>NC_134545.1:89724562-90058937 GCF_050624435.1 Tenrec ecaudatus | reverse complement strand
CCATCAAAGAGAAATATGGAATGGGAACTTCAGAAGGTTGGATCCTGGAGTGCGAGCAGGGAAAGGTAGATGCAGAACAGAAATAAATGAAACCAGAAAAAGAGAAAAGGGAGATGTGAAGAAATTAGTGCTTCACCTGGCTACATTAGGATCTGCCGTGTATAACAGAAACCTGGAAGTTTTAGCAGAGATTCTTGACAGGAAAAGAAAAGGTGGTTGTTTTTTTCCCAAATATATAAAAAAATGTTTCATTTCAGAGAGAAAATACAAAAGTAGAGGAAGACTAGAGGTAAAAAGGGTAAGAACACTTATTGAAAGGGATTGATGCGGTGAGAACGAAAAGCTTCTTCTTGCCTATGAAACAGTTTTGAATAGTGTTTTCAAATGTTTTTCTTTATTTTTTCATCGCTAAGTTTCTTGTTTTATTCTATGTTGAAATAATTTCAAACCTATTGAAAAGTTAAAAAGTTGCAAAATGAGTATAATCATACATTTGTCACTCAGATGCACAATCAATAAGGTTTGGTACCTTTGCTTCATGTATGTATATATAATATCATTGGAGTTAGTGGAGGAGGCACTGAATTTCTGTGACTGTGGATTTAGGACAACTTAGATAGGAGACAGATAGCACAACATGTTAAATGAGGAAATAATGTTACATTGAACTTTATCAAAATTAAATCCTGAAGTTCTTCACACGTGGTTGTTTAAAAGTTAACAGCAAACAAAATACTTGGAGTAAAGCACTAGAAAAATAATAATAGAAAGAAATTATGTATAAGAGTGCTTCAAGGAGTTTGTGAAAAATGAAATTAAGTGATGTGTTAAGCCGGGTTGACTAGAGGAACAAATCTAGAGGCACTCAAATATGTATAAGAAGGAGTTGTATATCAAGGACTAATTGTATATCATAAAAACATCCCAGCCCAATTCAACTCAATTCTGTAAGTCTGAAACTAGTCCATAAGTCCCCCTTCAGACTCATCCAGTCACAGGAAAGGTGCTGGGTGCAGGGATAATACCGGCTGGTGGGTGCACAGTCTTGTGGATACGAGGGCGGTGGACATATCTCCAGGGCTCTGACAGGTGTCAGCGTGGCTCTTCAACAGGAAGGTGAAAGCAGAGAAAGATGGGCAGGTTCCCAGGACCATCCTTATGATAAGACTGCAGCCACCAGGAGAGACCATCAGGCTGTGACCTCATCGACAGGTTAGACTCCACCCCCTACACTTCTAGATCTACAAGCTGACATGAAATTACATACCTTCCACAGATGATCATTGGATTTTCCCATGCACTTTTTCACTGATTCTTACACCAAGGCTATGTGAAAATTTAAAACTAAATAATGTGAAGATGCTCGGTTAAAACTGACCAAGACCCCCACCCCCAGACGATTCACTCCAAAAGATACCCAGAGACAAGATAGCACATGAAGAGAAGCTAAACATCTTCATCATCAGGAAGAATTAACACCACAATAAGACTCTACTACACTCCAACTAGAAAAGATAAAAAAGAAAGAAACGACAGACAATACCAAGTTTTGACAAGGCAACTGGAACTTTCGTACATTGTCAAAGTTTTCACCCAAATTGCGGTCCTGATGTGCATTCACGCCTGTGAGTTCTCATAACGTAAAATTAAAAAAATAAAAGGCAATATCATTCCTAGGTACTTACTCCAAGATAATGAAATGTGTTATCTTGCAAAAAATCTGTACATGGCTATTTATAGGGGCTGGATTCCTAATAGTAAAAGTATGAAAAACCAAATGAATATCAACGGTGATTCGATGAACTGTAGAATGTCCACAAAATGGAATGGAACTCTATAATCAAGGATATCAGTGAAAATCAGGGCATGGTGATGGGGAAAAGAGTTGATCACAAAAGCACACGTGGCAAGTTTTGGAAATAGTGGAACATTTATGTCTTGATTTTTGTTGACCATTGCACAATTATTTCAATTTTTAAAGTATATCAAATTCTGAAACAGTGAATTTTCCCATAATATAAAATGAAATGCATTGCTTAGAATGCATTTTCTCTTTTACAGCAAGTTTTTCTTTTAGCTTGTTTTCTAAAATGGAGAAATTCTAGATCAGATAAAACAATTGATTTCAACCAACACCATTGAGTCTATTCTTACTCATAAAGTTTCTGAAGCTTTCAGTCTTTATGGGAGAAGAGAGTTTCTTCATTTTCCATGTGAATTCCAAAGGCACCTATTAAGTAAGACATTCAGTATGGGCCAATCACCTTGCTGGCAAACAGAGCTAAAGATGTTTGAAGCATGGTTTCCAAAAACGTTAACAAACATGTTGACATATATTGATGTGATGTAGTTAATAATAAGCCACTCCCAGGTGGGGTGGTTGAAAAAGATTCTCAGTAAATGGGGAAAGATTTTAAGTGGAGAATAGTGGAAACAGCATTTTTTCCTGGGAAGAGTAAAACTATCAGATAATCAGTGCAAGGTCAACAGATGAAAAAGTAAACTAAATGAGGACTCACAGTTAGGATACACAGCAGGCTGTGATAGTTACATAATGTCATGTCAACTTGATAAATAAATACAGGGGTGGAGTCTAGCCTGTCAATCGGGTCACAATGTGAGGATGCTTCCATGTGGGGGTGGCCTTGTCATGAGGATTGTGGGAACTTTCTCCTGGGAGAAGGGTCACACTCTCTCTGCTTCATTTTCCTGTTCAAGAGACACTTTTAGAGAGCTGGGGGAACCATATAGAGACCTGCTCCACCACTGAGATGCTTCCTCCGCCAGTGGATCCTCAAGACTTTTTTCATCATCAGGTTTATGGTCTTCCTGGATTCAGCCTCCTTGCATGTGCTACGTGAGTCAGAAGACAAAATTATGGACTATTATCAGATATATGGGCTAATATTGGACTTATAGACTTGATCTGGACTGAGGTGGGATGGCTTCACATTATATAATTGCTCTTGACATAAAGATCTCTCTTACACACACACATGGGTGCCCCTGGATTTGTTTCTCAAATCAACCTGGACTAACACAAGGAAAAGGACCAGGAGTTAGATGCCATATTTGGATCTTGACCCAATGAGATGCAAGCAAGCTTATCTACTTCCCTGATTTATACTGGAAGCAGGTCAGACTCCAAAGAGATTTTATCAGGAGGGCTTAACACACTGACATTGAGTCCATTCTTACTCGTAGGGGCCTTATAAAGAGTTTCAGAGGCTAAACATTTTTAAAGAAACAAGATAGACTCATCTCTCTCCCAAGGAGACACTGGAGAGTTTTAACTGTCAATCTTGCAATCTTCTGAAGCTTACCTGACAACATAACCAGGACTTGTGGGGTTTACTACCTCATAACTGCCAACTACTGAGAATCTTGTCTCAGTCAAATTGACACCTAACCTCAAGTATCACATGTCCTGATTGCTGTACTATGTGCACGGATATACTTAAAGCACATATAGATAAGTACAGTTAATTGGTCAAGATTGTAGAGAGCTAAGGGGTTGGGGATTTTCTTTATGATTTGGAAAGCCAGTAAAAGTCTAAGAGAGAGGGGAAAACAGGTATTTTGGAAAACATTTGAGTATTGTTTTTTGTTTGTTTGTTTTTTATTCAGGTGGTAGCACTGGAAATGGAGACACAGATAACAGAAAATAGCAATTTACAGGAGATGGGGAGAAACACTATAGAAACATTGACATGCAGGGAGAGGTCAGAACGATGATATGAAGGTGGTTCCTGGAGGATAAGTGGTTGCTTATCTACTTGCGCTTAAATGCTAGATTTGAAATTAAAATATTAAAATAGATGAGTACCAAGCAGGCTTTACTCTCTTTACAAAAATAAACTCACATGGACATATTTTATTGTTCATATTTATGTATTTTAAAGATAGCACTTACATAAGCCACCATATTTAAATCAACACTCATGAAGCCGTGTTGACATTATTATCCATCTTGTGCATGTGAGTAGAGCAAGTCAGGGTGAGGCTTGGTCATTTACTCAAGGTCCCTCCGTGTGTAAGGCCAAGCCAGAGCAGTCCCCTGGGTTTTATTTCTAAGTCCAGAGATCAGATTCCTCTAACAAAGACAGCCAATCCCACGGCCAAAGGAAGTCAGACGGGTTGAAGGATTTTCTTTTTTAAAAATAGTTTTATTGGCATATACTTCACATATGAAACAATCACATTGAGAAGAGTTTTGCAATCATCATCAAAATCAATTTCACAACATTTTCTTCTCTTACTCATTGTGGTTATCTCCTCATTTCCCCTCAACCAACCCTTGCCATGCCCTTGATACTGATTCATCTGTCTCGATAACTTTACTTTTTCTGGATTTCACATACAGAAAACCATACAAAACACAAACAGGAAGCAAACAACAGCAAAACCTCCAACAATGGGGAGACAGAAGAAGATGGTTTCCAGTTAGACTCACCCACCTGGAGCTCTTGTTGCCAGACCAGGAAATTGAGAGATAAGGTAAAATTAAAATCAGGTTGCTAGGGTCTGTCCTGAATTCTGCTTTGATTGCCACTCAAAAAGAAAACCGAGAATGCACTAAATTGCTCTAAGTTTGGTGTGTTGGGCTGGGGGGCTCCAGCTGAGCAGCTACCAGCACCCTAGTTTGGCAGTGAGTAGCAATTTCCCCAGGTTGACGTCCTAAAGGGGACATAATCTAAGACACAAGGAGGATGGCTGACAGCTAGTCACAGAACCCCACACCAGAGCCCCCCCGAGCTGTTAAGTGCCTTAAGGCTCATAGCCTGGCATCGGGTCAGAGGGTAGCCTTAGATTGGGGGAATTGAAAAGACATAGGAATTTACCTGAGTCAGGACCCAGTGTGGCAGAAAATAAGTGGATAGTCATAGTTCAGGGGGTGAATTCAGGTCCAGATGGCCGAGAACAAAACAACCTCTTTGAGAAACTGGATCTCCTCCCCTGGGGGTCAGCGTGACAGCCCCCAATCAGGTCACCCCATAAGCCCAATATCAAAAAGAAAAATATTTTCTTGGTAAAAACTGCAAATGCCAAGCTCATTGTTTAACTACAAGACCACTGGTAGAACAAGTCCTTTAACATACATTAGCATAATAAGGGAGGCCCTGCTAAGGAATGCCAGAAGAGGCTATCAACATAACAAAGACCCATGCAGCAAGTCTCAGTTTCAGAATAACTTAATTCAATGCCAGCTGGCCAGTCTCAATTATCTCCTTACTTACTCATCTATGTCCTCTCTCTCTATTCTCTCTTCCTTCTATCTTTCCCACTGCAGTCAGTCTCAATGGGCCCAGTTTTGTTTTGTTTTTTGTTCTCTTTTTTCCTTTTTTCTCTTTTTCTTCTTCTCTCCTTCTCTTTCCCTTCCTACACCACTGCTGGCTTCCAGATCACTACCCTATCGCTAGGGCAACTCAACCCAAACAGCAGGGGGATCTCCAGCCTGCCCTCTGTGGGAGCACTGCACACCACACAAGGCAGCTGTAACAGCCCTCTACAGAACTCCACACTGCTGAGAAAACCTCACTCTGGCCTCTACAGTGATCTTGCCAACTAAGGTGATTCCACCCAGCACCTGTGGGACCTTGCAGTAAAAGGGCACAACAACCTGCCACCTTGAAGCAGGGTTTAAACTTCTCTGGCCCCACATTCAAGAGATAAAGGATCAGCCATCTCTTTACTCTTTTTTTTTCTTCTCTCTCTCTTCTCTCTCTCCCACCAAGCCAATCGTAGGGAACACAATTGTGTTTTTTTTCTCCTTCTTTCTCTTCTTCCTTTCTTCTTTTCTGTGTCTCCCCTCTCCCTCTATTCCCTTCCACATGCCACTGCTGGTTTCCAGCCCTCTATCCTCTGCCCACGGCAACTTGTCCCACCCAGTGGGGAGAGCTTCAGCCTACTCCGTGACACTGCTGCACACGGTACATGGCCGTGCTTTACACAGCATCGCATGGGGCTCAACTCTCTCTTTATATTTTTTTCCTTCTCTTTTCTCTTTCTTTTCTTCTTTGACTTTTTCTTTTCTCTCCTTTTCTAGCTCTTCTCTTTTGCCTGCCACAGTCTTAGCAGACTCAGTTATCCTTTTTTGTAGTTTTCTCTTTTATGTGGCTCTTTTTACTTTTGCTTTGTCTTTGCATTTTGGTGTGTGTGTGTTAGTTTTCTATTTTTTCTCTTGTCTGTTTTCTCCATTCTCTCTGTTTCTTCTCTTCTCCGTTTCTTTCCATTCACAAGCCACTACCAGCCTCCAAGCCACTCCCCTCCTTTTAGGCAACACTGATGGCTCAGTGTAGGAGCTCCTGCCTGAACTTGTTGGCTTTACACATAGCTGGGGAAATCACACCCGTCCTCCACCATACCCCAAATGGCTGGGGGATTTACGACCCCAAGGCCCTACAAGTGACTGCGAGAACATCTGTCCAACCTCCACAGCGATCTCTCCAACTAGGGTAATTCTGCCTGTATCGATGTGCTCGACACCAAGGAGGGTACACTCATACACCCTCCACATCACTCCAGTTGCAGGGGAAACACCACATGCCACCTGCGGTGCTCCAAGCACCATAAGACACACAATTACGGTTTACTGAGTGAACAGCCAGTAAAATGCCACCCTCGTGGTTCCACAACCACCCAAACAACATCCCATGAGAAGACTAACCAACTCACATTCCAAATAACAGAATACTGGTCAGCTAGGGTAAAAGTGAAACCATGGGAAGATACAGCGGTAGTCTGATCCCCAGTGCAGCTACCTCCACGTAGTTCATAGAAGCACTCATACAAGTTTCCCAAGAGAAAGTCAAGTGCTCCTTGGCTCTGGAAGATGGCACCGGGCTCCTCTAAAACAACATTTAAACAGCAGGCAGGCCCAAAAGCCTCAACGAAAAAGCAGGAAAAACAGAAGACAATGGCGGAAGAAGTCATGACCTAACGATGTGTATAGAAGAAGCAGACATTGATCTGCCACAGAAAGAAATTTTCAGAATGCTGCTTGGAGTCATATACCATACGAGGGAAGCAATACAGGAAAAGGATGAAATGATAGAGGAGATAAAGGCAACAAATTAAAGGGGAAATACAAGACATAGGGATGAAATAACTATACCCAGTAATAAGTTAACAGACTTTTCCAACTGACTTGAGGAGGCTTAGAATTGCGCCAGTGATGTAGAGGATAACCAAGTAGACCTAAAAAAAATGGGAAAAGCAAATAAGATAATCAGAGAAGCTGAAGAAGACCTGAGAGCCATGTCTGATGCTATGAGAGGAACACTATTAGACTAATTGGACTGCCGGAACAAGATACAACAAAGAAGTCAACAGTGAAAATAGTGAGGGAATTCTTAGAGGAAAACTTCCCCAGCTTAATAAATGAAAATCAGGAAGCCATTCAGGAGGCTGAAATCACCAAGATACATTATAGTTAAATTATCCAACTATGAGGAAAATAGAAAATTATAAAAACTGCTAGGGAAACACTTAAAAATGTACCCAAATAAGAATATGTTCAGACCTATCAGTGGACACAATGAATAAGAAAAAGGAATGGAGTAACATATTCCAAAAATTAAAGGAAAATAACGCAAACCCAAGAATACTATACCCGGCCAAATTATCTATTAAGGTAGATCAAGAAGTAAGCCTTCCCAGGCAAGGAAAAACTCAAAGAATAAATAAAAAGAAACCAGCCCCACAAAAGCTCTTTGCTGACGCAGTATGGACAGAAGATCAACACTGAGCACAAATAAGAGACTATCACATAGAACAACTCCACCCAGAGGTCAAAAAAGAGAAAACAGCACATAAGATAGCATTAGCTCAATAGTGGAAAGAATTAACTATACACACACAACATAAACTGGTAAGTAGGTAGGAAAACACCCAACACAAAAGGTAGAAGATGACATCACAGAATCCACAGATGGATGCTATCATACCAAGCATCAATGGACTGAATTCAGGCATTAAAAGACAGAGGCTAACAGACTGGCTCAGAAAACATAACCCATTGATCTGTTGCCTACAGAAGACATGTCTCAAGCTTGCATACAAAAATAGGTTGAGAATTAAAGGTTGGAGAAAACTATACCATGCAAATGGCAATGCAAAAAAAGCAGAGGTAGCAATCTTAATCTCTGACAAAAACTGATCTCAAGGTACAAACCATAACAAAACACAAGGAGGTGCACTATATAACACTTAAGGGAAGAGTAGAACAAGAACCAGTGAGCATAATAAATATATATGTGCCCAACAAGAGACCCGGGAAATTCATAAATCAAACACTCCAAAAGATGAAAAGAGAAATCACAGCCTCAACAATTATAGTAGGTGACTTTAATACATCACTCTCTGAAAAAGACAGATCATAAGGAAAGAAACTTAACAAGGAGGTAACAGATCTAAAGAACACAATTGGATGACTTTTCCTGATATTTTCAGAGCTTTCCATCCAAATACAAAAAAATACACATTCTTTTCAAACCCACATGGCCCATACTTGAAGATAGACCACAGGCCGGGATACAAGTTGATCCTGAATAAATTCAAGCACATAGAGATTATACAGAGTTCTTTCTCTGACCACTGTGCCATAAATTGGGAAATCAGCAAAAGGACAAAGAAGAAAACAAGGGCAAACAATTTGAGGATGAATAACTCTCTGTTGCAAAAGGAGTGGGTATTGGCCCAGATCAGAAATAAAATCAGGAAGTTTCTAGGAACAAATGAGAATGAAAATATGACGTACCAAAACCTTTGGGATATAGCAAAGGTTTTCATCAGAGGAAGGCTGATAGCAATACATGCACATGTGAAAAAGAAAGAGAGACTTGTGGTTAATATGCTGGCACAAAACTTACACAAATTAGAGCATATTCACCAGAACAATCTTACTAATAGCAAAAGGAAAGAAATAATAAAAATCCGAGCTGATATACAAGAGAGGGAATACAAGAAAACTATGTGAAGAATTAATGCAGCTAAAAGTTGGTTCTTTGAAAGGAATTGATAGAATTGGATTAACAGAATTGATAGACCACTGGCAAACCTAACCTAAAAAAGGAACAAATTTCAATAGCAAGGATGAGGGATGAAACAGGGGACATTACAACGGATCCTAATGAAATCAAAAGGATAATTACACAGTCCTATACAAGCATGTACTCTAACGAATTCAACAACTTGGAAGACATGAAAAAATACTTGGGGAAAAATCTCTCCCTAGGCTATCCCAGATGGATGTCCAGAACCTCAACAGACTCATGGCAATAGAAGAAATACACAAAGTTATCAAGGTATTACCAACAAAAAAATCTCTGAGGCCAGATGCCTTCACAGGAGAATTCTACCAAACATTCAGGGAAGAACTGACACCAATCCTACGCAAACTCTTCAAGAACATAGAAAAAGACGCAAACTCCCAAATGCTTTCTATGAAGCTAGTATAACTCTAATACCAAAAGTGGGCAAGGGTCCCACAAAAATTGAGAACTACAGGCCAATATCTCTAATAAATATCAATGAAAAAATCCTTAACAAAATACTTTCCAATAGAATACAAAAGCACATTAAAAAATAATTCACCATGATAAGTGGGATTCATAGCAGGGATGCCGGGATGGTTCAACATTTGAAAGATCATTAGTATGATTCACCACATTGACAGGAAAAATTATAAGAACCACACGATAATACCGATAAATAATTTAAAAAACATTTGACAACATTCAGCACCCTGTTCTGTTTAAGACACTCAAGAAGATTGGAATGGAAGAAAAATTCCTCAATATTATACAAGCTATATGTGAAAAATCAGCAGCCAACGTGGTCATCAATGGAGAAAAGATGAAAACCCACTGAAAAAGGGGACCACACAAGGATGGCCCTTGCCCCACTCCTATTGAACATTGTACTAGAGGTCCTAGCTAACTTTATAAGACAAAGAAAATACATCAAATGTATTTGTCTGGGGAAGGAAGAAACAAAACTATCATTATTCGCACATGATATGATTTTATACACTGACAACCCCTGAAATTCCACAGAGTGTAGGAAGCAATAGAGGAATATAGCTTAGTGGCAGGATACAAGATCAGCAAACAGATGTTTATCAGACTGCTATACACATCAGACAAGATCACACAAGAGGCAATTAAAAAGGTAAAAAGGTAGTACCCTTTATAATAGCCAAGCACAAATTGAAATATCTAGGGATATACATGACTAAAAGAACAAAAGATTTGTATGGAGAAAACTACAGAACACTATTACAAGAAACCAAGAGTGACCTCAACAAACGGAAGAATATCCTATGCTCATGGATGGGAAGACTCAATATAGTAAAAATGTCATTTCTGCCCAAGGCACTATATAAATTTAATGCTATCCCGATATAAATACCATCATCCTTCTTGGAAGAATTGGAAAAATGGATTGCCAACTTCATATGGAGAGGAAAGAAACCCAGAATTGGCAGAAAACTCCTCAAGAAGATGGACAAAGTGGGATGGCTTGCTCTACCTGATTTGAGCACATATTATATGGCCACAGTTGTCAAAAGAGTGTGGTACTGGTACAGTGAAAGATATTCAGACCAATGGAAAAGAGCTGAAGACCCAGAAAGAAAAACATCAGCATACAGGCAACTGATTTGTGATAAGGGCCCAGAAACTATCAAATGGGAAGCAGATGCCCTTTTCAACAAGTGGTGATGGAAAACATGGATATCTACCCGCAGAAAAACGAAGTAAGGCCCTTATCTCACTCCATTCCCAAGAATAAAATCAAGGTGGATCACAGACCTTGAGGTAAAACCCTAAACTATTAGGGCCAATAATGAGGGAATTGGGACAAACCTGAGAACCTTGGAACAGGGAATACATAGGCTATTGGAAATAGGGAAGGATACAAATACAGAGGAATCACAAATTGACCAGTATGATATATTGAAGATATACTGTGTACATCTAAAGAATTCACCAATAGAGTAATAAGAGAGCCCACAGACTGGGAAAACATCTTTAGCAGTGACACATCAGACAGAGGCCTTGTTACTAAAATCTGAAATACTTTTCAAGCTTACAATAAGAAAAAATAACTAACTGCCCACTAAGTAGGTGGGCAAAGAACCTGAACAGAAGGTTCACAGGGGCAGAAATCTGAATGGTCAATAAATATATGAGAAAATGAGAAAATATTCCCGATCTTTAGCTATCAAAGAAATACAAATGAAAACAACTATGAGATACCATCTAACAACCTCAAAGATAGTCCAATGCAAAAAAATCAGGAAATAACAAGTGTTGGAAGGGCTGTGGGGAGATCAGAACTCTCATCCACTGCTGTTGAACCTGTAGGTATTTACAGCCACTATGGAAGATGATTTGGAGATATCCAGAACAGATGGAGATTGAGCTACCATACAACCCAGTAATCCCCCTATTGGGCATATATCCAGAAGAGGCAAGAAACAAACCAGGGCCAGACATCTGTGCTCCAATGTTCATGTCAGCACAGTTCAAAATTGCAAGGAGTTGGAAACAACCCAAATTTCCATCAACTGATGAATGGATAAAAAAATCTGTGGTACATACATACAGTGGAGCACTATGCATTCCTAAAAAGCAGCGATGAATGCATGAAGCACATTGCCATATGGGAAGAACTGGAGGAAATCATGCTCGGTGAAGTAAGTCAAGTAGGAAAGGACAAGTACAGCATGAGTTTACTGAGGTAAGCTTAAAAAAGAAAAACAGTGCATAAGAGAAAAGCTACTATATACATACATCCCTGGGGCAAGGTCCAGCAACTATGGCAGGGGCCAAACCCAATTCAGGGATACATACAGCAGCCAACTAAATAAGAGAGGTATATAAAGAGAGAGAAAAACGAGAGAGAGAGAGAGAGAGAGAGAGAGAGAGAGAGATGGGTAGGAGGGTGGAGCGGGGCACTAACCCACACAAGGGAGAGAGAGAGAGAGATCAGGCTTCAACCCAATGTTCCAAGATGTGAATACAACATACCAGCATGTACCAGGGAACCAATAGAGAGGTCTGGAGGGCCGGCCCCAATCTCAACTATGTGAACACCTGCCCCAAGCCTTTAGCAGAATGCACTTCAGAGGACAGCACTGGGGCTACAGCTTGGGGAGAGGGGCGTGTCAGATTAGAGCACTCTGGAGAAATGCAGAGGGATGGAAAGGGAGGAGAGGATATCCTGGCCCACCAAGCCCCAAGGATGATGTTCCTGCTTGGAGCAGACAATACATGGGGAGGACCATAGGTTTGGCTCCACCATGAGACACAACATCCCTCACGAAACCATGGTGCTGTGGGGACAGCACTGGAGAAACAGGGTGGGAATATTACACGGTCTGGCCCCATCATGCTGGGGCAAGGCACTGAGGGCATGCAGCAGAGGAGCAGGGGGAAGCAGAGTGATGAAATCCCCTGGGGATACCAAAAATAGACTTGGGAGACAAAGTGTGGCACCCCATCATACTCAACTGGAAAATACTCATAAAGACCAACAAACAGTCCGTGAACTATTTGTAGGCTTTTCCACTTTTTTAATGGCTTTCTTTTTGTTATTTTTATTTTGGTTTTGTTTTTGTTGTTGTTATAGTTTTGTTAGTTTTGACTTCCTTTGTTGTTTTAGTTGGCTTTGCCTGGTTTTTACACTTATCAATGTATCTGCCTATCTATCTAGATAAGATAAGATGGGATAAATAATTCGGGGATGAAGAGAACAGGGCCAATGGTTCCAGGGGGATACGGGAGAAGGCGAGGTGGGAAAAAGGAAGGGCGGAGGAACAACCAGTGCACTAAAATCAATGGAAGGAATGTCATAGATGAATAGTGGGGTTTAATCAAGGGCAATAAATATAGCAGCGAGGAATTACTAGACCTGAATGAAGGCCGAACATGATAGGACCAGAGGAAAGTAAAAAGGAAATAGAAGAAAGAACTACGAGACAAAGGACATTTATAGAGGTCTTAATACAGGCATGTACATATGTAAATATAGATAGATAGAGGAATAGAATTCTATATGTTAAGAATTAAGTTTGCAGATGGACTTTTGGCCTTGAATCAAGTACTCCCTTAACACAAGGGGTGAGGTGGGGCCTGGAGTGGAGACCCACTGCCCATCTGTAGACAATTGGACATTGCCTCACAGAGGGGTCACACAAAAGAGAGGAATCAGTCAGGGTTTAGTAGAACACTGATGAAACACACAACTTCCCTCTAATTCATTGGTGCTTCCTTCACCCCACTATCATGACCTCAGTTCTACCTTACAAATCAGATTAGACCAGAGCATGCACACTGCTACAGATAAGAGCCCGCAACACAGGGAATTCAGGATAGATAAACTCCTCAGGGCCAACAATGAGAGAAGAGATACCAGGAAGATTAGGGGAAAGGGGAATCAATCACAAGGATCAAACTAGAACCCCCTCCCAGGGGGTCAAATAATAGAGTAGTGGGTGAGGGGCCATAGAGGACGATGTAAGATATGGAAAAAATAATCTATAACTTATCAAGTATTCCTGAGGGAGGGTGGGGGGAGGAATGGGGAAGATATGGGGAGCTGATATCAGGGTCTCAGGTGGGAAGAGAATGCTTTGAAAATGACGATGGCGGCATATGGGAAATGTGCTTGACACACTGGACGAATGTATGGATTGTGACAAGAGATGTAAGAGCCCCCAGGGAAAGTATATTTTTAAAAAATCCAACAACAATGACTAGACAAGGCAGATAAAAATTTTAATCCAAAAGAAAGCAGAAAACCTTAAATACTGAAACAACTGTAAAATGGGTTAAAAGGACGATTACATATTAAAGTATTGCATCTTAACCTAACCACATCTGGCATAATGATTTTGAAATGCTACCTGTCTGATAGCAAAGCTGTTCATATCTCTCGACTATGTTAAGAGAAGATCCCCTGGGGACACCCACAGCCTTCTGTAAAATGAGCGTTCACAGTGTAAGCTCTAAAACCACTCCCTCCTTCAGATTTGGATTTCATCATTTACAATTCTGGGATCACACAGGCTGGTAGCACAGGAATTTGTGCAGCAACATGGCATTCTATCAATCAGTTCATAAAAGAGGAGTTAATTCAATAAAAGTGGGTAATGACCTTGCACTTTCATTGTCATTAGGCTTAATTTGCAGAAGTACTTCTCATCTGTCTGCAGGAAAGTGAGCAAGCAGGAAGAATGCACGTTGGGATCCACGTTTTGTTTTTTGGGATCTCCTTTACTTAGGAAAGCGCGGGTTTTGTGTATCTGGGTGTAGAATTGCTTTGCATGAGTCACCAACTCCTCAACTCCTTTATTGCTGGGCTCCAAAGTGACACACCTCCCTGCCTGTTCATAGTAAGTCCCCTGCAAAAAAAAAAGCCTCTTTGGGTCAACACTCCTCAAATACTGATAGCAATATAAATAGTTTTTATATTACAAAATAAATTTTATTTTCTAAAAGATTTCTAGATCATAATATAAATATCAAGTGATTTTAAGGTGAGGGAGAGAGCCAACTTTTATCACATACCTGCCTATTATGTAGTGTGCTAGAATTTTTATATTCATAATCTAATATTGTTCTTTCCTCAAATATAGCATGCATTATTTCCTGTTACATCCATTTTTCTATAATGGATCAAAGGCTCAGACAAGTCAATATGTTGCCTGAGTTCAACGTAGGAACCCAAACTTGGGAGGCAGGCTCCCCCTACCACCCACTGCCATTGACTCCATTCTGACAGCTATCAAACTCTCCATTCACTACCATTGAGTTGATTCTGACTCTTAATGACACTGTAGGACAGAGTAAAACTACCCCTGTGGGTTTCTGAGACTGTAGCTCTTTTCCAGAGTAGAAATCCTGGGCTATAGCTCAGCTTTAGGCAGTTTTAAACTGCTGATCTAGTGGTTAGCGGTCCATTGCACTGTCAGTGCTCCTAATTCTGACTCACGTTGAACCAGATAGGGTTTCTGAGGTTGTAAATCTTTATGGGAGCAGACAGTCTCATCTTTCTCCCAAGGAGCAGCTACTTGGTTTGAACTGTCAATCTTGAGCTTAGCAGTCCAGTGCCAACAGGGTCACCAGGGCCCAAAACAATTAAACTCAGTGCCATTGAATTGATTCTGACTGGTAGTGATCTTCTAGGACAGAGTAGAGCTGCTTCTTTGGGATTTGGAGGCTGTCGATCTCTGTGGGAACACAAACACGAGGCTAGTGATTTCCAACTGTTGGCCATGGGGTTAACAGCCCACCACATATCCTTCCGCATCCCCAGTGGCACGAAATGCCAGCAAATCCCACTTCTACTCTTGAGAGCTGTGACCTTGGAGTGTTACTTAACTTCCCCCATGTAATTTTCTCCTCCATAAAATGAAGACAATAATATTGTCAACCTCATAGAGTTGTAAACGTTAAATGAGTTCCTTGGGCACGTTGCTTAGGAAGTACTATAGGAATACTAGTTAGTACATTATTCTTAGTATTAGGAAGCCGGCCTTGAATGGGATTCCAATTACGATGACCCGTTCTGGTTCTGTTCCTGATATTCGAGTGCCTCGGAGCTCTGGAGGCTGTTCACTGTGAGCTCCCCTCTGTTGTCCATCAGTTTGAAAAACAAACCAAAGGTTTTGAGGCCTCTTTGATGAACACGGCTCTGGCAGTCCAGGGGAAAGAGGCCAGACTCCCGGTCCAGAATGTTCCTTGCTCGAGGGCTTTGTCACGGTGAACGGGGCCACGTCTGACAAGTCATCTTTCTTTCATAATCGAGAAACAAGTTTGAAATGAGATCCTGGACTTTCATTAGTTTCTGTGCTGCCCTAATTTCTTTTTCTTCTTTGCTTTCTTTCACACCAGCTGCAGACTTTAATTAAACTGTGGCAAGTCTCTTAAACTTGGCGGCCTTTCCAGAGAAAACAAGGACATCTCCTCCCAGGGTAGATTTTTCCAGAAACCTCCAGCTTGCATTTATTTTTCCCAACCGCCTGGATTTGTGGCGAGAAATCTTGTGTATCCTCATATCGTGTTTCCTCTTTCCCTTTGTTCTCTTCCACTTCGCTGGTTTAACTGGAAGTTTCTGATCCACGTGTGACGGCCATAACTAATACAGGGTAATATTTCATATCTGTAATTATGCTAAATTACGACACTGGTTTATTATTTGGATTCTTTCTTTTCAAGCACCATTCACAGCCACCGGATAAAACCATCCTATTTGCATGTATGGATCAAATTAATGCATCCATTTATTACAGCCAGTGATAAAATGAAAGATGAAAAGAAAGCATAATCTTATTCGGCTGTAGACAAAGACAAATAAATTATGGAGCCTCTCAAAAATCCTCCTGAAAGGAAGGGCCCTGCATTTGGAAATCTGTTTTATGCTCCCGTTTTGTGATCACCAAATGGGATAAAGCCAACTGCTGAACCTCACAGGTAAGCACCTTTACAAGGTTATTGACACCAACCGGTCTACCCCTTGATTTAGAAAGACCATTTTCTTCTGCAGGCTGTATCACTGAACTTGTAACACCTTTAAATAATACGAGACAGTTTGCAAGAAAATTATAGGAAATGGTGATATCCCGACACGATGAGTGGAATAAACAAGGAGACTTAGTGACTGAGCAAATATGTAAAAAAGAAATTGAGACACTAATCATGTCGTCTGTTGAGGAGTGATAACCCAGAGGGACAAGGATGCAGGGAAATAATGGCTGACGTGAGGGTTTCAACACAAACGCACTCCAGTCCACTCACTGCGACCCTGTAGCCCAGGGCAGCCCTGCCTGTGGGTTGCCAAGACTGTAACTCTTTACAGGAGCTGAAAGCCTACTTTGTCAAACACAAAAAAGGTGAAATTCTGTAAGTCTAGTCACAGCTAGGTGCTTGGCTATTAACCAAAAGGTCAACCGTTTGAACTCATCATCTGTTCCTTGGGAGGAAACTTCTGGTGATCAGCTCCCACTCAGCCAAGGAAACCCCAGCAAGTAGCTCACCTTTGTCCCACAGGGCTGCTATGAGTTGGAATCAACTGGGTAACATAAAGCAAAAACAAGGGTAGAATTAAGAGGAATCAAAACAAACTTAAAATGAGACTCTTTAGAAAACCTGACCAGGATTCATCTATATTACAGGACATTATTTGGTAAACAAAATAACCTGAAATAACTGGGCATCAATGTATCCTTCTTAATTAATGCAACAAATATTTATTGAAGAGCTACCATGTGTCAGATTTATAGCAGGGAATAAGACACGGAGCTGCCTGTGTGATATCTTTGCAGTGTTATGAGAGAGAGACACGTTAAATAACCTCAGAATGACTTAATGTATTTACATTTGTCCATTAGGGAAAAAATACTAGATCTAATGAGGGTGCCTCAACCAGGAGTCTCAAAGCTAACTCCTTGCTGGAGGGATATTTATAAACCTAAAGACAGAGAGTATAAAAAAGGCAACTTTATGCATGTTGTCCTCAGGTGTCCATTGTGGTACAAAAAGCTATCAAAGACAGAGATGCAGTGTAGACAGGTTCCTGGTCTCTCGGCCAAGTGGATGATATGGTGTCATTTTCCAGATAGGAAATGCCAGAAGGTAGCATGATTTCAATCAATGCAAGTAGGTTATGACAGAGTTCTGAGTCACAAAACAATACCACTTGATTCCAAACCACGCCTCGGTGTCCCATTCTGTTGTCATCACTGTGCGCCCTGGGCACCCCTCCTTTCCCCACGTATGTGTTCTTTTCTCCCTCACAAGTAAAAATGGTCTAAAGCTCCCTCCCTGTGCAGATAGCTGAGAGGGGCTGCTGGAAAAGAGTGACCATTATTGAACCATGCTCAGAGCTCTTTGCTAGCTAGAATCGTCTGAACGAGGTCCAGTGAGCAGAGAGCTGGAGGATGAGAACCTCATCCTCCCTCTCTTGCCTCCCAAAGTCCCCAGGAGGGACCCAGAGAATGCAGGCTACAGGGGTTGAGTGCTTTTGCTTCAGAACAAAAGGATTACATGGTTTCATGTAGAACCTAAACCTGCATGTTTCTAACATTGATAGCCAAAGCCAGTCGGATGGGAGGGACCCACAGGCTGCAGTGAGAGCTGGTATGCTGGGGGAGCAAGGCTGGTTTGGGGCAGGGCAGCCTCCAGCCCAACCTTTCCAGGGGGTCTGGCTGCCTCTTCTTCTTATCCTGAAGATACTTATAGGAGTGCTGTGTTTGATTCATTTTAACTGCCTCTCTTTCCTGAATGAACTAGTTTTTACAGTGTTCACAGCTGTTAATTAATATAGACCTGTCTCCCTGAACAGCCACCGGCATCTTTAGTAAAGTTATGGATTTTCTTTCTCAATTGCTCTGGAGTCACCCTAAGGCTATTAATTTGGGCTATTAGCCGAGGGTGATTTCAAAATCCATATTGATAATGCTGAGGTTTTGCTGGCCACCTGCTGCATGGGTAAGCATGTAAGTAAACACGCAGTAGCCTCCTCTGCTACTTCAGCTCTAGCTACAGCTTTCTGACTCTTATAACAGCAATGGGAATAAGAATTTTAATGTAAAAAAAAAACCACCCACATGACAACTACAGTCATTCTTTTCTTGAAGAACTATTGACCAGGAATAATCAGGGAGTCAGATGGTTAATGCACTCACATGCTAACTGAAAATTTGGAATTAAGTCTATCCAGAAGTAACTCAGAAGAAAGACCTGCTGTCTACTTAGGAAGCGTCCATATCAGAACCCTTTTTAGAACACAGTTCTACTCTGACACGTGTGTGGCCACCATGAGCTGAAGGTAACTTGATGGTAACAGGATTTTGTTTGGGGGTTTTTCATTTATTTGTTTTTTACTATTTCAAAAGTATTTTGCCAAGTGACATTTTTTTCCATTGAATTCACACATCTCCCCTAAGAGTGTTTGAGAGTTTCTATTAATATTACCATTTTACAAATGAGAAATCAAAGTTAAGAAGTGTATGTAATTTACCCCATCACACAGCATGTGGCCAGGGTTCAAACTCATGTTTTTTCTGGGTCACAAGATAGCATCCTTAGCTAGTGGTTTCCAAATTCTGGTTCTATAGACAGGCTACCTTTCCATGTCCTACTCTAGAACCCCCTCAGACCAAAATGTGAATGACAGCCCAGAATCTGTAGAATCCAGACATTCTCTAATTATGGTTCAATTGGGAAGCCACTATGTAACTGCTTTTGGTATCACATGGTGACAAGCATGAGCTTTTCAACTGGAGAATTTGGCCATGAACCCTAAATGTATCACTTATTTCCTTTAAATCATCGAAAAAGTTGCTGAATCTATTTGCTGCATCCATTTTTTCATTTGTTACCCCCCAAACCCAAACCCACTGCCATCAAGTCAATTATGATTCACAGCGACTCAATAAGGCAGAGTGGAACTGCTCCATAAAGTTTCCAAGACCATCTAGAACTTACTGGGAGCAGACAGCCTCCTCTCTCTCCCACGAAGCAGCTTGTGGGTATTTACGAACTGCCTAGCTCAGCTAGCAGCCCGTGCTTAACCCCCTATGACCTCCGGACTCCTTCTTTAAAGTAATCATAAGCCAGGATCATCAGAAACCGCAGAGTAAATTTTAGGAACGTAGACGTAGGACAGCGGAGAAAACTTCACTCAGGGACTTCAGTGAACTATCCTTACAATGCTGAGGCCTGACACGCCTAGTGCCTGGGGGCAACCCGGCTCCTGCCCTAGGTAAAAATATTTTAAAAATTAAAAAAAAAATAAATAAAGTAATCAACATTCAAGCTTCGAACACTTAGTGTATGCAAGGCTGAAGGTGGTCAAGAATAGGTGGAATAAAGTGCAGAGTGGAGACCCAAGGCTCAAATGTCGGCCACTGGAGATCCCCTCATAGAGGGGTTTAGCAGAGGAGACAGGTCAGTCAGGGTGCGAAGTAGTACCAATGAAGAACACAGCTTTCCCCCAGATCCTGGATGCTTCCTCCCCCCAACTACCATGATCCGAATTCTACCTTGCAGGGCTGGATAGGGCAGAGGTTGTACACAGGTACATATGAGGGCTGGAGGCACAGGGAATCCAGGGTGGATGATACCTTCAGGACCAAGGGTGTGAGGGGAGATTCTGGGAGAGTGGAGGGTGAGTGGGTTGGAAAGGGGGAACTGATTATAAGCATCCACATGTGACCTCCTACCTGGGAGAGGGACAGCAGAGAAGGGGGGAAGGGAGACTCCGGATAGGGCAAGATATGACAAAATAACAATGTATAAATTACCAAGGGCACATGAGGGAGGGGGGAGTGGGGAGGGAGGGGGAAAAAAGAGGACCTGATGCAAAGGGCTTAAGTGGAGAGCAAATGCTTTGAGAATGATTGGGGTAAGGAATGTGCGGAGGTGCTTTATACAATTGATGTATGTATATGTATGGATTGTGATAAGAGTTGTATGAATCCCTAATAAAATGTAAAAAAAGAAAGAAAAAAAGAATAGGTGGAATAACATGTTGTAACCTGTCAGTTCTAACCTACCAGTGTGACCCACCAATTCTTTGCAAGAGATTGATATAGACGCAAAGTCAATAGAGCCCTGAGAATGAATGGGGGAATTTCTACCTTACCTGATACGGTTGCTATGAATTGGAATTAGTTTGCTAGCAAAAGGTAGAGATAGGTTGGAGGATGTGTTTCTGTTAGCATCAGACCAACAGTGTTTGTCATCACCGATTTCACTAGTCTTTGGGAGATCGGAGACAATAGGAGCCTGTAATCTTGAAGCAAATGCTGTGCATTCTTGGCGATTGCATATGCAACTAGAGAAATAGTAGGTGCTCCCCTTGAGTAACCAAACAGGATTTGCAGTTCAAAGACCTCTTAATCTGCCTCTCACTTCCGATTTAAGAATGTTGCATCATTCCTTCTTTTTAACTCTTCTATAATAGAGGTTATTCGGACCCACCTTGTTTGTTTGTTTTTAATTGTTTTCTTCGTTTTGCTATGATCTTTCTGTATATTAGATCCAAGATCGACAAGTCTACAGATACAGTCACTGGAGTAATGGTTGCTTGGGGGTGTGGCAATGGACGGGAGCTGATAACAGTGAATGCAAGAAATAGGACAAAGTGATGGGGGTTGGTTGTGGTGATGGTTGTACAACTCTTTTTAGTATGACTAAACTAGTGAACTGTGTAACATGTGTATAATATTACATGACAGTAAGACTGCTTAAATAAATACATAAATGTGGTGACTGAGTGGTGAATTTGGGAAACACTGGAAAGGTCTCTCCTTTGTTATAAATCTCTGCTTCCTTGCCACGTAAGAGCTGCTCCAATGTCTTCAAAACCACAGGCAGAATTTATTATCTAGGATCAAGGCACTATTTTACACTAACTTGGACAATAATGACCATGTTTTCCTTTGAGGCCTCCACATTGAAATGAGCCAACAGTAGACTGGGGTGGGTCAGAAGATCAGATGGACACCACCTGGTTTACAATTGGCCTACAGGCAGAAGAGAGGGAGTACAGGGAAGTCAACATTCATAACAGTGGTAAACAACCTGGCCATTGTCCACCAAACCAAAAGCAAATGCACCGCCATTGAGTCAGTGCAGGCTCACAGTGTTCGCAACAAATGAATGTGCTAAACGACTTAACAACAGGAAGTCAAATGACCCATGTGTTCCCTCAGGTCGCTCAGATTTGCCATTCCCATTCTATTGACTTGTTCAAGCCAGTTGGCATTTTAATTGGCAGCCACTGTTGCGACACGGCCAATGTGGGAGCTGGTAAGTAAGATGATGAAAAATTCAAAACTCTCCAAAGCAGCTGTGCTTCTAAAAGGTAGATCAGGATATTTCCTTCCAGCTCATGTCTCGGACCGTGTATCTTTTGCTAGGTGACGTTCCTCCAGATCGCTGGGTTCTGGTCTTATTCCTTCTTGCAGTATTCCTATCTCCAGCTCGCAGCGTCTTGGAGAATCATGTACATGTACCGTTTCATTGGCATTCTCAGGCTGGATGTTCCTGGTTTACTCAAACTCTCGAATATACTTTGAAATATCAGTGGTCTCAAATGTTCAGTCATTGCAAAAAATTTTTTAAAAAGGTTACATTGACCGTGATAAACCGTGAATGTTCGTCGGCACTTCTGCTCACATCACCTCGGGATACTTACCTAGCAATGCTTCTTCAAGACAGGGTTAACTGGCCAACTCTCACAGGTTGTTATAGATTCTCATCGTCTTTCCTGGTCACTCTTTGAGAAAGTTACGGGAATCTATATTCAAGCAGCTGTGGATTAAAGGGCTGCTTTAATTACTCTCCAAGAAACCTCCTCTCACATGTGGTAAAAGGACTGGAATAGGGGCAAAGTTTGAGCTAGCAAATTAGAAATTAATCCATATTTACTATACATTTCTTTATTATTAATCACATCCTGGTCATATCCAGTCACTTTTAGGAAACTACTATACACACCAATCTAGTTCTGATCCCATGCCAAGAATTTGAGGTAGAAATTACAATGAGAACCAACTTGCAACCACCTCAAGTTCATGTATTTGGAGGATATTCAGTTGCTTTAATTTTTTC
Source organism: Tenrec ecaudatus (assembly GCF_050624435.1). Taxonomy (NCBI): domain Eukaryota; kingdom Metazoa; phylum Chordata; class Mammalia; order Afrosoricida; family Tenrecidae; genus Tenrec; species Tenrec ecaudatus. The sequence continues at coordinate 90,036,312 of NC_134545.1, read as the reverse complement.
AAGTTGTTATTCTTTATTAATTCCACTCTAATCAGTTCATTTATTCTACAGATATTTACTGAGCATAGACTAAGCTCATCTGTTGAATCAATACAAAATATTGAAAGCTTACTATGAGACAAGATACTCACTGCCTTGTAAGGCAAAGCTGAGCTTGTTAGAAGGACATGCTCTCAGGGAGCATCCATTTACTGGAACAAGAGGTGCTGAACTAATCAGTGCAAAACTAAACATTGGATAAGAGAGTGGCAGAATTCCATGGGAGTACATAGTAGGTAGATTAAATGTGCCCAGGACATGAAGACTAAATACCAATGAGTTAGCTAAGAAGTGAACGAAAAACATCCCATGAAGAAGTCACAGGATATACAAAGAACTCCAAAGGGGAAGTCATGTGACACCTGCTAGGAGCTTACGAGAATGTGGCTAAAACTAGAAACCAGGAAAGAAAGGTGGAGAAGCCCATGAAGGCAAAGAAGCTTGGTATGGGTTAGGTGATGCAGGCCATTTATAATTCCAAATTTTGGCCCAGTCAGAGAGCAATCAGAAGCTTGCAGGTCTTTAAGAAAGAAACTAAGCCATCAGATTTGTCTTTTCAAAAGACAAGTGGAGCTGCTGCTCAGGGAATAAATTGGAAAAGGGAAAGAGCAGATGCCTAGAGGCCAGTTAGCAGGTTAATGAATTCCAGGCGGTGTTGGTGACTGGGACCTCCGACGAAGAGAGATGGGCAACCACAGCATTAATACCCAGCGCCGAAAAGCTGCAGCGTCTCAACTCCCTACACCTCCTGAGCAGTCTTTCTCTGGCCCTGCTCTGTGAAGGTCAAGGTGGCTCTTCACGGATGCTCTAAGACCTTACTCCACATCTGACCTACATGATAGCATTGCTTTGTGTCCCTGGGGCTAAATCAGCCTCTTTCCTTTTACCTGAAATCTCAAGTATTGCAATTTAAAATTCTTTGAACTCTTATTAAAATATAATTTTAGGGGGTGGTGGAAGGAAAGCCTCAATGTTGTAAAAAGCAAGTGCGCATCGGTCATTTCCCTCAGAAGCAAAGAATGCTTGTGGGGCATTTTTTGCAGTTTTGTTATGATAGGCAACACCACATGCATTTCATAACCAATTCGTGAAATGTTTACAATTTATTGTTTGTGCAGCAATGTTTGCTCGCTTGCTTGCCATTTCTACACTTGGAGGAAATATGCAATAGGACAGGGGGAGGGTAACTGCAAACACGTGACTTCTTGAGGGGCAAATACAGGAGTCCCCTCTCTTGTGGGACGGAGGTAAAGGGCTCTGTGTGGTCGATTTTCTAGAGCTTTCCTTCAGATGTTTTTGCGAGGGCGGTGAGGACAGAGGTGGTTAATCCAACACTCTGGCTTGATCTTCAGTTCTGTGTCTCTGCTCTTCTAATCATCTCACCTCGAAGAAAGTAGGGATTACAGGGATGCCTTGGGCGGCTTTAAAGAGCCCCTCAAAATCAAAGGGCTAGATATATTCAATGCATTATGGATCTGATTGTGTTTGTCTTCATGATTTTTGCAAACATTGACTTAGCCCTAGAAGCTTCCTGTTTCCTGATTGTGCATTAAGAAAGCCATCCGGGATAAAATCCCTTAGCAAGATGTTTTGGTTCGATCCAGAGAAGCAAGAGAGGCAGCCGTCCTCATCACAATTTATCTTCTCAACAACCAATTCCTTTCTTTCCCCCACATTGTCAATCTTGTAACTGTTTCTAATCTCAAGCAGGCACAGCCCTCTCTCTCTCTCAAATGATGGTGTACTCCTTTGTCATTGCTGTTGGCCTTGCCAGGAGCCCCGCCCCACCCCCCAAACTAGCTTTGTCTTTAGGGTGATTATATAGGAACTTTGGATATTATTAGAGAGATGCTAGAAAAATGGGGAAAGAGTGATATCTTTCCTTTTATCTCTCTTACAATGTGGATACTGACCCTGATAAGGCCTAAATTGTATTTGAGGCTGTTCATTGTGTTACTTTAGATGAAAGTGCCGGGTGGGATTGACATTCACTTAACCCCACGCAGCAGACAGGGAGAAACAGGAGGTTGCTGACCATGGTTTCACGAAGACACCACAAACATGACCTTTCATTGCTTCCTCGGTCCTCTGTCTCCGCTCCTATGATTTAAAGCCATTATTAAAAGAACCCAAGATTGGAGTGTTCTTGTCAGGCTCAAAGAGCCGCAAACAAACCGTGTGTTCTAGTTCCGTCACTGTTTTCAATGTGTTTCAATTCTGAGCCAGATAATTTCATGGGGGCAGAAGTCAGGAAGGGGCGTGAGAGTGGAGATTCTCCAATCTTCCCTGTTTTGAGCAGTATTTATCGCTCTAACGTTGGGGGCAGGTCTGAGCTCTGGAAACCGGCAGCCATTGCAACCCCCCTCGTGCCTACACTGAAGTGTGAAGCTGGCTTCTTCAGCCTCCTAGAGGCAACGTGTGTGTTTATTTGCGCTACATAAAATTACCCCACTGGCAAACTACTGGCTTTAAGGGACAAACGCACCGCTGAAATCAGCCAGCAAGTCACCGAAAGACCAGCATAGCAATCAACAGTCACCGTCGGCCATAACCATCACGGCCTTCATACCAGTCAGCGCGGGCCTACTTACGAAAGGCAGGCCTTCCTCTGAGTCCCAAGAAGAGGGAGGTCAGGTTCTCTGTTTTGAAGATTCCAAATCCTTGTAGACCACTGGTGTGTTCTTTGTACTCCTGAAGCTTGAATCTTCACAGGCAAGAGAGAAATTCTCTGCCAAACAAATCTGAGGAACTCACTTAAGCACAGCACAGTCTTTCTTAAATATAGGGGGTCCTTAGTCTAGTCTGAAAATAGATGTGGTAGTGCGCTTCCCGAGTTACAGGCTGAAAAACCCAACTGGGGCAATTCTACCGGACCCTCCACGGCCCCTGTTGACTGATAATGGGCTAGAAGGCAGTGGGTAGGGTTTGGTGCCTAGCCGATTAACGTAAACCAAGCTCACCGCCAAAAGATCCATCTCTAATAATAAGGACCCCATAGGATACAAAATTGCCCCTGTGTGTTTCTGAGGCTTTAAAATATCTCATTCTCTAGTAGCCATCAAGTCAATGCGGACTCACAGCGACTCCCTGTGGGCTTCTGAGACTGTAACTGTTTACAGGAGTAGAAAGCCCAGTCATTCTCCCGAGGAGCTGCTGGCGGTTTCAAACTACTGACCATGTGGATCTCAGCCAAACTCGTAATCACTATGCCACCAGGGCTCTGGTACATGGATTAAGTGCACATTACTCAACACTATGACCTGGTATCTTCTGCGCAAAGAATAGAAAGTACACCACCTTCTAATCCTTGTCTCAAGGCCTCTCAAAGAACAATAAGCTCCTAGGGTCTCCTTAGCAGAGAAGAGCAAGGGCCAGGGGCCCCAGCCCCATCAGCCAGTTGGCCTTGTGCACGAACATACATAACAAACCTCTTGCAGAGGAAGGGCGGTTAGGGATTCTGTGGCATTTTGAAAATGTGCTATGCCTTTGTTTGAAGCATATTACACAAAAACCGCCTGGTGATTAACTATCTTTGTTCATATTTTTTATTATGATCATAGGTTAGATGAAAAGAACAGTGATAAAGCCGGCTCTCTGGTCCAAGCTCCCCAACACACACTTGATTCTCAGGTGGTGCTTTTTCCTCATAAGACCATCAGTTTAGCAAAACCTGGAGGATGCTGAGTTCAGCTCTGACACCCTCATTCTACTTTGGACACACGCCATTTCCTTTATCCCAAAGGGCAGAGTAGGAAATCAAGTACAAGTTCACAGTCAGCTAGACCGTGAATTGCAGTTCCGACTTTCCACCTCATTGTTTTTGTGACCTAATGGTTTGGGTGATTAATGGATGGAGGACATTTTTGCCTTCATAATTATGGAAGGTACATTCCCTGGGACTCAGTTTCCTTATCTATACAAATTAGGTTTAACATGTACCATACATGGCTAGCATGAATATGAAATGAAGTAGTGTATCACAACTCTTTCCTGTCTTCCCCGCTGATGCATGATAGGCAACCATCCCATCCATCCTTCACAGGGTCCTCTCCTCAATTATAATCAGTCTTTTCAATTATCAGTCATAGTAATGTTTGTTTGTGGTCATGACTACAAAACTAAGCTCCTCAAGGGAATATCAATTCTCACTCGAGATTGGATCGTCAGGAACCAACATATTCTAACAAGTACTCGAACATACTTATTGAATAGACCGATGGAGGGTTGGGTAGATGAATGGTTGGATAGATAAACCGATGGATGGATGGATGATGACAGGCGGGCAGATGGGTGAATGAATGGACATATAGATGAGGAGCCAATAGGGTATTATGCATTTCATGTAATCTAAGCAATATTCACTCTTTCCTTCTAGTGCTGCTCCAGTACACTCCACATATACATAAGTACTAGGACTTCTGATCTGTCTTCCCCGTTTCCATAGTAATTAGACCCGATGTATGTCTTCTGTCTAGTAGAAAACTAATGAAAGCGGTCTATCTAGGTAGGGGGGGGGATGTCATTGACACACGAGCCCTAAATACTAGTGAGCAACACAGTTTCATATGCATTCCCATTCAAATATATTAATATTTTAAGAAGTAGCAGTGCCTTCACCCAAGGACAGATGTGTAAAGTTGGTTTTGCAATCTTTGAAACCATTTTGTGGTTTTGTATTAATTTTTTGTTGTCATGGTTGATTCATTACTTCATCTACGTCTTTATCGAATGGCCTCTTGTTTTGTATCTGCATCTTGCCCTGGTGGCAAGATCATACTTGGGTTGCCCACAGGCCCGTGGCTCCCCAGAGGACCATTTCATCTTTTTCGTTCTCAGTATGTAACTCAGTCAATGATCTATTAGTGGTCCTGTTAGGGAAGCATCCAGATCAGCAACAGAAGTGAGAGGGTCAACTTCTGTTTACAGTTCTATGGGCCAGGGCTTACCCTGGTATGCCAGGAGTGAAGCAGATCCAAAGAACTAGGTGCTTGGTCTAAGAAGAGGCTTCAGCCAAAGATGCAAACCAGAATCTTCTTTTTCTTCCTTCCTTCCTTTTCGTTTTTCTGTCTCCTATTTCTTGCTTATTCTGAGCTGACTTTCAAGTCAGTCAGCCTACATGCCTAAGGAAGATGCAGACATTCTCCTCCTTCCCTGACTTTCCTCTCACAGCATGTGCCCAGGAAGTACTCAGATTCTAACCCAGAAATATCCACGGAGGAAGCTATTAAGTGACTCAAATTTATGATTAGCATAATAAGGCTCGAGAGTTCTTGCCATTGCCTGTGTCTGTTACATTGCGAATTTGTGAAGGCCAACCAATCAGATTATTCTTCCTGTTGGTTCGTGGATCCTCTGTATGTGAGCCAGGAGTATGTCCCTTCCCTGCAGAACTTCAGTAAAACTTTAAGAGGTACTCTTCAATTCTGAAGTGTTTTGTATCCAGTAAGCACTGAACTTTAATTTTAACAGAAGCGTTACTGTGTTCTTTGACCAGGACTCTGGAAGAGTGAACCCTAACTCACTCTCCTGGAGTTGAGTCACCCCATGGAGTTCACTCATAGTGACCCTATGGGACAGGGTAGGAAGTGCTGCTTTGGGTTTCTGAGCCTTATACATCGTCATGGGAGCAGACAGCCCTATCTTTCTTGAGTGGAGTGACAGGTGGGTTCAAGCAGCTGATGATATGATAAGCAGCTCAGAATGTAGCCCTCTAGGACATGAGGAATTCTTTGTGAGCTGCAGTGGCTTAGTGGGTTACACTTGGACTGTTAACCACCAGGTCAGCAGTTTGAAACCACCAACTGCTCAGAGGGAGAAAGATGAGGCTTTCGACTCCCATAAAGAGTTTCAGTCTTGAAATCCACATGAGGCAGTTCTATCCCGTACTATAGGGTCCCAATGGGTCAGCATTGACTCCATGGCAGTGAGTGAGAAAGTAGAGAGAGACAAAGTAGGTGTGAACGAGAGAGAGAAATTTTAATTAAATTGTTTATCATTTTTTAATTCAGTAGTTATAAAAACCGTTTGCTTTTGTAATAGAAAATTGTAGAAAAACTTTTGTCAACATTTTCTAGTTTCTAGGAACACACAGCACATGTCAGATTCTGCCAAAAGGAAAGATTTTCTGGTTCACAGATGCAGCCGGAATGGTGGGTGAGAATTGAAGAACACGAACTTCATTTACCACTGAGCACTTAGACACGTCACGGAACCTCTCATGGCATCCGCTTTTCCCCCTTGAAATGCGAACGTGCCCTCCAGCCTGGTGAGGCAATGGTGGTTCCGTTAGGTGGTATTGTTCGGTTTTCCATGGGAGACTCAGGTTTGATTCCCAGCCAACGCACTTCATGCATAGTCACCAACCCTCTGGCAATGGGACGGTGCACGTTACTCTGAGGCTGAACAGATTTCAGCAGAGCTTCCAGACTAAGCTGTGCCGCGAGGAAAGACTCAGTGGTCTCACTACCCCGAACAAAACACACACCAGCCAGTGAAAGCTTGAGCGATCCGAATGTCTGGTCCTCAGCTGAGCTGGCACTGTTTTGTGGCATTGTGCATGGGCTTGCCCTGAGTTGGGGCCAACTCCCCAGAAGTGAACAACAGCAGCAAGCTCATTGTTACAAAGGAAAACACGGTGTGTACCCAGGCCTCCCCCTGCTTTCTCCCAGTTCCGACTCACCAATCTGGCGCTCCCTTTGGTTCCCGCTCATTGCTTCCACACCGTGCCCCATGGAAGCCTCTGCAGGCTGGGTGTCCACGCCAGACAGCTGTCTGGGCCGAGAAAATGCTGCGAATTGCTACCTGTATTGTCTTCCCAAAAGGCAGGCACCAGGGACACCAGCCGCGGGCCCTGACCTTGCTCGCTCAGCCAGAGTGTGTTTCCCAGCCCTGGCTCGGAAGAGTACATTTCATCTCAGAAAATGCTGACCTTTCCCAATGTCTCTTTGCTGGCTGCTTCTGTCCTTTCTAAAAGCTTCATATTGATGTTTGGCCCTAATAGAGAAGTGTAAACAAGAGATAGATAAAGGTTAACAATACCCAATCAATGCTACCGAGAGAGCGACTCAGGGAGAGAGGCATTGAAAGGCCAAGTGTAAGCAGAACCCTATTGACAATTTAACTGCATTTATTCTTCCCCACTTATAAGCTGAACGAATAATAGGCCAGCCTGATATCCTTTAATTTCAGCTTTTTTTAATAGATGAGAGAACACATTCAAATGCAAATAGATACGGTATCATTTTCCAGCCCCTTTAAAACCAAAGTCATTCCCAAATGGACCCATGGTGTTGGTTTAAGTTATTCTTGCAGCCCTTGAAATGTGCCACATCTCCTCTGCTCCTTCTGCTCCACTTGACCCACCTGGCAAGCCCCATTCTTCTGCTATCGTCTCTAAGAGGCATTTCCTCTGGCTGTAGCCACCTGTCACAGCTCTGTGCTTACTCAGACTTGAGTCACACCAAAGCTCCAGAATGTGTGCTCCTTGGTGACTATGGCGCAGTTGGTGGGCAATGCAAAAGGGGGTTACATCGATTTCTTGAGTTCCCACAAAATGTGAGAAGATTTGTGGTTCCAAGTTAGTCTACTGGATCTTCCTGCCTTTCTGGTAGGTCATTTAACTTCTGATACAAACAGCATCAGATATGCTGGTCAAGAACACATCACAAGCCACACCAGAAAACAAAAGGAAGGGAGAATGGCTGGCAGGATAGAAGGGAGAACAGGAATCCCATCACAACAACGAGTGGACCACTCATTGGCCAAACCTTTCAATGACTACCAAACCTGTCCTCACTGATTCCACTCCTGGTTCTTCTTCAGATAAAATCATTTCACCTGGTCCCTTGCTTTCCATCCCTCTGCCTTCCTGTCACTCCATTGATATCATGAGCAAAACATAAATATTCATTTATTTAAAGGAATCTCATAGCAAAAATCTGGAATTCAAGAAAAGAACACATGGGTATCAACAGGAACAGCAGCATCTCTGCTAAACATGTCCTCCTTCGCTGTATTTTGATATGTGAGGGTACCCAATGTGTCATTTACCACTGTCACGTTCTAAGAGGACATGTTGCAAAAAACATCGGGGACACCTTTATAGAAAATCTCTGTCCATCTCTCTCTGGAGAGGAACATCTGGAAACCTCATCACAGCCACGGCATATGCGGAGAATCAAGGCCGTATTTGAACAAGGTCTCTGCAAACCAGGGGCTGCCTGGTTCTTTCTAAAACTGGGGAAAAGGGAATCAGTGCTTCTGCTTCCTCTAGCCTGGGACAGGCCCTGGTGGACCAACAGCTGAGAACCCAGTCCATTTTCTGTGTTTCCCTCCATTTATAAGCTGCAGCTAGAGACATTGAAAAACACTGATGCACCAAAGAAAATTGCATCAATTTTTAATTACACATTTAATCATTCTCTTCCAGAAGGGCAGGTTGCCTGTTGTAACACTTTTACATAGTAGAAGGCAGCATTTGTGAGCACAGGGCAGGATGCTGGGTTTATTATATGTCCCAATCAATTTCAATGGACACCGATGGGTTCAGTCACGAGACAGGAGCCTCCTAGGGGATGTGATATCCTGACCCTGGGGATGCACAGAAATGTTCTTGTAGCATTAATTCTATGAGATATACTATCTTAAGCATCAGAGATATAGAAATGGTAGACTCAATCCCTATTCCAGTAGAGCTCACACTAGGACAATTGAAGCAAACATGTAAATAAATTCATTTAAAATATACTGAGAGAAGAATGGTAGAGATGGCAGAGGGCAGGTTGATATTATTTTGACCTGGGGCAAGCAACAGGAAAGGGTTCTAGCTTCTCAGAAAAGGCTTTGGAGGTTCTGTGCAGGGTTTTGTAGGATAAGTAGGAGCTTGCAAACAGGCAATGGTGTTTCGGCATGTGTTTATCTACGACCTCTTTCCTGCCTGTGTTCATACCTTAGAGAGGAAAGAATGATATCCAGTGAGAAGGAACAACACCTGCAAAGGCCTGTGGATCACACACACACACACACACACACACACACACACACACACACACACACACACAGCCAACATTACACCATTGATAGCAGGGAAGGAAAAAGCAGTTGCAGTATTGGGATATGGAATCTTTTTTCCAGTGCTTTCGATGTAAGGAATCCTAGTGGCACTGTACTTCTAAATGCAAGGTTGGGAGGAGTTCAAACAATCCACCAGCCACCCATGGAGAAAGAGGCTGCTGCTCCTGTACAGGCTTAGTAGGAGACACTCCATGAGGCAGTTATATTCCACCCACCAGCGACGATGAGTTGGAATCAAGTCATTGGCAGTGAGTCCAGTTTGGGGTTTCATTTGGGGTCTGGATTTTTTTCATTATAGAAATCTTTGATTGTGTAATGCATGGAATGCATTCCAGGCAAGACTTGGGCTAAAGCTGATGTTCTTGTGATAGACTCTGGTTAGACTCGTGAAGTGCTCCTTGTAAAAGCATCATCACTCTTTAGTTTGTTTTTCAATCAAGTGTGTAGTTTTCTTTCAACTCAGAAAACATAGACCCTCATCCAATTTGTACCATTAACTTGTCAAGTAAACATGAGCAAGTCACTTTACCACTACGGACCTTGGTTTTCTCATATTTGAAAGAAGAAATAGGACTGGATGTTATCTGTGATCGGTAAGTTTATTGTGCCAATCTGGCCAATAGGAACATGTGGGATTAATCAGGTTGCAAGTTGATTGGAGGGCAAAGAGAGAAATGGCTCTGCCAGGCCCATCCCCCTTTCTCTTGCTCTCTGGTGATCAGAGTATGCTAGAACTTGCATCCTTCTGCTTTAGCTAGTTCTTTGCCGCAACCTGTGAGCTACACTACCTGTGGGCCAGGCCAACCCGTGGATTATGTCCCCAGAGCTTGATGCTCCTTTGAGACCTGCTTTGCCATACTGTTGTTGCTTACATTCATTGAGCTTGAGGCTGGTGGATCCTGTCGTCTTGCATTTCTTGCATCTGAGATCCCATCTGGACCTGCTTCATTAAGATGGTGACTGTTGTTGACCCACCCTGCTGCTTCCTGCCTGTGGGCAGACTCTGCTTGTCTTGCCCCAGGGATGACTCTGCTGTCTGCTTCCTTGTCTTAGACCCTGTGGGCCACATGAGTTGAAGGACTTCCAGTACATTCACTGTTCCATGGAAGTGAGTTGAACTGAACCTTCTGTGGTGCTGTGTGGACTAATTAGCTGTTCTACTCCTTCTTGTTGTATAACACTATCCTCTTACATATATATATATATATATATATATATATATATATATATATATATATATATATATATATATATATAAATCATAAGTGCCCTGGTTTGGTTTCTCTAGAGAACCCTGCCTAACATATTATCTGAGTCCCTCTGAGCACCAACATTTCCATTTTTTAAGTTATATTGGTACATTGTCCTACCAATGGCTAAAGAAACTAAATGTGGTTTATCAGTTAAGAGCACCTTGCACACCACTCCATTCTTTTCCCTGGGCAAGATGGGGAGAACATACAACATGACTGGTCTGAGGGCAAAGAGAACTCTCTCATTTAAGTGAATAACACTTAAATCACACTACTCTGGTGTCTGAGTACGGGCTAGTACTACATTCACAAGATCCTTCAAAGCACAGCACGACATGGTGGTTTGGAATATGTCTTCTGGAATCAGACTACCTGGGTTTGAATCTTAGGTCTTCTTCCCATTACTGATAGTATGACTTTCATTGAGTTGTTTTCTAGCTCTTGGCCTCCAGTTTCGGTCTATAATAATACTACATATTTTGAGGTAGTGGCATGAGTGTTAAATAAAACACCCAGAAGAAGGAGCTGGGAGTCAAGGGGCATTTATGGAGGTCTAGACAAAGACGTGTACATGCAAACATATATATGAGGATGGGGAAATAGATCTAATTGTCTACATTTATAGGTTTAATATTAAGGTGGCGGAAGGACCTTGGGCCTCTACTCAAGCACTCCCTCAATGCATGAATACTTTCATTTATTAAATTGGTACTCTATGATGCTCACTCTCCCGACACAACGGCTGGAGCCAAAGTGGGTGAACAAGTAAATGTGGTGAAGAAAGCTGATGGTGCCCGGCTATCAAAAGAGATAGTGACTGGGGTCTTAAAGGCTTGAAGATAAACAAGCGGCCATCTAGCTCAGAAGCAAAAAAGCCCACATGGAAGAAGCACACCAGCCAGTGCGATCACGAGGTGCCAAAGGGACCAGGTATAAGGCATCATGCAAAAAAAAAAAAAGAATATGTGTGTGTGTGTGTATATATATATATATACACATACCACATTGAATGAAGGGGGAAGTGCAGAGTGGAGACCCAAGGCCCAAGTGTCGGCCACTGGAGATCCCCTCAGAGAGGGGTTTAGGAGAGGAGATGGGTCAGTCAGGGTGCATGGTAGTACCGACGAAGAGCACAGCTTTCCCCCAGATCCTGGATGCTTCCTCCCCCCAACTACCATGATCCGAATTCTACCTTGCAGGGCTGGATAGGGCAGAGGTTGTACACTGGTACATATGAGGGCTGGAGGCACAGGGAATCCAGGGTGGATGATACCTTCAGGACTAAGGGTGTGAGGGGCGATGCTGGGAGAGTGTAGGGTGAGTGGGTTGGAAAGGGGGAACTGATTACAGGGATCCACATGTGACCTCCTCCCTGGGACAGGGACGGCAGAGAAGGGGGGGAAGGGAGACTCTGGATAGAGCAAGATATGACAAAATAACGATGTATAAATTACCAAGGGCACATGAGGGAGGGGGGAGCGGGGAGGGAGGGGGAAAAAAAGAGGACCTGATGCAAAGGGCTTAAGTAGAGAGCAAATGCTTTGAGAATGATTGGGGCGGGGAATGTATGGATGTGCTTTATAAAATCGATATATGTATATGTATGGATTGTGATAAGAGTTGTATGAGTCCCTAATAAAATGTAAAAAAAGAAAAGGGAAAAAAAAGAAAGAAAGAAAAGAAAATGATTAGGGCAAAGAATGTACAGATGTGCTTTATACAATTGATGTATGTGTATGTATGGACTGTGATAAGAGTTGTATGAGCCCCTAATAAAACGTTTAAAACAAAACAAAACAAAAAAACAACACCCAGAACAATGTTTGCCTCTTGTTCTTTATCTGCTTTCTGGAATTGTTCAGGGTTATTTCCTTGTGTTGCTTTCAGATGCTCTCTGCCCAGCAAACAGTGTTAGGGATTTGTTTTCTTGATCTCAAAGTTTCTCTGTTCTTACCTTCAGTTTAACCTAAAATCCTCAACTCTCGTCCTTCTTTATTTCCTTCACCCCTTAATCCTTCCCTCTTCCTTCACACTCAGATTTAATATTCTTTATTTCATTTTTTAATGTTTTCCCACTCATTCTTCACATTCCTTGTGTACCTTCTAGGACTTTCTAGTCATCTGTTTTATTTATCCTTCACTGAATCCTTCATCGAGATGAACTCTTCTCTACAGGGAGAGCATTTAAAATTCTCAAACAAAATAAAGGCCACTGTAAGATTTTGGCCTTCGTAGGCTCCAATAAAGAAAGGACAGAGAAACATAATTCTAAAGCAGCTCCATCTGCTTTTCAAGTCTTATGACCCTCAAATTTGCTTTTATAAACTAAGCATCTTCAGGAAAAAGGATAACATAACCCCAAAGTGCATACTTTATTCAGGTTCTTTCCCCCTTTCTCTCGTTTTCCTCTTTAAGTGATTGTTTTAGATAACTACAGAACTACCTTTTGTACCTGGTAGCATTAAGACTATTTCAAAGGCACTATCTAAGACCTGTGATTGCCCATGATTGCCTACCGAATCAAGTTTTACAGGTGATTGTTCAAATTGGTACCTTAAGGAAGTCCACCACTAATTACACTCAGCTCTGGCGCTTCTTTTAGTCATTTTAATATAAAGTATTTGCTTTGTATGCCCCGCATCTTTCATTTATTGATTAAATTGAGTTTAATTGCTCTGTAAAAAGTTCTACATACTTATCTAATTTTCCCTCATCATGTCATTTATTTCTTCCTCTCTCTGTGCTTCAAGTAGAATGAAAATTAGGCTAAAGCTGTCATTGTTCATGCTAGGGATGGTCATTGTTATCAGGTGCAATCAAATTGGTTTCAGCTCCTAGAGACCCTGTGCACAACAGGACCAAACAAGCCCAGGTCCTGTGCCATCTTCACAATTGTTTCTATGCTCCAGCCCAGCAAGGCAGTGTCAATCCATTGTGTCCATCATCATTTTGAGGGCATTCCTTTTTTATACGGTCCTTCTACTCTACCAAGCATGAGGGACTGGTCTCTCTTGACAATATGTTCAAAGTGCATAAGAGGAAGTCTCCCAACCTTTCTTCTAGGGAGGACTCTAAATGTACTTTTTCCAAGACAGATACAGTCATAAAAAGACTCCCAACATCAAAAAGTGTGGGTCCACATGGTTTCATGGGGGAATTCTAGCAAACACCCAAAGAAGACTTTAAGAGCAATTTAATATAAATATTCCACAATGTGAAAATAGATAGCATACTGCCAAACTCATTTTATGATATAAGTCTGATACCTAAACCAGACAAAGACATCACCAGAATTTGGAAAGTTCCAAACCAATATCTCTACTGACTAGAGTTGCCAAGATCTTCAACAAAATCCTAGTCAACAGAATTTAACTCAAGCAACAAAATTAACACAATGTGATGAAGTGGGATTCATACCAAATAAGCAAGGATGGTTTAATAGCAGGAAAACAATCAATGTAATTCATTACATAAATAAAATAAAGGAGAAGTATATTATTATATCAATTGAGGGAGGAAAGGCATTTGATAAAATTCAACATCCATTCCTGATAAAAACACTCAACAAAACAGGTATAACAAACAGGAGAAGCAAAATTTCTCAACATAATAACAACCATGTATGTAAAAACAATAGCCTGCTTCTCACTAATGAGAGAAAATGAAATTATTTTCTCTTCAAACAGGAACTAGGCAAGGTTGTCCTTTATCATCACCTTTATTTAATATAATTCTGAGAGTTTAAGCTAGAGTCAGAAACATCACAAATAAATTAAGTTATGTATATAGGCATAGAAAAAATAAAAACCTATTTGCATACAACATAATCCTATATATAGAAGACCCCAAAGATTCAATTAAATAACTGCTTGAAAAAAATGGAAAACTTTGGCAAAATAGCAGGCTATAAGTTCAACATACAGAAATTAGTTGGATTCTTGTTTATTAAGAATGATAATACTGAAAAAGATATAAAAAGAATAATACAATTTATAATAACTACAAGAAATATAAAATCTTTAGAAATAAAACTTACTAGATAAACAACAGACTTATTGAAAGAAAACTACAAAATACTCCTTCAAAAAATCAAAAGGAATATACACAAATGGAACAAGTTATAGTGTTGCTGGATAGGCAGGTTAAATAGTGTAAGAATGTCAATATTACCAAAATTACTTTACTAATTCAATGCAATTCCAATCCACAACCCACCACAATTTTTCAAAGAAATGGAAAAACTAATTATCAAATTTATGTTGAAAGGAAACAAACCAAGGATAAGTAAAACACTATTAAAACAATAAAAGCAAAGAAGTTCTCTTATTTCCAGACCTTAAAACCTACTAAAGGGCCACAGTAATCAAAACAGCCTAGTACTGATACAATGATATATATGAAGACCAATGGATTAGAATTCAAAACCCAGAAACACAAACAATTACCTAAAGGCATCTACTTTTTCCATTAAGGAATGAAACATTAAATGGGCAAGAGACAGCCTTTTCAATGAATCATGTTAGTAAAACCAGATCTCCCCCTCCAAAAGAATGAAACAAGACCCGAATAGACAAACTTAAGAACCCTAATATAAGGCATAAACACACTTGAGGTAGTTACATAATCTGGTGTCAACTGGAGACTATTAAGAGTAAAGGGTTGAAGTTTAGCCTAGCAGACTCATGAAACAAATGCAACGGAGCTGAATTCAGGAGGAACACAGGCCAGTGGATGGGAAGTCTTGTGGATCCAGTGGCATTGTAAGCATCTCAGTGTTGGCAGGGGTCTCCACATGGCTTCTCCAGCTCAGGGGACTAGCATAGTACCATGTGTCTTGTCAGCTGTTATGTCTCCCTGGGACTGAGCTGAGAGCGTGTCCCCTGTCTCCAAGGAGGAAGACAGGAATTCCCAAAATCCTCAGGAGAAGGCCACACCCACACAGAGGCCTCATTGGCTATATCCCGATTGACAGGCTAGACTCCACCCCTACACTCTTAATTCTCAAATTGACACCAAATTATGTAATGACCACAACTGGTATCAGACATATGGGCTAATATTGAACATATGGACTTGATCTGGGCTGGGATGTTTTCTTAATATACAATAACTCTTTTATATAACATTCTATCCTATATACATATGAGTCTTCCTAGATTTGTTTCTCTAGTCAACCCAAAGTAACACATCATACCTTGGGAGTCGGGTACTAGAGGAACAAATCATAAAGATGGAGAGTGGATGCTTGTTTGACCTCTGCCTCATGGTAGTCTTTCTTCTTAGGCTAGGTCAGATATAGCCATGCAGTTTACCAGGTGGTTTTCTGGGAAGTTAAGGTTTTGGTAATTTTGTTTGGTTGTTTATTTTGGTTATTCCTGTTTGAAATAGTGGAAATGAATCTGATTAATGTATATTTTGAGTTCTGGGGAAACAATTTCCCCTTAATTTTCTGATAGACCATGTTGCTTACTGAAAAAGTCCAACAGAAGGTCAAAATGGAAGACAAAATGCCTAGTCCTGGTGTGATTCATTCAGAGGCCTAGGGCCATATTTTGTGTCCATAGAATAGTTCAGATAAGGATTTAGATAAGTTAGAAATAATAATTTATAAATTATCAAGGGCTCATGAGGGAGGGGAAAAAAGAGGACCTAATGCCAAGGGCTTAAGTGGAGAACAAATGCTTTGAAAATGATGAATGAGGGCAAAGAATGTACAGATTTGCTTTACACAATTGATGCATATATGGATTGTGATAAGAGTTGTATGAGCCCCCAATAAAATGTTCAAAAAAATTGAGTTTAGGATTTAATTGTACTTTGTTTACACTGATTTCTTCTGTTTATTATTGTTTATAAATTATTGATAGAAGTGATTATTGGGAAGTAAAAAATAGAGAGTTTGTAAGACTATGTGCCTTCTGCATTAGATTGTAATTTAAATGGTTAGGACACACTTGTAAAGAAATCTCTAAAAGGATACGCTCCACCAGTGTCTTGCGGACCCAGGACATTCCAAGGTGAAGAGACTTGCTGAGGGGGCTGTTGACAGATTGAAGAAAAAAGGAATTCTTTGGCTTTTTGAATTTTGAATTAGTGGTTTGTACCTGAAGAAGGAAAATTTTGGAAACATGGAAGGAGCTCTCCACTCTAGGACTGAACTGTTCAAGGGATACTGTGGGCAGGCTGAAATACTTGCTAGGCCACATCCTGGATCCACTTGTGGAGTAGAAGTGAGAGAAATGCAGCAATAAAGAGCAATAAAGTGGTCAGAGTCTGGGCCCTGATACCCATGGACTTGGTTCACAGGAACTAGAGGAGAAGACAAGAGAGGGTTGACTGATCTGAAGTTCATGACCTACCACAAGGGGTTAGGGTTGTTGAGAATTGGTAATGAGGCCCATGGTCTAAAGGTAAGGCAGCCAATAATGGGCATCTTGGTAAGACTAAGTTAAGCAGCCCACATTGAGTTGACCGGAACCTGAGCAGAGAAGAGAAGATGTTTGAGCAGGTGAACTGGTGCATATTGCTGCTGCCTTCATGTACGTCCTGTCCTGATCTGACTTTGCCTGTAGAAGCAGACTCACAGATTCCAACTGGAATGGAGATTCTTCACATCAAAGAACATGTTTGTTTCCTCAGAGCACTGGGTTGATGTAAGTGAGCAGTATAGAAATTGGATACCCCAAAATTGGGAGGATAAAATCATGAAGTAGCTGGCTTTGAATATATTCATAGGATTATAGGACTATGGTGTAAGTGTTCACTTAACTGCAATTGTTAGGCATAGAACATTGTTGTTTTAATCACTTATAAAATATGATGATGAAATGAGGGTGGCATCTATTGAATTATATGCATTGTAGTTTTATCCTGTTAGGTACAGATATGATTTTATTATTGTTGGCTAAAGAGTTGTGTGAAAGTATCAAGTTGACAAGGGGTGGTCTGTGGTAGTTACATAATCTGGTGTTAACTGGAAACTAGCAAGAATAAAGGGTTGGCGTTTAGCCTGTTAATCAGGTCACAGCTTGATGACCTCATTTGGACACATATGGAAATAAATAGTTCACTGGAGGACAGACACAGACTCTCTCTGCTTCATTGTCCTTTTTGACAAGCTACATGGAGCTGTGCTGATAGAGCCAGAGCCCTGTAGCTGGAGGAGCCATGTGGAGACCCACATCAGTGCTGTGATGCGCCCACAACCACTGGGTCCACAAGATTTTCCATCCAGTGGTCTGTTATCTTCCTTTATTCAGTGTCATTGCATGTGTTGTGGTACCTTTAAGAGGAATTTAAAGACTGGTATCAGACATATGGGCTAATATTGGACTTACAGACTTGATCTGCAGTGGGCTGGGATGTTTTCTTAATATACAATTACTCTCTTAAATAAAGCTCTTTCTTATATACGTGAGTGTCTCCCTGGATTTGTTTCTCTAGTCTACCTGGACTAAAACAACACTCCTGAACATAATGAAAAATATCCATACTTATATATAGACAAAATAAAGAACTGGAATGTACTAAAGAGTAGACATTTATGCACAACCAAAGATTTCTTCAAAAGAGTCAACAGAGAACCCAAAGATTGGGGTGGGGGGGAATTCAGTAATAATTCATTAGATAAAGGGCTAAGCTCCAAAGTCTATAGAAAAATAAGACATCTTAAGAAGAAAAAATACAAATAACCCAATAAAAACCTGCAAGGGTTAACTGCCCTTTCTCCTGAGTACGCATAAAACTGAGTTGTAGATAAGGCCTGGTGGTTTGAAGATGGAAGGGCCTTACTGTGTTCCTACTTACTGCTCTAGTTGTGGGAGTCTAAAGGATGCTGCTTGATCCCAAGCTCTCAAGGCTTCCTAGACAAGTAATCAGCACCACCATCAGCGAGTACTGGGCCCCAAATCTGATGATCCTACGAGATCAACCAGCCTATGAACCCCTCCAGCAGTAGCTGACAACTAGACCTGTGAGCACAGGCCTTCCATAGGGGCAGGCTACTAGTCTAACCACTTGAGTCCTAGCCAGTTTGGAACAGCTGATGAATCCTAGCCAATCAGGGACAATTACCTTTTTTTTTTTTAAATGCCAGCTCTGAGACCAATGTTCCCTGCCAGACTTAGAGGAAGGGCCTGCCAGCTCCCGACAATGGGTCTCACTGCTCTCACCCTTTCAAACATGCAGACATGCTGGAAGACTAAACAACAATGAGATATCACCTCACACTGACACTCTTAGCAAAATTCAATAAACACAGAACATAACAAATGCTAGAGAGGATGCAGAGAGATAGGAATGCTTCCAATTGCCGGTGGGGCTATAAAATTGTACAACCATTATGGAAATCAGTATGGAATTTCCTTAAATAAATGAAAATCCAAATACCTCATGATCCAGCCATCTCACTTCTAGGTATCTACCCAGAGGAAATTAAGAATATAACACGAATAGATATATGTACACCTATGTTTATTGCAGCAATTCCCACAATAGCAAAAACAGAAACAACCCAAAACCCCAGCTACAGAGCAATGGATAAACAGGTTCTAGTACATAAATACTACGGAATTTTAGGTAGCAGTAAAAAAAAAAAGTAACGAAAGTCCTTTTAAACACTACATGATGGACACAATTAGAGAACATGGACACAATGAAAGAATATTATGCTTAGCCAACTCAGTCAATCTTACAAAGATAAATATTTAATATCACTATTGTTATAAGAAAAAGCTTATATTACGTACCAATAGAAAAGACTGACAACTACCAGGAGGCCAGGGCCAGGAGTGGGGACAGAAGGAGGGGAGAAATAAGGGGAGGGGGGCAGGAATGACAAAAATGGAGGGTTTCACAGGATAGTGTTGTCGATTTCATTTCTTGAGGTGGATTCTGTAATCCCTCCAAATTCCTTATCCCTCTCACCTAAACAGTGAATGTTTTTGGCTTAAAAAGTTTTTTTTTTAAAGAGGAAGGAAAATAATATTGAAACGGATTTGGAGTTTTTTGCGACAAACAAGTTTCTCTCAAACATACAAAGACAGATTTCTTTTTGTCCTTTCGGCAACTGATGGCACTTTCAATATTCTTCTCTAGAACCACGAATTGAATTCATCAATTCTGTTTGAGTCTTTCTTTTTCAATGCCCAACGTTCACATGCACATGAAGCAATTGAAAATACCATGACTTGAGGCAGGCACACCTGAATCCTCAAAGCAATATCCTTGCTTTTTAACACTCTAAACAAGTCTTTGTGCAGTTAGACTGTGAAACATTTTTTTTCCTGATCTCTAGACAGCGGCTTCCATAAGCACTGATTGTGGATTCAAACAAGACAAAATCTATGACAACTTCAATCTTTTCTCCATTTATCCTGATGTTACCTATTGCTCCATTTGTGAAAACGTAAGTCTTTTTTACATTAGGCTGCAATCCAGTTAAGGCTGCACCCCTTTATTGTCTTCAGCAAGTGCTCCCGGTACGTCGCAGGTGTGGTTAGATGTGGTTGGGTTTCCTTAAATTCAGGTTCAGCAAAGATACTTGATCTGCAGTGATGTGTGGGTTAGATTATTACACACCACATCAGGAGGCACATCACATCCATCTCACTTTCCATGATGTTAAGATTGAGCCATGGATTCACATGGTGATAGCCACAACTCTGCATTGTTCTTTAATTTGCCAACAGACCCTATGCTAAGTCATTTCTTTAATAAAAAATACACAGTGCCCATCTAGCCTTCAGGTGGACTCCCAATAAATATCAAAAGACTGCATCAGCACATCCCACTTAAACCTGACTCTCCTGTTATATA
This sequence comes from Tenrec ecaudatus, assembly GCF_050624435.1. Classification (NCBI taxonomy): domain Eukaryota; kingdom Metazoa; phylum Chordata; class Mammalia; order Afrosoricida; family Tenrecidae; genus Tenrec; species Tenrec ecaudatus. Next base: position 90,016,132 of record NC_134545.1, on the reverse strand, counting down.
TTAACAGCGATGCGGTCATTCAGTGAGCATGTGCGATATGCAGGGGCTTTCATGAACGTGTCATACATCTTAACCCATTTATGTCTCCAACAGCTATCGACACTCCACAAATGAGAAAACTGAGGTGCAAAGAGGGTAAGTAACTTTCCCCAGGTCACACAACTAAAAAGTATGGAGTTCAAACTCAGGCAATCTAATGTCAAAACCCATCCTTTCAACCACTGTTATGCATGGTCCAATATGGAACTCTGCTAGTGCAGTAGTTACTTATTAGACTGCTAACCTCAAGCCCATAGTTTGAAAGTACCAGCAACTCCAAGGGAGAAAGAAGAGGCTTTCTATATCTATTAAAAGTTATACTCTCTAATAGGATTTGTAAGGTAGAGTTGAGGTCATGATAGTGGGGGGAAGGAAGCATTAAAGAACTAGAGGAAAGCTATGTGTTTCATCAGTGCTATACTGCACCCTGACTGGCTCACCTTTTCCTTGTGGCCCTTCTGTGAGGGGATGTCCAATTGTCTACAGATGGGCTTTGGGTCTCCATTCCATGCTCCCCCACCTCTTAATGCTTCCCGCCCCCCACTATTATGACCTCAATTCTACCTTACAAATCAGATTAGACCAGAACATACACACTGCTACAGAGCCTGTAACACAGGGAATCCTACATAGATAAACCCCTCAGGGCCAACAATGAGAATAGAGAAACCAGCAGGATTAGGGAAAGTGGGAGGACAAAGGGGAACTTGATCACAAGGATCAATTTATAACCTCCTTCCAGGGGGACAAACAATGGAAAAGTCGGTGAAGGGTGATAGAGGATGATGTAAGACATGAAAATAATTATCTATAATTTATCAAGGGTTCTTGAGGGAGTGAGGATGAGGGAGGGAGGGGGGAGATGAGGAGCTGATATCAAGGGCTCAAGTAGAAAGAGAATGCTTTGAAAATGATGGCAGCATATGTGCAAATGTGCTTGACACAATGGATGAATGTATGGATTGTGATAAGAGGCGTAAGAGCCCCCAATAAAAGTAGTTAATAAAAAATAATAAAAATTAAAGAAAACAAACAAACAAACAAAAGTTGTACTCTCAGCAATCCCCAGGAGCACTTTTGCCCTGTGCTGTAGTCTCATTATGAGTCAGAATCTGCTCGGTGACAGTTTGGTTTTTGGTTTGGTGCACATTCCTCCTCTCCCCCACATCCCCTGCCCCGCCACCCCCTCCCCCAAGTTCTGTCTGAGGTCACCTCAGAGCCCTTGTTTTCTGAGACGCCATTCTTGACTATTTCAGCTCCCTCTGTGTTCCTTATGACGTGATATAGCACTTCGATATAAGTAGAGGGCAGGCGTTATCGACAGTGTGCCTTTGGGGATATACCTTAGGTCTGAAAAATCAGGGAGTCCATTTCTGCCCCAGTCACTTTGTTTTGTTTCTCCTTTCTGATGAGCTCTCTCCCTCCTGCCCCTCGGCTGTCAGTCTTGGGCCAATTGAACTTCTCAAGACTGAGTTTTGCTGCCATAAGAATCTTTTCTCCTGAATTTCTTATGAAGGTACAATGGAAAACGACAACAACAGAAGAACTCCATGTACTGCCCGATAGTCCTCTCTACTCTGATCTCTCTCTCTCTCTCTCTCTCTCTCTCTCTCTCTCCCTCCCTCCCTCCACAATTAGATCCAAAGTTCTTGACATTACAGCCCATTCCTTCCCTCTTTTTTCTTCTCTTTCAGCATTTCTCAGCTTAAGAGCTGACTCGCACCAGTTGCAATGCAAATTATGCTAAAGCTGTCATAATTTTACAGCATTAACGCAAAGTTTCACAGAGTCTTTGAGAGATATTAAATCCGAGTAAGAGATCTTCTATAGCCAGGAAGTATCATTATGACCATTGGAACCCCTATATATTATGCTTCGATGTTTTTATCATTGTTATCTCATTTAATTGTACATCCTAGGTCTATTAGTCTCTTAATTTTAAATTTGCATAGAATTTGATTTTGATAAAATATATACATACATATGTATGGTTGCCAACCCAGACTCTAGCATATCAGAGAATTTTATATTTATCAACAAAATGGAATTTTCCTTACTTAAAATGATTTTCCCCATTTAAAATAATGTTAAAAAAATTTAACCACTATCTTTCTCAGCCTGAAGAAATCCATAGGCAGTAGTCCTTACACTTCCCTGGATCTTCCATAATCAAAGCCCTGCACATTTATGTGCTACCTTTGCTTCTTATAGGCCCTTCCCATATACACAGGAACCACCTGAGTTCTGAGTAAGCTTTTGGTTTATTGTTTGCTTCTTTAATTTTAGGATCTGCGATCACAAACTCCTGGACTCTCCACTTCTGACAGCCATGTAGAAGCCAGACTAGTTCAGATCACAGTCCCTCACTCTTCCTCTTTATGTTTTGTTCCTTGGTTTTCCTTTTCCTTGCAGACTGAACCCTTCCTCACGACTTAAGTAGCCACATGTGTCCTTCCACTGTTCAAATGTAACCCATCACACATCACCCGCTTCTCTTGGGTTTCAGGTAAATGGCTGGCTGATGGAAGGACATTCCAGTGCAGGTATCAAAGAGAAGGATTGCCAAGCATGTCTTCAGAGGCAGACACCTACCCAGAAAGCGCGCCCACATTCTGTCATGCCCACAGATGTTTACCTATCCCTTATAAATATGCAAGGTGAGAAAGCCAAGGAACATCGGGCTGCCAGCACGGGGCGAACACTGCTGTGGCGGACTCTGCAGACAGATGGCCAGAAGCAGACATCTAAGCCTGGCCAATAGACAGAATGCTGCTCTTTGGAAAAGTTTTGCTGGGCAGCTCAGAGTCTATACTTATAATTGTGCTCAGGGAAGGATTTCTCAAGTCCCTCAGGGAGGGTATCTCCCCCAGCCCCCCCCCCTTCCAATGCCTTTGCTCATGTGCACTTAACCTAGGCCGCAGCATATGAGTTCTTAATCATTTTGTGAGTATAAAGCCTACAACACCTTGAAGCAAGAGTGAACGCAAGTCCACAGCTTCCATGCCATTTACTGTTTACTACCTGGATCGTCGAGTATATATCTGCAGTGACAGGCAATTGCTTGAACTTGGCTCTTCCAGGCAGGTCTTTGGAACTACCATCAAGTGACTGTGCAGGACCAGAGAAAGAAGTCGTGGAGACACTGGTAGAGGGAACTGCTCAGTTTTGCCATTTGAATACACAATGGCATCTTCCGAATACACAAGAGCCGTTTCAGACCCAGAGAGAGGGAGAATCCTGTGACTATTCTGAGCGACGTGCCGCCAGGGGAGCTCACGCAAGAACTGGGTCAGAAGGGCTGGTGGCAGTGCAGGTAACAGAGGCCGAAGCATTGAGAGTGTCAGACAGAGTGGAGCAGCAGCACTGAAACCTTGAGGCAGAGCAGTGGGTGGGCTTTGGACCCTCAGAGGCAGAGACGCATGGCAAGGAGGCTGAAGACCAGGGAGGCATCCTTGCCGGCATGTCCGAAAAGAGGCAATGTGGGCAAAAGAATTTACCATCTTGTACCACCCAACATCATGAGTGTTGTTGGTGACTTCCACGTGACTAGTGCAGACGTTACTGAACCGAGAAGAGTAGAATACACTGGGAGGCACGCTCGGTGTCAGAAAAGGGTAAGAAAGGCAGGAGGATGGTGTGTGTCTGATCTCCCTGCCTTGTGGCCATTAACCTTGGGCTGGTGTGGAGTGGAGCTTTCCTTACTGAATAGAGGAGGGCCATACTCTTTTCTCAGGATCACAGGTTAGAAGACACTGATGGCATAAGAGTCAAAATACTAGACTGGTAATCACAAGATTGGAGGTTCAAACTCACCAGTCCTTCTGAGAGAGGATGATCTGCCCTTCTGCTGTCAAGATTGACAGGGTTGGGAATTCTACAGGGCGGTTTTACTTAGGCCTATAAAATTGCTAACTTATCAAGGGTTCATGAAGGAGTGGGGGGAGGGGGGAATGAGGAGCTGGTATCAAAGACTCAGGTAGAAAGAAAATGCTTCGAAGATGATGGCAGCATATGTGCAAATGTTCTTGACACAAAGGATGAATGTGTGGATTGTGATAAGCGATGTAAGAGTCCCCAATAAAAGAATTTAATAAAAAAAGTCACTATGAGTTAGAAACAACTTGATAGAAATAGGTTTGGTTCTGGTTTGATTACATATTTGAAACATTTGTTTTCTTTTCTTTTCCAATGTGTGCATTCCTCTTATGGACCTAATCTCAATCAATAAAGCCTTTGGTCATCATGTTCAATACCTCTAGACCATCCAAAGACAATGGGGCCCAATGGTTAATGCACATCAATGTTCCTCATCAGTTTCTGTACAGAAGCAGCTGTGGTGCAACAAGAAGAACAATCCGTTTAGAGTTTGAAGGACTAGACCCAAACCACAGCCCCGTTTCCTCCTAGATGAGGCCTTTGAGTGCCGTGGGTCATCCTAGATTCCGCTATCTAACAGAGGCATGATGATTTGGAACCCCCGCCTCAGAATGAAGACTTAGGTGGGAAAATATATCAGCCACAAAATAGTATAGCATTGTTGCGTTCATGCCATCCTTTCTCTTTTCCTGTTCATCCTCACTTCTATTTGACAAACATACGTCCCTTTTTAAAGACCAAGGTCACAAAAACATTTAGAATCTGGGTTTGTCAAGCATGCCCCATAACCATATGCAATAGTTACCATAGCCTGAAAAACAAGTGTAACATAGAGAATTTCTGCTTCACTAATTTTTAGATGAAAAGAAAGATTTTTGAAAGGGTGTGTGTGTCTACAGTAAGGTGGCTATTTTACAAAGCCAAGGGTGAGGAATGGTCCAAAGGACGGTAATGGCCAGAAGTAGGAATGGGAAATAAGTAAAAATCAAGCACATGGCCTATCGGGTTCACTCTTTGGGTCTCTGGTATCTTCCTTCCTATGTACACCTGTCCCCTTCTATTTGTTTCTTCATCCCCTTTATGAAACATGATGTCCCACAGCTTCCAAGTATGTGTGACCACCATGGAAGCAAGCACACTTCACACTTGTTGTTGTGAATTGGGTGAAGGTTGACAGAACAGGGTGGTTTTCCATTCAACAATCCATAGAGATGTTCAATGTAGGATCATGTGTCCCAGTTCTTCTTTAAATGTATTGTTTTCATTCCCCACCCTTTCTTAACCCTCTTGAATTTTATCCTTGGGGAAATAGTGCCCTTTTGATCTCAAATAGTTGATTATTCTAAGGTGTGCATACCTCCTGTTTTTATTGTTTCTCTTACCTCCCTGGTAAAAAACCCTGGTGAACTAGTTGTTCAGTGCTGAGCTTTAATCTGAAATATCAACAGTTCGAAACTACCAGCAGCTCATCAACTGGAGGACAGGCCTTTCTACTCCTATAAGGAGTGACATTGTCAAAATGACAGGAGCAGTTCTACCTTGTCCTAGAAGGTCACTGTGAGCTGGCCTAGATGGCACTGAGAGTGACCGTCTCATGGTTATTATGATTCTCCTTGTAGATTTGTTTGTTATTTGGCAGAAAATTTGAGCCATGGAGGAAAGTTCATTTCCAGACCTGAAGAGTGACTAAGGGCCATAGTCTTGGAAGTAACATTAATCTCTATTTAACCAGTAAACTGGATTTAAAAAAATCCATTATCTTTAATCCCATTCTCCCACAAACTGAGAAGCTGTATTGTAATTATGTGCGCGCGCACACACACACACACACTATATATATATTCTGAATTAAAGTACACCATGGATAAAGTTCAATTGGGTATATTGATAAAAAGAAGCAATATTTTATGTGAGTCCCTTATGGGCCAGATGAAAGAATGAAGGTGAGGAGAAATTGACATTGCTGACTTATGGGTCACATCTTTCTTATGGGTCACAGTTGAGATGGAGTACTGGCCTAATAGGCTTCATCATAAAGAGTCCGCAAATCAGGTGAATTTTAAGAGGACTGGGAGCCACTGTAAGAACAGTAAAGATTATCTCTGCCCAGTAGATGAAGAACACTGAACTAAGGCAGAAGAGAATTGAAGATTGGAAAAAAAAAAAAAACCTCCTCTGATTAGATCATTCTTCCAAGAGGCAAATGTACTTGCTTCAGCTTTTCTATCTCTTTTCCTTGACTTGGCAATTCTGGCATGGCATATTTATGAAACTTTAAATATTTACCACCATAATCCAGGTCTTAAAGACACATTATTATTTTTTAACCAATATTAAAATTTAAAAACTAAATAAAAGCTTTGCTCTATCACCAAACAGATTATCTCTCAGAAAAAAAGAAATGAAAAGCAAAACATCATAAGGCAAAATGTCGAGTCCTTTGGGCAGAGCGGAAGGGCACACTCTAGAGTAGTTCTTTTGAGGACAATTTGTATATGCAAATTCCTCACCTGGGGGTTTGGAGCAGAAAGTGCTGTTTCCGTTTTATGGTTACCTCGCTCTCACCACCTGCCCTCGAGCCATTCCCCACTCAGAGCAGCCCTGGCTATGGTTTCTAACTATGCAAACCTTTACAGGAGCAGGTGGCCCCGTGGTTTGTTTTCACACAGAGTGACTGATGGGTTTGAACCACCAGACTTCTGGTCCGCAGTCCAACATTTACCCGGCAGCTCTACGAGGAGTCCTTGTTTAGCTCTGGCGTATATAAACTTCAGAATTGAGAAAATCACCTTCCAATTACATCAGATTATCTGCCCCTGGGCAGTATTTTCACAGTACTGTCCTATTCAGGAGTTTTAATAATTGGAATTGTCAACACTTGTTAGCCTGGTAATTTCACATTAGCATTTCGATTTGGGGCCTAAATTTTTTTTCCTTGGAGATTGACTATCCTCTGAACTACCTGCAGCGGAAAGATGAGGCTGTTGCCCTACATTTTTGTATGTTCTACCGTTTGTCACAGTGCTCTGCCATGTGGACACAGAGATTGCATGTCAGCGCTCATTTAATTTCACATTCTTCCTTTTGTTTCTATTACAATCCAGTATAGGGACATGTTATGGGTTTTGTCCCAGGACTCTATCCAAAATAAAGAAACTCTGGGGGGGGGAACCCCACTAAGTGGGCTATATATTTCAAGACAACTGGGAGACAGAATATGTCTGTGGGAATAGAGGACACTTCCTCACGCAAAGCTGAAGGTGCTGAAATATAAACCCAGTCTGCTTCACTCATTTTTAAAATTAAACATCCCAAGGAACTAGATAGTGTCTCCTAGTTTTATGAGACCTTTTCCAGTTCTGGTACTCTATTATTCTGAAATTCTTCGATATTCTATGATATTCCCAAATTCTATGATTTGATTCACCATTTTTGAGGAATATCCAGATAGGCTTAGGAGAATGAGAAATAGAAAAGAAGATAATGGTGATATATAATGACAGAAACACAAAACTGGAATAGAAAAACCAAGACTAGGTCACAGTCCAGAATTACCTTTAGGCAACACCCCCTTTCTTATGTTAATCACAATAGAGAAATCCCAGAATTCTTTGAGTCTCCAAACTTCTCTTGGTTTAAAAAAAAGTACTGCGATGGAAGCTAGCCAAGAGAAGGTAGGTCAGCAGACTGAAGCAAACCATCTCAGTCGTATTCAGCGAAGCATGGTCGTTGACTCCCTTCTGTGGTCCATAACTATAGATAACCAAAGGTTTTTATTCCTTCATCAAATCAGGATGTAAAAAAAATGTAGGAAATTAGAGCACCTGATTACTAAGAAAGACTTAGCTCATGTGTTTTGCTTGTTTTATTGTAAGGTGGGTGAAAGTTTATAGAGCAAATTGATTTTCTCATCAACAGTTTGTATACAGTTGATTCCGAATATTGATGGCAATCCCCAAATATCAAAGTACTTTCCCACTTCCTCCCTATCGTTACTGTTTGCTATTTCTGATCTCTCCCTGCTTTATGAGCTTTATTTTTGAGCAAATGCTTCCTTCTAGATCTCTTACCTCCTCAGATTATTCCCATTATGTAGGCTGTGTATAATTTGGATGACAGTGAAGCCACAGTATGACTTCAGTGCCAGCTCTGAAGGGTGACTCAGGGCCTGATCACGGACTTCCACTAATCTCTATCAAGTCAGTTAGGCTGATCTTTTTTATGATTTTGCATTTTGTTACACATCCTCTCACTCTATCCAGGACTTCCTATTTTTATCCTTAGTAGACCAACCAGTAGTGTTAGCTGGGTACCATCTACTTCTTTAGGTCTCAGGACCATTGATGCTAGAGTTCCTGTGTCCATTATTCCTTTCGACTAAGAGCTTCCCATGCCTTTGATCTTCTTCATTCCTCTTTCCTCTGGACAGTGAGGCGAGAGCTCTCTCTGTGCCCAAAGCCAGCCTCTCGCTTTTGTTGTTAACATGAGAGGGCAGCTTGCCATGTCTGTCAGTTTCCACAGTGCACTGCGGGATAAGGAACTTGCAGGAAAGAATGAGGAAGCTGTAAGGAACAATCAAACGTTAATGACTTGAAGCAAGTAATGAAGGGAGTAAAAATATGGTTTCTAAAATCATCTGGGGTCTTGTGAAAAGGTAGATTCCGATTCAGTATATAGGGGGTGGGGATGCAAATTCCCAGGAGGGGCTGGGGAGAAGGAGAGTCAACCTGGGATGAACCAACCCCTTTCCCACACTTTGCTCCGTGGAACACTGTGCTGGGAGCCTCTTGAAACTGTTTTCCAATTCGTAAATTGTGTATTTCTCTTCATAAAACTCCTTAAGTACGTTCAGTAGACCCCTTCCATGATTAATCTCTGTGACAGTACAATGAGAGGAGGTCTTAATGCAAACAGACGCCCACAGCAGCCTTTTGTGCAAGATGTCTCTCTGAAATGGGTTGCCCTAAGCAATTGGTTTTCACAATCTGCTCTGCAAAATATATATTGTAAAAGCATCTTGTGATCGTTATGTGCAATTGTTAAGCCGATGCATATTTTTGCACACTTCGGCAATTAAGTTCCTAGTCAATCTGATTAGCCTCCCTGTACCAGGGTAGCCAAAGATGTATAAGGATCCCCACTTTCTGAACGTTTCTTTTACGCCCCTTGGGTAAAAGTGTTTTAGTAACTGTTTTCTCTAACGGGAAGAAATTCAAAGAAGACTTTTGCTTCCACAACAATAAGGAAGAGCACAACTAGGGCGCAGCGTGTGCGTTGCAGCTCGCCGTTAAGTAGGCACTTCGTCCCCAGAGCCGCGCGAGTGGTGTTCTCAAAGCCTTACCCCAGGAGCTGCACGGAGCGCGCATTATTCCTACTTAACACGGGCTCTGCATTGATTCTAGCCTTCTCACTCTTACTCTGGGAGAGTGTTGTTTTAGCTTTGGTGTGTCATCTGGTATGGTTTGGTAGGTTGTGTTTTGCCTCTACAAATGCTCAGAAAATCCTTTCTATTAAATTAATAATTGCTCCTTCCCTCAATGCCATTCTGGCTGACAAATGTTTTCACAGGAATACCAGACTTTCTAATAGGGCTGGGGAGGAGACGGACACAAGCTCCTATGTCCCATTTCCCGCCTTCTTGCTCAAAGGGAATAAGAACATTGTAACGAAGCTTCCAGAGTCTACCCTATAATCATTTGGTCTCTGAGTTCCCGCCTAGGATTCATTAGTTCCACTTTTTAGTTGAAAGTCTCCCCATTCAAATGTGCCTATTTTCTCCCCAACAGTTTTATTGCCCTATAATCAGCATGTGATACAATTCAATCGTCCGATCACATCAAGAAGAGTTGTACAATCATCAACATAATCAGTTTGGGAACATTTTCTTCATTCTTGTACTCATTGTTATTAACTCCCCAGTTCCCCCCAAACTCTCCTGCCATACCTCTGGGAATCATTAATCCAGTTACTGTCCCTGTAGATTTATCTATCCTAAATTTCATATACAGAAAAATTTTTAAATTACTGTGGCAGTCACGTAATCTGGTGTCAATTTAAGGATTAAGAGTGGAGGGGTGAGTCTAGGCTGTCAATCTGGAGATAGCCAATGAGACTTCTGGGTGAGCATCGCCTTCTCCTGAGAATTCTGGGAAATCTGTGACTTTCTCTTTGGAGGCAGAAGACACCTCTCTCTTTCTCTGCTACTCCCTGGGAGACATTGCAGAAGACAAGCCACATGGATGCAACCAGACCTCTGAAGCCATAGAAGCCACAGAGAGACCCCTGCCAGCATGGATATACTTACAATGCCACTGGACCCAAAGACTTTCTACCCACTGGCTTGTGATCATCCTGCATTTGGCTTCATTGCATGTGTTTCATGAGTCTGAAGAGGACTTTATAGATTGGTACTGGACATATGGGCTAATATCAGACTTATGGCCTTGAACTGGACTGGGTTGGGATGTTTTCTTAATGTACAATTGCTCTTGTATATAAACCTCTTCCTTATACACATATGTGTGTCTATGAGTTTGTTTCACTAGTCCACCGGAATTAATATACTAACAAAGTAACACAGATAAAAAGTTCAATCAAAAAGAAAGTCTCACTTTTTTTAACTGAAACAGCTTTAAAATGGGTCAAAGGGGGGATCAAATGACAAGACATTCCATTTTAATCTACCTTTAGTTTTCATAATTGACTGTCCAATGCTCTCGATCTGATAATAGACTAGTCACATCCTTCAACTATGATCAGAGGGGAGTCAACGGAGGCTTATTCCATGTGTGGACCCTGAAAAGGAATTTTGGGCTTCCACTGTCATCCATCTACAAACCAAGTTTTCACAATTTAAGCTCTGATATCATTTCCTTTGGTATTTAGATTTGGAAGTTATTTATAATCTTTGGATCGCACAGAATGGTGTGATACTTAGCTTTGATACTTGTTTGAAAGCAAACCTTTAAAGGCCCCAGATGCTATTCTTTCTGCTAGTGAGGCACCATCTAGTCTCTTCACCACACCGTGCTATAGCAACCACATCTTCAGTGATCTCTTTATGAGGATGAGCCTTAAGCAGGGCCATGTCATATGAACTAATTGTTCTTAAATTGGGGCAAGAATTAAGTGCAAGCCCAACATCCATTCAAAGATTTGTGATTTAGATATGTATCTGGTCCACTTTAGAGACATCATTGCCATTTTATGATAGAGACCATAATTCATAATTACCCTGGAGCATCACTTCTACTGCCATCAAGTCAATGCTGACCCAGGGCAGGGTAGAACTGTCCCTGTGACTTTCTGAGCATGCAGATCTTCACAGAAGCAGAGAGCCTCGTCCTTGCCTTGCAGATCTGGCTGGTATTTTGAATTACTGATCTTTCAACTAGCATCGATAGTGTCATTAGTTTAACCCAAAGTACAGAATTTAAAACCCTGTTGAGAAAAGGAAATTATATGAATAGAGGCCAGCTGTGAAGTGAACTACAATGTATGAATTGTTGACTTTAAACTCTTAAGTGACTGGAAACTTACACAAAAATATGAGGGTTGGTGATAGGACAAATCATTCACAACAGCAGAGTCATCTATGTCATAATGAACCAAGGAGGACATCAAAACAGTAAGTATATGATAGCTCTAGGCCACCCTCATGGCAAGAGACTAGACCCAAAGTCCAAGTCCACCAGTTCTATGCTCTTCGCCTCAGCAGTCTTCTGTTCCCTCTCACACTAGGGAGTTTCAGCCATACGTCTGCTGGTTACAAGGAAATTGGAGGTGAAGTTTGTGGGGTTTCCATCTCAAGGCCTTTCTGGTGTGGATTGTGATGGATGGTGTGTGCCTCAAAACAATGTGTGTCTTACATGCTTTAATAACTTCTCCAACACACTATGGCTCTGTTGAATTTCACAACCATTCTATTTTCAACTTCTCAATGACTACCCTTTGCAATGATATTGCATATTTTTCCTATTTTTCTATATGCATTCCTCTCATCCGCTTGGAACAGCCTTTTCTCCTCTGAGCTTTTAAGAGTGCTTAGTTTCTACTGTTACTGAAATTAGAAGTGAACAATTTCTTAGTTTGCCAATTGGGTAGGCTTGATCCCCAAGACACAGAGTAATTGTGCTTGGTGTAAAATCGCCTATTGCATTTTGACCATTAATGTTTCATGATGTTTTCTATTCTATATGCAAATACCAAGTTTTCTACTTTCTAGGGAAATCCAAACTACTCCATTTTCCAGCCTAGAGAAGTTACTCGGGTAAAATCCACAGGGCTAACAGTTCATCTGTTTCAGATAACTCAGAGGAAAGTACATAAGGATGGTGCGGGAAGTCCAAGGGTCTACGTAGAATACTAACTGTAAGATCAGCAGTTCAACTACCCCAGCTGCTCCTCCGGAGAAAGTTGAGGCTACCGTATCGGTTCCCTTAAAGATGTACTGTCTTCAAAAACCTATCCCGTGTTACTATGAGTCAGAATTGACTCAATGACAATGAGTTTGGGCATTTCAAGGAAGACTGTAGAAATCATGTACTCACACTCCCTCACAGTCACACAACGGAGAGAGATGAGTCTCAGAAAGAGGCTTTTGTAAAAGAAGAAACTGGTGGAAAATTTAGTATTATGGAAGGGAACAAGACTCAAATTCTTGTGCATTTAAAATGAAATAACAATGCTTTATGAAACTCCACGGGCATGTGTTTGCTCTAAGAATAAGTTTTAGCAAAAAATCCCAAATGATTACTATCTGAGTATAATTGAAAATCCCTCAAACAACACGAAGAATTGCATCAAAAATGCAAAGAAGCCAGATATCAGTCTGAACCAGCTAGACATATGCCTGCATTTGAAGTAGGCTTGGAAGGTCAAGGGAGAAAGAGGGGGGAGTTCCCTACTGTAAACCGAGTCTCAGAAAACTCACAGGGGCGGTTCTACCCTATCCTATAGGGTTGCTATGAGTCAGAATCAAGTCAACGGCAGTGAGATTGTTGTTGGTTTTTTTGAAAAGTCAAACAAAGGCAGATTCTTGGGATGTTTAAAATGTACACCATCTCTTCCAGGAAGAGCAACTCGTACAAACCTGTGGCAGGCTCAACAGCAGCTTAGGTGAACAGATTCTGATGCCAGGCAGGCCTACTGACATTTCTCACAGGGCCAAGAGGCTTGCGAGACTGAACGCAAGGTGTTCCTGATTCTATTCCTCTTTGGAACTCGCGGTCTTTGTCAAAGCGCTTGTGGACCTTGGCAGAATCCAATTCTTCCGGCTTTAGGGCTGTGTTGCTTACATGCAGGTTATCCATCAGCTTTGTCAACATCACCTGTGGCTCTTAGCCTGGTGGCTTTATGGAAGATTCTCTCAGAAAGACAGTTTATTTCCCCAGAAGAGTCAGCGCCTATCACTCGTTCTCCCAAAAGGATCTGCCCCCCTTTTTCACCTGATTGAATCAGGCCCATCAAAGGGAACCATTAATTGTATTCACTTCAAATCAAGTGATTCGGGGACTAACTTAATAGTTGCCAATCTGTTCACATTTGGCATGCAATATAATCCCGTGGAGGTAATGGCATCTGTTGCCAAAATATATTGCCAGAAACTTATTTATTCTGGTTCAAACTTATGCTGAACATTTGCTTTTCTACTCTGGATGTATTGAATCAAAATCTTCATTTCATGAAGATCTCCAAAATCTATATTCCAAAAACAGATTCTGTACACATCAGGACCACCTGGGTATCTGGATAAATGTAGATTCTGATTTGTATCTCTGAGGTGGAAATGAGAGTTCTCAGAAGCGAACCAAATAGCAATGAGACTATTTGAAGCCCTGTCTCTGCTCCACTCAAGGGCAGGCACCACACAAGGGAGACTTAGTGTGTGCTCATCACAAAAGACCTGCTCTTTACAAAGATAAACAGTACGTCTTGACAATAGAGAGTGCACCGAGTTAACCAAGCAATCAAATTGAGCATCATGTTGCTGTTGCTAGATGACCTTGAGTTCGTTCCAACCCGTAGCACCCTTATACACACAGACTGCCAACAGCGCCCAGTCCTGCTCCAGCCTCGTAATTTCTCCTAATTTTTGCTGTCCCTCCACTTTCCCAATATTGATGTCCTTCTCCAGGCATTGGCCTCTCCTGGCAACGTATCTCAGGTCTGTAAGATGAAGTCTTGTTGGGCTTGCCTCTAGGAACACTCTGGCTGTACTTCTTCCAAGCGATGGCTGTCTTAGGCACAGCTCAGCATCACTCTGAGTGGCAAAGCCTGGCCGTGTGTTCTTCTTGCTCTTGTGCAATATGAAATACACAGCACAACCTTTGAAGTATGTTTGCCAAACATGCTTATGCTATATCTAAGCACCATCTTAGATCTGACTTTGAGTTTGCATCAAAAGCAGAATAAAATATCATGTTTAAAAGTACGACAAAGAAGAAATCCAACAAAAACAAATACGGTCAGACTTGGTGCAAGAAAATGGCCAGGTGTATTAAATAAGTGAATATATCAGCAAAAAGATAGCAACTGGAGTTCCCTGGATTAAAGAGCCTAAAAAGATAATATTATATCGAAATTGTATAGGACCTTGTTAGGCAATACAACTTGATTACACTTAACATAACTTTAAATTTTAAAAAAACCCCTCTATCTTCCAGTTAATTCGGACTCAAAGAGCAGGGTCTCCGTGGCTGTCAATCATTACATTAACATATAGCCTTACTCCTCTTCCACAGAGTCACTGGTGAAACTTGATTAGATCTGTTAAAATTAACCTTCCAGAACCTTGGACAATGCTCCGGGGCTTCTGAGTGTCTTATCACTAAATACACCACTATAGCAAACAAACAAACAAACAAAAATCCCAAACCAAACTCATGAATCCCTCAAGCATACCTCTTATTGTTTCCCCAAAAAACAATGTTATAGCAGTTAGCACACACGTTTAGCCTACAATTTTCTTTTCCCCAAGATACGTATCTCTAAAATGTATAATCCCACATGATTCATTCTACTACACTACTGTATAACCTTCAAAACATAGGCTCTACATGCTTTCGTTTATTACAAGATTGTAAGAGACACATAAACAAATAACAACTTGTGATAGTTTCACCAATCTCCTTAAAACTAACTGACCATTTGCAAACAGACTCAAGAACAATTCACTGCCAGTGAGTTGATGATAACTCATAGGGACCCTATAGGACAGGGTTGAACTGTCCCTGTGAGTTTCCAAGACTGTGCCTCTTGGGAACGGGAAGCCCCACCTTTCTCCTGAGAAGTGGCTGGTCGTTTCCAACCACAGACCTTTTGGGTAGCAGCCTACAGCCTGTGCCTCTCTTGGGTGCTCACTCTTGCTAAATGGTTGATCTCTTTGTCAGTCTTACTGTTTTAAACAGATCTCAGTTTAAAAATACACTTATAAAACATTTTTATTACAATTTGGAAATTTGTATATAGGATTGGTACTAGGTAATGATATTGGAGAATATTTTAAAGTACTTTAGGGATAATAATTATATTGAAGTTGTTTAGGACCGTGTTAGGGAACGGACATTAACATGTATGAACGTGTCTTGTTAGGAGGTCTGCAACGGAAATGCTTGAGGAAAATACATAATGGGCAGTGATTGCTCTATTGTACCAGTCATTTGCTACTTTTGTATTTTCAACTCTTGACAAAATTTTGGATTACAAACTAAAAAGCTACATGTTGAACTTATAGCTTATGCATGAGATGTAGTCAATTAATATGGCCCTTCTAGCCGTACTCCCTTACGCGATGTATTAAAAGTTCTGGTTTTTATGTCTGTGGCTACAACCCCATTTTGGAAGTAATCTTCTGCTATATTAACAGAGAGGATTAATGTGAGGATAAGTGTCTACCTTCATCGAGCGTGGGAATCAAGTCGCCACCCTTTGTTTCCTGTGGGTTATGGATTGTTGAAATACAAAGCCATTCCTCATCAATCCATTCCTCTCTCTAAGACACCTCAGAAGGAGGGACACAGAGACTAGAACCGTGGGGGGAAAGGCCACCAGGGGAGCCTGTTCAAGATCTCTGTTTGTAGTGGTGGCGGCCAAGATAAGAGGCACCAAAGGCTGGGGCATGGAGACCAGGTAAACCAGGCGGAGACCAGAGGCAGAGATCACGTTACAGAACAGAGGAGCAGCACTGGGACCTTGAGACTGTGAGATAGAGCAGTGGGTTAGTTCCTTCACCCATCAAGGAAGAGGCCAAGGACCCACTGGCTGACAGACTAAGGAACAGGGCCTGAGGTCCTCTTCTGCAGGCTGAGAATAGGCATTGCTATGGACCACTGTTCATCGATCTTGAATTAGGGTAATTTCCCTAATAAATCCCATACTTGTGAACTTTTTGAGTTCTGATGGCTACTGCAATGAATGATTGAACTCAGCAAAAATGTAAAGTGTCATTGGAGGTACAATTGGTGTTAGAATAGAAGAAAGAAGAACAGACTATGGAGACAGAGCTGACCTCTATCTTATGACCATCTAGATGCCAGAGGAAATCAGTTATCAGTCTCCTTGGCACTCTCAAAATACGTAAAATTATATAGAGATTAGATAACTTTTTAATTGATAAATAAATATTCCAAGAATAGTCTTATTATGTCTAAGTAAACATAACAGGAGACATTAAACATGAACACAAACACACGTTCATTTCCAGGATTATTATAGATGTAGATTGATGTCCACCACCATTAGGTGTCCTGGAAGACTTACCACTTATTTAGTTTCTGTGACCATTGGTTGCTCAGATCCTAAATATTTTCAATGATACCAACCAACTCCACAGCTCAGAGAGTGACTAGTATATTTAAAACAGCCAGAGGTGCTAAGCGGTAGAGAAAACTTGTAAGCGAATGAAAGTAGGTGATGCTGTCATGACCGGTACGTCTCAAAGTTAACCACATGTTGGAATCGCCGGCTACCTTGTGAAGCTACAGGTGTGAACTCGGTGACTCTGGGGTGGGCTTGAAATTCTGCAGACCCAACACTTTCGCAAGTGCTGCCGCTGGTGGGTGGAACTACCTGGGTGTCTACCAGGAGCTTCTGGTCAGAGGAATCACCCGGGACTCTTGTCATCCTAATGGCAAGACCCTGGCCGGGCATTGTCCATTTACTGTTCTTAGCTAGAGGTCAAGACTCTGTGATGAACAGGGTGATTTTTAAGACCTGCCAAGTTCGGCAAATACTAGCTGAATGCTCTTCAAGGTGGTTTCCCATATTGGCTTTGCGTGATTCAATCCTCACTATTTTCCACAGTAGGTTTTCAAGCCATAGCTAGCTTCATCTTTGTCCATCTGGCAAGTGCTTTCATGCAAAGGATATTACAGTTTCATCTAAAAGAATCACAGTTCATCTATATTTAATAACCACACACAAGCACTCAGAGAACCTTATATTACTATCACTTGGCAGCAGGCGCCAACAGAAGTGATATAATTTTATTGTTACAACAACTTAGGAGGTTTAGTCCCTACTTTCTCAATACAGAAAATTTAGAGATGCAGGACATAAGTGACTTGTTCAAGGTCACACAGATGGTGGAAGTTTAGGAATTGGGAAATGAAGGAGTTCAAAGCCTGGTTTCACTTAGATACGCGTGACTCAGGCGTCTGCCCATAATAGTGCCCCTTTTAAAAGAATAAATGCATTTTTGTTTGTTTGATTTCTGTTTGTTGTGAATCTCCTGTTGCCCACCGCCTGGTCTTGATGACACCTCACAATTACACCGGCTGCCATGCTTCTTGCATGTGGGCTTGTTGCTTCACTGCTGGATGGTCGCTTGTTTAATTTCAAGCCTTTAAGACTCCAGACACTATATCTTTTAATACCCAGGCATCCTCTGTCTCCCTCTGTCTTCACTACATCTGCTTATGCACCCATTTTGTTTTCAGTGATTGTGTAGGGGAGTGGGTAATACCTCTGATCCCTGGAGGCCTCCTCACCCCCCGCCGCAGCTGCCAGCTACCATGACCCCAGTGCCACTTCCTGATCTAGACTAGATGGGAGCATGTACATAGGTGTAGGCAAAAGATAAGACTCACAACACATGAAACCCAGGAACAGGAATGGGAATAGAGACACCCAAAGGGTAGGGGAAGGGTTGGGGAAGGTATGGAGGGAAGGGGACACCAATCACAATGAATGGCACATAACCACACACCCCAATCAGGGGGAAGAACAACAGAGACCAAAGGGGAAAGGAAACAGTGGTCAGTGTAAGATTTGAAAGTAATAAACTACAATCTATCAAGGAGCCATGAGGGTTGGGGGAGGCGGGGAGAGAGGCTGATCCCAAGGGCTCAATGGAAAGCAAATGTCAAGAAAAGAATGATGGAATATATGTATGAGCGTGTTGGATACAACTGATGTCACGAAAGTTATAAGAGCCCACAATAAAGTGATTTTTTAAAAGAATCAAGTGCAAAAGAATTAATTATAAGCCAATTCAATGTTTCAACTTATCTTTATAAAATATTATGAATAAGGATCATAGAAATAATCATGCTTCTGGAAACTCCCAATTTTACTCATTCACCTACTTTATGACTCCCCAAACTTTTCTTCTTTTCTCCTAGTTTCCTACCACAAACACCCCAAGATGGATCTGGCAGACAGAATTCTCCCTCAAATAGTGAAGCTAACATACAACAAAAATTAAGACGTTGGTCAAGCCACTGACGCCAAGACAGGAGCTGTGCTGAGATCATCAGAGATGGTATTTGAGTTTTGTGCAATTCGAGTTTCATTGTGACCCTCGGGAAAGCACTCAGAGCCAGTGTGTACACTTGTCTCTGAAGTATCGCTAGTGAGTCAGCAGGTTGGGCTAAGCCAGCAGTTCTCAACCTGTGGGTTCCGACTCCTTTCGGGGTCGAATGACCCTTTCACAGGAGTTGCCCGATTCATAACAGTAGCAAAATGAGTGATAAAGTAGCAACAAAAATAATGTTATGGTTGGGGAGGTCACCACAACACGAACTGTTTGAAAGGGTCGCGGCATAAGGAAGGTTGAGAATCACTGAACTAAGCATTAGGTGGGAACTGATTGAGAGCAGGTATGGCCAAGGAAACTTACATTCCAGTTTAAAAACATCTAAAAATCTTGACATTGAAGGCCTTTCTAATCAAAATTTTGTAGCATTTGGGTTACCTTTTCCTTTACCCTATTCACTCAGAAATTCATCAGGAATTTATTGAACAACGTGATTGTCCAAGTTCTTTGCAAACCATTAGAGGTGATGTATAAATAAATTCTAGTCCTTTATGTCATTGGCTCCTTGTCAAGAGTGGGGTGAATCCTCTGTATGTCCCACTCAGCTTTCTACTGCGCACCATGCCTCTCCTTGCTTCCTAGGGAGAGAGATGCTGCATGCTTTCTCTTGCACAAATCCGGTGCTGAGTGAATTACCAGCAGTGATGTCATCTCATGCGTGCTTTGCTTCTAAGCTGCCTCTTCATTTTGTTTCTGTCCTTGTGACCACTTTTTGATTGGTTAACATATGCTTATCACAATTCCCAAAGGCAAATAGAGCTTACTGCTTAGAAAGGTGACCATTTAAATTCCGAAAGACTCAATTAGGCATCAGGCAAGATCCTGAGCACTTGACTCAAACCTGGGCTTACTGTGTAAATGATCTATGGTAGCCAACCATCCTCGTTTACCCCAGTCTGAGGGGTTTCCAGAATGTAGATTTTTTTCCAGTCTAAAACCAGAGCAATCCCAGACAAACTGAAATGGTTGGCCCCTGTAGCAATCCTATAGGACCCTACATCCTTTGCACATCTAACTCAGCATGCCTGTTCTGGTACAGAGGAGACAGCTTATAGAATGTTTCTGGTTCTACTTCCTACTCTGATTCAGTCACTGTAAACCAGAGAGGATCTGTTCTGGAAACTGGAAGGCTTGTCATAGAGGGTCCCTGCTCTTGGCTATTGGCCCTTTGAGATACGCAGAGCAGATTCTCATCCACACAGAGACCTCTGTGCAAGAGAAAGGTACAGGCTACACTAGGGAGCCAACTGATCCAAGTACAACTGATTCTGGCACCAGGGTAGACTGAGAGGTTCCAGAGTGCCGCTAGATGCCCAGTGGGTTGTAAATTCAGATCACAGAACCTGTGTTGCTCACCTTGGGAATCTGACATCGGAACTGTGCCCTCTTCAGGTCAAAAGATTTAGGTGTAGGTCAACTAGACGGGAGCTGAGCTTTTCGTTTGGGCTCTGTTTGTATTTGAAGGACCTGGGACAAGTCATTTATCTCAGGTCCCCTGTGACGCCCCTCCCTCCCTCCTGTGTCAACTTCAGATGTTGGAGTAGATGTTCCTGTTTTGTTTTTTTTTTTCTATCTCTGGGTGTTGACAAGAGCCTCTGAGGTGGCTGGTATGAATTTCAGCATTTTATATGTTTCAGTCCCTGTAACAACAAACGCTTCAAATAGGTGCTATGCAGAGAACGAGATCATTCCCACTTGGTGGATGAGCATTTCCTCTCAAGACCACTTTCCAACCCTCCCCATCCTACTGCAATACTTTGGGTGTTTGGAAGATGTGCACCCCTGCTCTCTGCCTCTGTCTCTGGTCTGCCGGGGAGAAGCAGGGAGCTGGAGGAAAGGAGGGAGAGTGAGCTTGGGGAACGCATCTTCCAGCTCCATGCCCATTGCACCTCTTTCAGACAGCTGCACCCTTGGCCCCAAGTCTGCTGTTTTTCTCAGTCAGCCCTCTCCTTTCTTTCTTAAAAAAAAAAAGTCATTTGATTAGGGTCTCTGACAACATTCCATACATCAATTGTATTAAGCAAATTTGTACAGATGTTGCCATCATCATTTCCAAAACGTTTTCTGCTCAAGCCCTTGGTATAAGCTCCTCCTTCCCCCCCTCCCTCCTTCCTCCACCCTGCCACCCTCGTGAATTCTTGATCAATTATATATTGCTATTATTATCTTATGTCTTACACTCTCCATTGTCTCCCTTCACCCACCTTCCCTCCTCTAGCTGCTTCAACGTCACAGATGCAACAGCTCCTGGTGCTGCTACTTGTGGTGAATGATAATCTTGCTGTGTTCCTTCTTCAGCATCAGAAATTAATTCAAGAAACAAAGGTGGACTCGTATCTGATTTGTAGAAGTCTCTAAATTTGGCTTGTTATTAAGTCAAACTGAGTGAAGGGAGAAAAAAACCCACAAAATGTTGCGCATCCCTGAAACCATCCCTCTAAAGTGTGGGCAGAATGAAGGCTTTGTGGAGAAAAAAAAAAAGCAAGAATAAAATCTCCTCATTTAACTGCAGCATGCTAGCAAGCTAGTGACCCCCCTCTCTGAGCCTCAGTGTCTCTCTTTGTAAAAGGAGGGAGTTCAATTTCTTGGTCTATAGCATCTTCTCTGCTTCCTACCTGGAAAGGGAATGATTCTTTGAGATGCTGACCCGAACGGATCGTTAGAGTACCATCAAATAAGTACAATGGAGGCCCTCCTACCAACTGGCTCTGAAGATTAAAAGAGTCTCAGCAGTAACTTCCCTTGAAAATGCTGCACGGTTTAAATAAACACTCTGTGAGCAGAGTGATGAGACTTTGCGATTAGAGGCTGGAGGAAAGAAATCCAGCCCCCTGCAAACATGAAACCTCTCCGTGCCAGAGAAAATCGCCTGGCCGCTACCTTCTCTGTACACCTCCCCGCCCCCTGCTCCCCAAGTGCTGAGACCAGGTTAGGGTATCTAAAAGACCCTCTCTGTATTCGTCTGGGACTCTTTCTCCTCTGCCACCTCAGTCCTCTCCCACTCGGGCTTCCAGTGAGAGAGTTAATGTCTTTGCTAGCTGGTGACATCTGACATCTGAACGTCCCTCCCTGGAAGAATTTCCAAATCCTTTATGACCTTAGGGAGTGGTGTGTAATTGTTGCTATAAAGCAAGGCGCTGCAGTAACCTTGGGAATTTGAAATCACTACAGGAAATTGAAGAGTAAATTTCTCTTAATAAAGCAGTGCACAGCGAGATGCCAGGGAGCAAGAAATTAACCCGAGCAGCAGCCATTGCCTTGCAGGAAGGAGAGGCTACCAACTGCCAGAGCCTGACAGGTTTGGCTTGGGATACCTTTTTTTTTGGAGCCACAGGCCGCTGCCCTATTCCAGAAGGGGGATTATTGCATTCTGAGTGCAGAGTTTTCCAAATAGAAGGCTGCCTCTGCCTTACACAGCAGCGGCAGCCAGCTCAGGATTATAGGCTCCATGAAGCTGAGCCAAACCCATGTAATTTGGTCCTTCAGTAGCGGAGACTGAGGTCGTATCCTACCAGCCTCAACTTCCCGAGAACTAAGTCCGGCATTCGAATGCACAGCGACTTTTCTCTGCCCACTGTCTGGAGAGAAAGCTAAGGAGCTGCTGAATGTGTGATGCCTACAAGAGATAAAATGTGTAAAATGTGGGCAGGGGAGCACTATATCAATACAGATGCCAGTGTCCATAGGATATATGTGTGTTGCTTGAAGCCCTTTGTATGTCCCTTTAGTCCTCACTGATTTATTTTTTCCTCTTAAAAACTGAGAGCAGACAACCTGTCCAGGTAAAAAACAAACAAACTGACCCACATAGAACCAGTGCTGACTCATAGCAACCCCCTGTGGGTTTCCGAGATGTAGCTGTTTAAGAGTGAGAAAGCTCAGGCAAAGGTGGGGGAAAGCACTGTCCGGACAGAAGAGCATTTATGTGTAGCTCTCGCAGGCACATTTGCTTTGTGATTGGAATGTGTTGTGCCTAAAGACTCCATGCTACAGCTGTTCAGGGAAAGACATACCATCCCCCCCCACCCAGACCACTCCAAGCTCCAGCCTAGTGCCTCGCCACAGATTTCTAATCCCCCCTCTTTGTCCATGCTCTTTTCCTTCTCCCAGTCTTTGCTGCCCTCCCATCCAGCCTCTGGTTGTGCATGCCAAGGACGATGAGAATGTCACAGGTCTGGAGAGCTCGTTGCTCTGTCAGAACCAACTCAACTGCGCCCAACAATCAGAACAACTCATATGCAAACCAGCTATGGCCAAGTCTCATTTCTGCCATGTACACCCAAGCTACTTAATTTCATCCAGTCTTAGTGTTCTCGCCTTTTAAGGAGTTTTAAGTGAATATTAAGGAAAAGTATGCTATGCATTCAACAGTGTCCCACATATCATGAGATCAATGTTGTCATCATTGCTAGATGCCACGAAGTTGGCTCTGACTCAGAGTGACCCTGTGGAACACTGCCCAGTCCTGTGTCATCCTTAGAATCGTTGCTATGCGTGAGCCCATGGTGGCAGTGCCTAGGGCATTCCATCTCAGGAAGATCTTCTTCTTTTTCACCAATCGCCTACTTTGCCAAGCATGGCATTGTTCTACAGGGACTGGTTCCTTCTGAGAATATGTGCAAAGCACATGAGATGTGGTCCCATGATCCTCGCTTCCCAAGAGCACTCCAGCTGTGCCTCCTCCTTTGCACACACTCTTTTGGCAGTCCCTGGAATGTTAACATCCTTCCTCGGCACCGTCACTTCCGATGCATCGATTAGTCTTCAGTTGTGGTCCAGCTCACAGGCATGTGACATTATGGAAACAAGACCTTTGCTTGGACCATTCTCCCCTTCGTCCTCAAGGTGATAGCTCGGCGCTTTCACTACTTAAAGAGGCCTTGGGCACCAGATTTTCCAAAGGCAGTGTGCCATTTGACTTCTTGACTGCTGCTTCCATGAGCATTGATGTTCTATCCAAGGAAAATGAAATCATTGACAACAGCATTTTTTTCATCCATGAGATCAATCTGAACTACTAATTGATTAATAATTAGTTACTAGGATATATGCCTGTCTGGACTGGTTTCTGAGTTGCTTTATACACCCTTCTGTATAAACTTTCATCTCCCATGCACCCCCTTTCCCCTGATTTATCTAATAAACTCTTAACCCAGAGTAAAGTGACTAAATCTCTCTACCCTTTTGTGTCCTCATTTTTTAGGACAGGAGACAATAATGATCATTCCTTTCCCTGTGCTGTTCTCTGGCCCAACTCTTCTCAGGAACCCCTAACAAGATGTTATGCAGAAAGGGTGTTTTCCAAGAATAATCCAAATGACCAAAGAACTATCAATTATCTAGAGCCTTATCTTCTCTATACTACATAAACAACTTTAATGATTTAATTTCAAATTGCACTTCATATGAAATTATTCCCAAGATCTTTTACAATTGAACATTTTTTTATCCATGGCTTAATTGGTCTATTTATAGCATTTCTATGAGGTCAAGGAGGCCTGGTGGTAAAGTGGTTACCCATCAGACTGCTGAATTCAAGGTCAACAGTTCAAATTCACAAGCCACTCTTCAGGAGAAAGATGAGGCTTTCTACTTTTCTAAAGAGTTACAGTCTCAGAAACCCAAAGGCAGTTCTACCCTGTCCTATAGGGACACTATGAGTCAGTATAGACTCGATGGCAGTGACTTCTTATAAATACCAAAATCATTTCCACAAATGTTCTGACTTTCCCAGATAAAGTAACACTCTTAGCTCCTTTACAAAAAAAGTCCCCCCAAATTCTACACATCTTCTCCTGAAGCATGGATCTCATTAAGGTTTTCATATGTCACTCCACATGGTTGCCTCATCTTCAGTTTCCTATCCGCCAAAGTCCCCAGATGGGAATGTTAAATTTCTTCCAGTTCTGCTTTTGTACAGTTGATACAATGAATTCAAAAGGCAAAGACCTGCATTTCCGTCTATTTCAATTCCAGATTACTAGGTCCAGAAATGAGGCTTTCAACTGGTAAGGATTTTGTGAACGATGTATTGTCAACTAGCATATAAGCCGTCTGATTCCGTAGTTCTCAGCCACAAACTTGACTCCACTTCCATTCTTGGACTCAGTTCCACTGACAACAGATGGTGAAGAAGGACTAAGGAAAGAGCCACTAGAAGTCTTCTTCCCATTTGTCATCAATCAAACAAGCTCTTTTGAATCTAGTTGTCCAACCCATTGTCACCTTACCTAATTGTTCCTATCTCCTGCCACCATTTCTCTAACCCTACATGCGACAACCTGTTTTGGTCTCTACAGGCTCGGGACACCAGGTCTACCATGTTTTCCCAGGGCAGGAACGCGCAGTCATACACTGTACAATAGAGTCTGATAATCCAATGGCCTCGCATGCAGATCAGCACCCACCGCTCGCTGGTGGTTTACATATGCGCTCCATCTATGGTCTACGAATGAAGAAACTAAAGTTTAACGAGAGTTGCTATTTTATAGGGCTAATATAGATTCTGTGAGGACTTAATGAGATAAAGCTCATCAAGAGCTTGCTCGACGTGACTTTCACATAATGACTCAATAATTGTTAGTTCCTTCTCGTCTGTAAAACATTATAATTCCACCAAAGAGAATGAGAAGAGACATGAGAGTAACCTGGTCCAACCTTTGTGAATTTCCACGGGTTTGGAACTGTATTCTAGCGTATTTTTCCTGTCCTTCATAGCCTGGGTCTATATTTGTAATTATACACTTATGAAGTGATTACTGTTATTAAAATTTGATTCTTTCATCGAATCATAAGCTCCATAAAGACAGTATGTAAGTGTACTTTTGCTTAGCATTGCACTTCCCCATAGCTGCATCAGGTGTGGCACATGCAAGAAACATGGTCAAACAAACAAATAACTTCAATGGTATTTGTACTAATAATCATTGAGGCACAAAAGGGAAATCATGAAGAGGCATTGCTTATTATCCCTAAGGAGTTCTGCTGGTGTCATGGGTTATACATTGGGCTGCAAGCCATGGCCTCAGCAGTTTGAACCCACCTGAAACTCCAAGTTCAAAAGAGGAGCCTTTCCACTTCCATAGAAATTTATGGACTCAGAAACCCAGAGTTCCTATGAGTCTAAATTGGCTTGATGGGGGCGAGCTTGGTTTTTGTTTTATTTCATATTAATTATCCATGAGAGCTAATCCTCCTTGCTTTATCCAAACTACTATGTGACCATGTACTTGAAACTGGTTCAAAGTAGTTTTGATTCTAAATAATTGTTTGGTGTTAAATGATTTCGAGTGGATTTAGACTCCAAAGTGATCCCATGTGATAGAGGACATCTCAACAGGGATTTGGGTTTGTATTTTGTCCCCCCGCCCCGCCCCACCATAATCAATACGGAAGTGGATGGTCAGGTCTTGTACCGGTACAGTTACAGGTGGTTTGGAATAGTCAACTTTTTAGATTGCAGTCAAGGGCTTCACCATTTGCCTCCCTAAAGAAGTATATGTTGTAGCTGTTCTGAAGAGATTAGTTTCAGGAGCCTTGTTACTCTGCGATGTAGCCTTTTCTGCTGTCCGAGACAAGGTATATGTTTAAAAAGACCAGATAGTCCAAGAAATGACTCTGAACCGGAAGCTGCTAGAGCCAGGACTACTCCATGGTGCTTGCAGAGCAGCAGAAAGCAACTGCATGAAACCCAGGCTCGATGAGCCTGCAGAGACAGAAAGGAGAATAAGGGTTTGGGGGAGGGGGGTGTTCAGTAGTGGGGGGACGGTCGGTGGACCTATAGGGACAGAAAGTAGAATAAGGGCTTCAGGGTGCGGTGCAATGGGGTACAAGTGAGAGAGGATGTCAAGGAGTTCAGAAAGAAAAAGAATGCTGAGAAACATTGCGGCAGCAATTATACAGTTCTGCTCGACGTGAATGAAATATGGAAAGATATGATATGTGAATAAATTAACATAACTAAATATTTTCTGACAAAAACAAAAAAGAAAAGAAAGGATGGAGCAGGAAGACCTGGGGCCAGGGATAAATGTAGAAATGAGGGGCAAGAAGAGCAGAAGATGACAACAGTGTGGCTGAGAGAGTGGGTGTCTAGTGTGTTCGAGTCTTGAGGTAAGACCAGAGACAAATCTAGAGTTCACAACTTCTCACAAATTGGCCCTTAGCCATCTCAGCTTTCTACATCCACAAAATAGAGGAATAAGGTAAACTGAAGAGAGATGTACACATAGTTATATAATGTCATTTAGTGCTACACCAAATTATAGTAACCAGTCCATTTATTGAGCGTTAATGCTTAATTAGCCCTGGTGGTGTAGTGGTTCTGTGTTGGCCTGCAAACTACACGGTCAGCAGTTCAAACCCACCAGCCATTCTTCTGGAGAAAGATGAGGCTTTCTATACTCAGAAAGAGTTACTGTCTCTGAACCCCTCTGTCCCACAGGGTTGCTGCGAGCTGGAATGACTATCTGGCCTCACGGTCTTGGGGGCCAGCAGGATAAATCCAGTGCACCAGCAGGGCGACCTTCTTTCCGAAGGCTTGCTAGGAAGAGCGTGCTTGTCTCGCACAGGTATTTTTTGGCTTGCAGATGCATCTTCACTCCTCTCAACATCACCTGTTTGAACTTTCTTCATATTTAATGCAATTTTTAATTCCTCTTCATTTGTTATTTGCTGCCTCTCTTTACTGGGTAATCAAGTTCATGGCTTGCCCTGTCTTATTCATCACTAATCTCTATTGTCCAGAACACTATCTAGCATGTAGCAGTGTTTAATAAATGCGACTTGAACAAAGACTAAGTGACGTTGTCACACTACAATATCACACCAAAGCTAAAGACTCAAAAGACAGAATTTGTCTCAAGGCTTGACAGATGAGAGCAACAGAAAGAGGCCCAGCCAGTGTGGCTAAGATCAGTCTTTAGAGTGAAATGCGAGGGAAAGATGGAAGTTAGATTGATAGGGATCTGCCAGTCTACCAACCTTCCTATTCTTATTACACAGAGAGGCTCAGAAAGTTTTGGGGGAAATGGAATGAAAAGATATGGGGGTTTCTGTGAACTTTTTGAAGTCCCTTAGAGCATGCCTCAGGTCATTTATTTAACCCAGCAGCTACACTGAAGCAGAAAGGTAAGGCTATTTGTTCCTATAAAGCTTTCCAAAAACCAAACCAAACTCACTGCCATCGAGTTGACCTGGGCTCATAGTGACCCTGTGGGGCAGGGCAGACATGGCCCTGTGGGTTTCTGAGGTTGTAACCTTCACAGAGGTAGGACAGCCTGCTGACTTCCCGAGATGTCACTGGTGGTTTTTAACTGCTGACCACGATGCCCCCAGGCTCCTCTGTAAAGGTTTCCAGGCACAGAATCTCTCTAGGGTCAGAATCCACTTGATGGCAGAGAGTTTGGGGAGAATATTATTAGAAATGCAGTGAAATGCCATTGGATGAGTTTAAACTCATGGGATGGACATGATATGTCTTGTGATTTTAGAAGATTCTCTGGAGGGCAAGAGTGAGAGTAGAGAGCTAGGCTGCTATCGTCTTCCTCCAGGTGAGAAATGAAGTATCAGCAAGATGGAAATGTATGTACAGTTTTAAAGAAGGAACTACACAAGGAGATATTGCAGGGATTTGAGGTAGGTTCAATTTGGAGAATGGAGCCCTGGGGTGTAGTGGTAATAGTTGGCCTGCGAGCCACAAGGTGGGCAGTTCAAAACCAACAGCAGCTCTGTGGGAGAAAGATGAGGCTTTCTATTCTCTTAAAGAGTTACAGTCTCAGAAACTCACAGGGGCAGTTCTAGCCAGTCCTACAGTGTCACTTTGAGCCAGCATCAATTCGATGGCAGTGAGTTTGCTCCTTTTGTTGATTTTGATTTCCAATTTGGAGAGTGACAAATCAAAGAAACAAATGTACAGTTTGAGCATCAAATGCATAAACACAACTACAGTGGGGCCAATACTGTTCCCAAAGGGGTT
Organism: Tenrec ecaudatus; assembly: GCF_050624435.1. Lineage (NCBI taxonomy): Eukaryota > Metazoa > Chordata > Mammalia > Afrosoricida > Tenrecidae > Tenrec > Tenrec ecaudatus. Next base: position 89,987,426 of record NC_134545.1, on the reverse strand, counting down.
GGAATATTCTCTGTGAAGTGAGGAAAATCTTCCTCTTTTCTGTAGATAAAGCATTGGTACGCAGGAAGTATAGAAATGAATGTACAGTAACTGGCTTAAGTAATTGACTCAAGCTAGACAGAAACTATTTCCTGATGGTGTAGGGTTATGACAGATAAAGAGTAAGCCAAGATTTCCATGAGAAGACTCCCTTAGATGGCTGTGATGTGGCATTCTGGGATGGGTGAAGGGAGCTGATCCTGGAGAATGGCTTAATCTTGAAGTCTTATGTAGCCCATGATGCATTGGCCATTGACTCTCTTGACCAGGACAAGTTCGTGGTTGATGAGAAACTAGACCAGAATGAGCTAGTTTCAGCTTGGTTAGTTGTGGTAGAATCCTCCCTCCAAATGAAAGTTGATGCCAAGGCCTTACAAGAAGTAAAAACAGACATTCTCCAGTTCAAGAGAACTTCTGTAGAGAACTTTCACATCCTCAGGAGTTCAAAGAAGTTGTACACTGGATACTTCCGGACAGTTTCATCCCTAAAAAAATCTCCAAATCTCAGATTTTTAGTGTTTCTCTCCCCATTTTAGTTAGCACCTGAAACCAGGACATCGGTGATAAAGCCTCACTGATTTTGAATAATGAGACTAATATGACTTGGTAACAAAACTAAATTACAGACGTTTTGGCAATAAAATGCAATTTTATTACTCTCAAGTAGAGAATATATTATAAACCAAGTTATAAATGGATATTATTGAGCTAAATGGAATAAGTTTATGTAAAATTACAACTCACAATAGGCTTACATAACATGGTGATGTATCACAAACATGTAAATACTCTAGCACAGGAGAAATAATTGGTGTGGTTAAAAATTGAAGGCAGAGCCAAAAGGTCTTTAATTTATTAAGTCCTTGGTTTGCACAGCTATTACGTTTATTTTGAATGTTTCCTGTTGTGTAAGACCATTAAAACTCAGAGAGAGAGATATTATTTCAATATTTACTTGTAAAAAATAAAATAGACAAAGTTATAGAAAATCTCAAGTGAATCGGCTGGAGAGAATGAAATACCATTGTGTATGTAGGCCTGGGTTCTGGATGTGGTTATATGTTGGGCTATGATTCCCAAGGTAAGCAGTTTGAAAACCACCAGCTGCTCAGCAGGAGAAAGAGAGGGTTTTCTTTTCTCATCAAGTTACTCTCTCAGAAACTCACAGGGGCAGTTCTAGCCTGTCCTATAGGGTCACTATGAATTGGTATTGACTTGATGGAAGTGAGGTTAGTTTTGAGAGTTTTGGTCTTGATGATAGTCAAATACTATGCACTTGAAGACCATGAACAGATGCTGCCTTAAACAAGGTCAATTATTTATATGGATGTGAGGTTCTGCAGAAGTTGAATCAGAGCATCTCAAAATTTAAAGTGCATGTCAGTGATCTATAGGTCACATTAAAAATATGGAATCTCATTCTTTAGGTTTCTAATTAATTATCTAAATGATGCTGATGCTGCAGGTCCATGGACCAACATTGAATAGAGAAGTTCTAATATGCGTCTAGGCTCTTGTGAAAAGGTTTAATAGCTATAGTAAACTTATTCAATTTGTACACTGGGTAAATAATTCTAGATGCTGGCCTATAGGAAGAAGAAAGCAGAATCAAGGTTATAAGGAAGAGTCATTAATGATACAATTAATGTATGTATATGTATGAATTGTGATAAGAGTTGTATGAGCCCCTAATAAAATGTTTTTTAAAAAAACAAAAAAAAGAGTCATTAATGACCTGACATCTGCCCATGACACAGCTTGACTTGCTAAATCAAGGAGGATTTGGGGCACTTGCTAATGAGGATCAAAGACTGCAGATTTTAGGGCGGGCTAAACCTCATTGAAAGAAAAAGTTCCTCATATCTGGATCAATAAATAACAGTAAACAGAGAAAATATTGAGGTTATCAAGGATTTCATTTTCCTTGGGACTACAATCGATGTTCTTGGAAACAGGTATCAAGAAAACAAATGATGCATTCCACTGGGCAACCGAGCTACGCAAACTTTCTTTAAAGTGTTAAAGAGTGCAGGTGTTGCTTTGAGGACTTACCTAAATCAGTGTTGCTTTGAGGACTTACCTAAATGAGGGAACTTTCACCTGGTTCATATTCCTGTGAAAGCTGGATGATGAATCAAAAAGAATTGATTCGTTTAAATTGTGGTGTTGGCAAAGAATATTGAATGCGTCTTTTACTTCTCGAAGAACAAACCAGTCTATCTGGGAAGGATGACATCCAGAATGCACCTTAGAAGTGAGATGAAACTTTGTCTCACATAATTTGGACATAGGATTAGTAGGGACAAGTCCTTAGATAAAGACATCAAACAGAAGAAACACTCAGGGTTTGTATTGACACCGTGACTTCAAAACTTGGCTCAGACACGGCGACGATTGTGAGGCTGGTCCAGAACCAGGGGCGGTTCTTCTGTTGGACACGGGACACGATGAGTCAGCAATGCATTCGTAACACAGCACTTTGGGTATCTCGCGTTGAATGTTTTGTGGGAAAGGGGAGGAACATTTTAAGATTATTTTCATCTAAGTCTTTTTGTGTAGGATTTAAAATGGAGCACCTTATCTGTTTTTTGTTTTCTCTCTTTTTCTAAACCAATACTTCCCCTAAGTAGGAAGCTTTAATGATCAAATATTAAGCACATCACATAATAAAATCTAAAACCAAAATCCATAATTCAAATACTCTAATATTGTCACAAAAGTCTTATAATTGGCTCATTTTAGATTTTTTTAAAAGCTAGTACTATTTAGGTAAATATATTTTCTGTTACCTAATGTCAGAGAGTCAATGATTTCACCTACACATAGGAAGGTGTATGGTTCATTTCATACATTCAGAAAATGTATGGAAAAATGGACTTGAAGGATAATGGAATTTTTCTTTCAACTTTTGAAGCCTCTCCATACTTTTCAGAAGATAAGTAGCATCCCTTTAATTATGAAGCCCAAATCTGCTCTTCCGGGTTGTACAGTCATAGAATTTAGGCCTGGGTGAATTCGTAGAATGCGTATCCTTCTAACTCTTGTTTTCCGAAAAAGAGATGAGAGTGACATTGCATGTCCAGTATCCCCTCAGGAAGTTCCAGCAGAGACAGAGTTAATGCCTATGACTTCAATCCATCTTTGAGCTTCTAAAGAAAAATGTAAGCCTCAGTGCGTCTTGAGATTAAATTCATAATTGTATAATTCTGACTTATCAAAATGTACGTCAATATAGCAGTATAGAATGGACACTCATTTGTGAAACTGTCCTCCTTTTTTTCAGATGCTAAAGAATTTGTGTTTAGAACTATGTTAGAATGAGAGATTTGAAATATAATGTCCAGTGACTTCATCATTCTAATTGTCCATGTTTATGTGTTGGGTCCACATGAGCCTTTGATTCCAAGGAGCTGTAACGGAATGACCATATCTTCCCAGACAGAGGTGCACTCAAGGGATATGCAATTCTGTTTCAGGATCACAGATTTACACAGCCTCTGATTATTGTCCACTCCAGGCGCAGGACATCCCCAGTAATCTGTGAAATATGCAGAAGGCAAAATCTTCAGCTTGAGTTGCATGCCACTTAACCCCAGTGAGCTGGCTGGTGTCCAACTCAGGTAATTGCATCCCATCTGCTCAAATGTCCTTTACAATTTCAATCAGATATGTGACCCACCTTTGTGCGGCTGCCCAGAATGGTAGCTCAGGATTCCCTTACAGCAGCTAAACAGCTGTTGCATTCAACCCAAGAGGTGGCTGTGTTCCAGTGGTGGGCAGAATGATTCCTTGTTACGCCTTTTTGCGATCGCAGAGGCACTGTGAGGCTTCATTAAGATGTGTACAGTTTCTGAGGAGCAAGTTGTCATAAAGACAGAAGATATTCACTATTAAGCATTTTTAGAGTTGTGCATCTGCTTTCATATCAAAGTGGGATCTGGGCATGATATGCTTCTGACCCTATGATATAGCCTGTTTAAATGTAATAAGAAAATGCTTATTAAAAACTGACATTGAGAGAATTTATAATTACAGAACCTATTACTTCTTTTCATTATTTTAAAAGATTTTCAGTACTAATGAAGCAACCAGCTAATTTGCAGCTACATTAATAAACTTTTCATGAATGATTCCATGTTACTAATTGTAGATATTTTATGGGAGATCTGGTGGTCTAGTAGTTATGTGTTGTGCTGTCAGTCACAAGGTCAGTGGTTCAAATTCATCAGCCATGTGACAAGAGCAAGGTGAGGCTGTATACTCCATAAATATTTATAATTTTAGAAACCCAGAGAAGTAGTTATACTCATAGAGAAGAGTCACTGTGAGTCAGAATCGTCTTGATAGTCCTGGGTGTGGCTGCTATGTCTCCTGGGCCTTTTTTGTCTATTATTTTCTCCATTGTAGCATATGATTTTCTATGCATTCATCTTCCAAAAAAATATGCTGAGTAAAAGAACCACCCCAAAGTTCAATGGCATCAAACAACCACCATTTCATTGGATGATATGATTTTCTTGGTCAAAATTTTGGGAAGAGCTCAGCTAGCCAATTACTTTGCTCAGTGCCATTTGGTAGCATTCAGCTGGTGTTGGTAGGTGTCACTAGTCTGAAGGACTCGGGGGCTTCATTTATATATCCTGGGCCTAGACTGTGCTACAGTAGAAGACTGGGCTCAGCTGGGTCACTGCTCAGTCAGTCCCTAGACCTTTCCACTAGATCAAGGTGCTTTGGCTTGTCAGATGGAAGCCAAGTAATCTTATCTGAGATAAGGATTATGATATTTGACATGGACCTTTTTTATAGAAACATTAAATGATTTGGCATAATATAAGAGTAAAAATAGAGTGGGAGAAGCACATGAACATTTTTTAATAAGTTTGACTTTGGTCAAGTGGGTAATGCTAAGTTTCTAATTTTCTGTAGCTGCCAAAATTAGAGTTGAACTCCCCGAAGATTAATCTTTCAGTCTTAGCATGAAGGATTAGAGTAGTTCAATATTCATGATAAGAACTGAGATTTACTTTCCTCATTTCTTCAAAAACATGTTTACTGCAATAGTCCAAGTCAAAGATGATAATGGCAACATGATTCCATCAGATACCTAATCTTGGTGTGTATTGATGCTTTCAAGAGTTAAGTTCTTAAATTGTAAACGAGCATACTAACAATAGCACCTGACGTTTTTCAGATATTTACACAGTAATCAAATTTATGCAGGAATAATCAGGTATCTGTAGAAAAAGAAGATGGAGAATTTCAATGTCACAAGTCAGAACAGGCAAAGGGTCAGCTTTTTATATACAAGTTTGAGTTGAAGATGAAGAAAATTGAAACAAGTTCATTAGAGTGAAATAGAACCTTGAATATATTCCATGTGAACTTTGAGATTCTTTCAAGAATAGAATTCATGGATTGCTATCAAATGAGTGATTACCAGATGCCAATAATATCATATATATAATTTAAAAAGTCATTAAAAAGGCATGGTAGAGAGAAGAGACCAAAACGAATGCCAGAAGAGATGCTGATGTTTGCTTTTCAATGTAGAACACTAAAGCTGACAGCAAAAAATGATGTTGTAAAGAACTGAACAGAAGATGTCACTGGGCAGATAAGAACACAAGGGGATTTATTATAATGAAACATGCAAAGGCCTGAAGATGGAAAATCAAGAATTCATTCAGTGTCTCTCCAAAAAAATACAAAGAACATATTTAAGCCTTGAGAAGAGGTAATGAAAGAGCTTACAGCCAATTACTGAACAAAACAGGAAGAATCAAACGTGGATGGAATACAGAGTCATGGCACCAAAAAGAACTAGCCAACCTTCAAAGATTTCATGAGGCAGCATCTGATACCTTCAGTAATAGGACTGAAGGTGGAAATTCAAGCTGTGCTGAAGGTATTGGTAAAAAACCAGGTTCAAGTAATTAACCGAGTATCAATTAAAATGTTTCAATAAGTGCATGCAACACTGAGAGTCTTCACGGGTCTACATCAAAGTATACAGGCGACAACTGCCTCACTCATTGTTAAGGGTCATATCTGGGTCTATTCCAAAGAAAATGAAACTTACAGAATGTGGAATTATCAAAATGTGATTACTATCATATGCAATTAAAATTAAGCTGAAGATCATTTTCGAGTGGTTGACTTGTGCAATAGTTTATTGTGCCAGCCTGGCCGATAAATCCTACAATTAGGATTAACTGAAGGGCAGAGGGATAAATGGCTCGGTGAGCCTCACCTTGGTTGTTCTGTGCCTCAGTTTAAAGGGGTACACTACCTATGGGATGCCTAGCCTGTGGACTGTGTCGCTGTAAGTTGAGGTCCCTTTAAACCCACACGATTGGAATGTTCATCTCTGGAGCTGGGGACCGACAGTTGATGACAGTTGGGGACCTGCCTTGCTGTTTGCTGCCTGGAGATATATAGCCCAGCTCTCTCTACAGAAGGGGACTGGCAACTGGTGGCTCTCAAGCCTTGAAGGACTGCTAGTGTCTCACTACTTTATAATTTAACTGTTAATTTATTGTATTATCTATCTGTATGTAATTTAACAGTTCATTTCTTGAATTATATATCTATATTTATAAATATATTTATATATAATTACTGGCAATCTGGTTTGTCTCTCTGGAGAACCCTGTCCAGCACAACTTGGAACTACCAAAAAAATCCTAGCAGATTCAGAAGAGAACTTGAAATGAGACATAACATTGCTAATGTCAGACAGATCTTGGCTAAAAGAATATAATACCAGAAAGAAGTTTACCTGTGCTGTATTGACTATGCAAAGATTTTTAACTGTGTAGATCATAAATAGTTATGGAGAACACTGTGAAGAAAGGGAATTCCAGAACCCTTAATTGTGTTCATGCTAAGCATGATCATAGACCCAGAGAGGTGATAGCTTCAATAGAGCCAGTAGAGACGGTGTGGTTAAAACCCATGAAAAGTGTGACTCAGGGGTGTGTCCTTCATTCATGTTCATGCAATGTGTGTGTTCTTGTTGTTAGGTGACATCGAGTCTTTCCTCACTCCAGTGACTCCTTACACAAGAGAACAAAACGTTGCTTTGTCCTGTGTCATTCTCACAATTGCTGTTATGTTTGAGACCATTGTTGCCATCCCTGGGTCTTGAGGGTCCAGGATGTCTCTCCTGAGCAAGTAACCGAAGGAGCTGAACTATAGGAAGAAAAACATGGCGCCAGAATGTAAAAAAGAGTCATTAAAATCTGCAAAACACAGATGAAACAAGTTCGCTTGCTGAAAGTGAAGAGAATTTGAAGCACTTACTGAAGGAAATCAAGATTATATGTAGTTATCAGTACAAATTACACCTCAACATAGAGAAAACAGATATGTTTACAACTGGACCAGTGAATAGCTTCATACAAAAGAAGATATTGAAATTATCAAGGATATTATTTTACTTGGACCCACAATCAACACCCATGGAGGTAGCAATCAAGAACCGGATCTAAGTATGTTTGGCACTGGGAAAATCAGCTATAAAAGACCTATGTAAAGTATTTAAAAGCAAAACTATCATGTAAAGGATGAACGTGCTGCTCACCCAACCCTTGGTATAGTTAATCATCTCCTGTGCATGGGAAAGCTCGACAACGAACAAGGATGATCAGAGAAGAATTGATGCAGTTGAATAACGGTGTTGGCAGCAATTATTGAATATATCTTGAAGTGATAGAGGAATACACGTCTGCCTTAGAAGTGCATCCAAATGCTCCTTAGAAAGCTAGATGATAAGATTTCCTCTCCCATATTTGGTACATATTATCAGGAGGGATCAGTAGGGATGAAGGATACCAGGCTTGACTAAATAAAGGGTCAGCGAAGAAAAGGAAGCCCCTGAATGAACTGAATTGACCCAATGACCGCAGCCTTGGCCTCAACCAGCAGTGGTTATGAAGATGGGGCAGAACGAGGCAGTATTTCATGGTTTTCCATGGGGTTGCCGTCAGAACACATTCCATGACATGTAACAGCATTGGAACCAGGGGCCTGAACTGAACCTCATACTTCTATTTCCTTGCAAAAACAGTTCTGAGTTTACTGCAATGGTCCAAGTCCAAGAAGATCAGGGCAGCCTGCCTCTATTATGTTCCTAATTTGGCTTGAGTGGTTATGGTTGCCAACTGCAATTCTTGAATGTTTTTGTATTTCCCCTTTCATTGGACCTTCACATATAAATTGGTCACCAAACTAAAAAACAAAAACGCAAACCCTTTTACCATCCACTGATTCTGACACCTAGTGATCTTCTAGCAGGTTCCCCAGGCTGTAAATAGTTTATTTTATTTCTAAGTACTTTTATTGGGGGTTCTTACATCTCTTATCACAATCCATACATTCAAGCATATTTTACACATGTGCCACCATCATCATTTTCAAAGCATCCTCTTCCCACTTGAGCCCCATTTCTTTTCCCTCCCTCCCGTCTGCCCTCTCTTGTAAACCCTTGAAAAGTTATAGATTATTTTCATATCTTACATCATCCTCCTTGACCCCTCACCCACTTTTCTGTTATCCCCCTAGGAGGGGGTTCTACTTTAATCCTTGTGATCCATTTCCCATTTCTCCCCCTACCATCCCCTAATCCTCCAGGTATCTCTCTCTCATTGTTGGCCCTGAGGGGTTTATCTATCCTGGATTCCATGTGTTTCAGGCTCTTATCTGTAGCAGTGAGCACGTACTGGTTTAATCCAATTTGTAAACTAGAATTGAGGTCATGATAGTGGGGGAGAGGAAGCATCAAAGAACTAGAGGAAACGTGTGTGTTGCATCGGTGCTATACTGCACCCTCACTGGTTCATCTCTTCCCTGTGACTCCATCTGTGAGGGGATGTCCAATTGTCTATAGATGGGCATTGGGTCTCCACTCCATGCCACCCCCCCTCATTCACATTGGGTATGATTTTGTTCTGTCTTATATGCCTGATACTTATTTCCATTGACACCTCATAATCACACAGGCTGGTGTGTCTCTTCCATGTGGGATTTGTTGCTTCTGAGCTAGTTGGATGCTTTTTTTCAAGCCTTTAAGACCCCCAGACACTATATCTTTTGATAGCCGGGCACCATCAGCTTTCTTCCCCATGTTTGCTTATGCACCCATTTGGTCTTCAGTGATTGTGTCAGGAAGCTGAGCATCACAGAATGCCAGATTGTTAGAACAAAGTGTTCTTGTGTTGAGGGAGTACTTGAATGGAGACCTAATGTCCATCTGCCACCTTAATTCTTAACATATAGATATGAGTACATGGTTCTATTCCACTCTCATTTTATATATATATGCTTGTATTTAGAGCTCTATAAGTAACCTTTGCCTTCTGGTTCTTTCCTCTATTTCCTTTAACTTTCCTTTTGTCCCACCATCATGTTCGACCTTCTTTGGATTTAGTAATTCCTCACTGATACACTGCCCTAGATTAAACCTGACTAGTCATCCTATGACTTTCCTTCCACTGATTTTAGTTTACTTGTTGTTCCCTTGTCCCTAGGTTGGTTATAAATCTTGATGGAAAGAGCCTTTTTTTTTTTCTCATGGAGCAGCCAGTGGGCATGCATGGCTCCCCCTGCACTTAGTTGTTCAATGCTTACCTCACAACATCACCAGAGCTCTGGCAAAGAGACCACAGACATGCCAAAATGGAGGCTCATTGGCTAGCGAAGTGTTAAAGATTTTAAATGTTTATTATACTGATTACCCTTTATACCTCTTTAAACTATTTTATTGATCCAGGCTATCCAGACATAAATCATGATCACAAAAATAATAATACTGAGTAATAAACCTAAGATTTTATTAATAGAAGTTGTACTTTAAATGAATGAAGTAACTTAAACACAATCATGCATTATTCATATCAGGTTATAGTTACAGAACGTGAGGCAGAGAAGGTTAAATAAATAGCCCATTTTCTCTAGATGCGTTACAGGGACTCTGGTGAGAAGATGTGAAGCCCTGGGCTGCCGCTCTCTGAATGACTGGTAGTTTACATCAGTGGTGTAAACCCACCAGCAACCACACAGAACACAGACCTAGAGATTTTCCCCTGCAGAGATTACCCTACTGAACGGTTCTTTTCTGATCCATAGGACCACTGGGAGTGTGAATGAACTCAATGACAGATGGCAACATCAACAAACACCAGCTATAAGGTAGGATCTGGGATTTAAATGAAACTTTCTGACTCTAGAGCTTGTGTAAGCTTAATAATAACCAGCCTCCCAAATCCAGATTCTGTACTTTGGTTCCTGGGTTTCTATGAGAGAAGAGACTTTTCACTAATATAGAAAATATATGTGTATTATAAATGAGAAGGTACCACCAAGAAACTGAAATTGTGCTGGGTGGACCGTATATAGCTTTTGTAGTCTGCATTTTCCCTGCTAGGTGAGCATCTAGCAACTTATTCTGAGTTAGTGCACCCAGTGGCGTTGCCTGGGTAGGTTCTCCTGGATACAATTATTTTTTTCCTAAAAGCAGTTTCATTTGAACCTCATTTTTGTAATGGCTGATTTAAGAGAACAGCTTGTGACTGTGAAGTTTTGTTTCCTGCTCAGGACAAAGGCTGCAGAAACTGTTGTGATGTTGAACACAGCTTGCAAGGGCAGTGCTATGGGGCAAACTCGAGTGTACGAGTGGTTTTCTCATTCAAAAAAGGTGAAATGTTGATTGCGGACAAACCTTATTCTGGCAATCCATCAATTTCCCAAAAGGATGAAAATGTCAACTCATAGTGCCTTGGGAGTTCGTTCCACCAGGTCAGACTGTTAATCAAGCTCTCTATTCAGAGGTTCTGGAAAGATTGGGTAACAGTGTGCGACAAGAAAAGGCCTGATCTGTGGCAGATGGGGGACTGGTTTTTCCACCACGAGAATGCAACTGCTCACTTCTCAGTGTACCAGTTTTGGGCAAAAAAGATAGCATCCTCTCTTGCCCCACACACCTTACCTGACCTTGTTCTTTTTGTTTCTGTGAATGAAGAGGGGCGTGAAAGGACAGTGATTCACAATTTGGAAGAAGTGAAAGTGAAGAAAGAACTAGGGAGGTGCTGTCAGTCATCCAAACAGATGAGTTTGAAAATGTTTCCAAGAATGAAATCGCAGATTTGACAAATGTGCTAAGTGTGATGAAGAGTACTTTGAAGATGATAAGGTTGTTTTTTAAAAATATATATAGTACATAGCTTTGAAAAAAAATCTGTTTGGGGGTAGTACCCCCTTAGGGTAAAAGTTGTAATACACACACACACACACAAACACACACACACACACACACACACACACACACATATATATATATATATATATATATATATATATATATATATATATATATATAAATAATATATTTCATCCAAGGATCCCTGGTGGCATAATGGTTATGCCTTGGGCTGCTTACCAAAAGGTGCACAGTTTGAATTCACGTGCCGCTCCTCGGGAGAAAGTTGGAGCTTTATCCTCCCATAAAGAATTGCAAACTCGGAGGGGCAGTTTTACCATGTCCTATAGGGTCACTGTGAGTTGGCACTGACTTGATGGCAATGAGTTTGGTTTCATGAAGAATACACACACATATGCACACACGTGTGTATCAATATACATGTACTCAATTTACTGCCACTGAGTCGTTTCTGACTCATAGTGACACTGTAGGACAGCATAAAACTCGCCCTGTGGTTTTCTGAGACTGTAACCTTTCTGAGAGCAGTAAGACTTCCTCTTTCTTCCCCAGAAACCCCCCCACACACACACACATACATATATCCATTTTTTTTCTATTTCCGCAGCGATGCTGCTGTTATGATCAGGCACCTGCGTTGGCCAGACTTGCAGCAGCCGTGTACAACAGCAGGAAACACGGCCATCCTGCACCACCCTCACAATTGTCAGGCTTGAGCCACTGTCACAGCCACTTGTCAATCCGTCTTTGCACAGGTCTGTCTCTTGTGAATCCTTGATTGTATCATGCATGCTGTCCCTTTTCAAGGACTAATCTCTCCTGATAACATCTGCAAAGCACCTGAAGGCTCATCATTGCTTCTACACAGCAGCACTCTGGCAGCATTTCCACCGAGACAGATGTGCTGGCTCTTCTAGCAGTGCAGGGGACTTCCTTTCTGCTTTCCCAACCCCACAATTCAAACGCATCAAAGTTGCCCCAGCGTCCTTGTTCCTTGACCAGCTTTCAAATGCAAGCCAGGTGCTGTAGGCATTGGTACTGGTGTTCCAACTCATGCACACACAGGTGTATTCCAACAAAAGCCATTCAAGCACATCTCTGTGATCAGTGCAGGGATTAGACAAGCCCTCTCTCCTTACCACTCTTATCTTAGTCTTATTAGGGTGCCTTCGCAATGAAAAAGTCTGACCAAATAGTAGCCTCTAAAGCATTGTTTACCAGTGAAATGGAAGTCACAGAAATCTGCTCAGAAGGTAACGGTGATGTCTTTCCTGGAATTCCCACGGCAGTAACCTGGATAGATTTTCTTGAATGACACACGTCAATCACAGGGACTTGTTAGGAAGAAGTTTCAAGAAAGGTTTCTATAACTTTTCAGCAATACCTTTTGAATTAACTTTATATATATGAGTATTATTTATTTTATATGTAAATATAACATATTTATGTGCTACATATGGATATATATAATAGATATACAAGGAGGCTTCAAAAATTTTGTGATAAAATGAACTTAAAGGATAATAGAGTTTTTCCACAAACATTTTGAAGGATACACACACACACATGCACACTAGAGCTAAACTCACTGCCATTGGTCAATGCTGATTCATAGCAAACCCCTGAGGGCTTCTGAGGCTGCAGTGTTTACTGTTTACAGGAGTAGGATGCCCAGTCTTTCTCCATGAGGGCTTCTTGATGATTATATTGATATCTATGTATCTATTTATAGAGACATATAGCATGGTACATATATCACGAGATATCTAATATATATATATATACACACCGTATATCATGGCACATATATGTTTGTGTGTGTATCATTATCATGAAGCCCTGGTGGTGTTGGTTCTGTGTTGGGCACCTAATCATAATGTTCGAGGTTCAAACTCACTGGTTGCTCTGAGGAGAGCAGATCCAACTATCCACCCCTGTAAATCTTCACCATCTCAGAGATTCACAGGGCAGTGCCACTCTGGTTTTTAGGGTCACTAGGAGTCAGAGATGATCAAAGCCATGGGTGGGATCTTATAAAGAAATAGACCCAGCTATCGATCCTGTTGGAAGCCCTCATCTCTATTGTTATATTTGATTGCACATACTTGGGATACAATTTAAGGATTTTCTGCAGTGTAAACCATGAGTTTAAATTATCCTATATTCTTCTGAGATTAACATATTGAGTGGTAAAATGGGAACTTGAAAATCAGCAGGTGGAAAGAATCCAAACTCCCTCATCTAAAAGGAGACTCGGATTTTAAATCCCCACAGATTTTCTTCCTCTAGCAGCTGGCTGCCAGTAGCTGAGAGAGTTTGCCATGGTCCTGCACAAGATTTAATGGGGTAATTAAGAAGTGTGCTGAGAATTTGGCTCAAGACTTGAATCTGCTTTTGTTCTGCAGATTCTGTGTTGGGGGAACGTTCAGGCGATCTATCATTTGTGCTTGGCAATGTTAGTGGCACCCTACGTTCTTGGAGCACAGTAAGTAGCAGTGGTAACAAGAGGGTCGCCAAGGCTTGGCAGTAACCTAGAGAGTCTTTAAGGACACGCTGGCCGTGATTAGTGTTCTTCTAGTATGACTGTCCTCAGAAAGGGACACTGGGAATGCGGCTGCTCCGACCCACTCTGCCAGGACTCAACCCTACGTATTGGCTTTTTTAAAATTACATTTATATGTAGACCCACTTATAAGGAAGCTCAAATGCTATTTGAAATCTGATGTGAGACATGGTATCTAAGAGAGATGATCACCTTCCCAAATGTTGAAAATTCACGTGTAATTCCTTTTCCACGAGCTCTCTGTTCATTCCATTAAGCGCATCAGCCGGAAGGGTTGCGCTAGCAAACAGAAACCCACACAAAATGATCGTGGGATTTTAAATTAGTACAGCAGCTTATCGACATCTATTAAAGTTTTTCCAGTACCTACATCGAGCAAGTCCTCTCCTACCAACTCATTTGCAACATATCGCAAACCTTCACTGCGGTTCTGTAGGAAAAGTCACACGGCAGGAAGAAACCTAAATATTTAACAGCGGCCGGGTTAAATAAAACATAAAGAAACTCACTTCTTTCTGTCCCTGATGGAGCAATTGGTGCAAACTAGTTCTACAGCCATAAGTACTTGTAAAACTTGACAAAATCTATACAGTGATACTTCTTTGGCATTAGACAATGTCGCAGGTCAGGTTCGCTAGAGAATAGAATCGATGATATTTATGTGTGTGTATATACATGTTTCTAGATAAAATAATTTATGCATAATGTCTAGAAAATGGCTCATACAATTTTAGAAGCAGGCAAGTCAAAGTCTAAGTAGTTCTAAATACATGGGTCTGATGTAAGTCTGGAAGATTCTAAATCACCCAGCTGCAGGGGCAGATGAGCCCATGTTGGGTAGGGAGACCACAAGCAAGAGGTTGCAGAAGCAAATGAACCTAAGGCCAGGAGGGCAAATGGAAAGCTGCTGATCACTTTCAAGATCAACAAGTAATATGGCAGACCATTGGCTTAAGTCCAAAGAACTCGGCCTGTGAGCCAGATGTAGGGTGCAAATCCAACAACAAAGAAATCAAGCTTTTCCACAGCATTCATTTTATATTGGAGACAGGCTATACCCCTAAGGAAACCTCTTTGCATTAATTGCATCAGGACTGCTAACTGAGTAGGGGCTTGGCTTCCCACTGTAATCTTTTTACAACTGATTGGCTGTGGTTATATTGTGTTATGTTATATTATGGGGAATTACTAGATTTCAAGTACCAACCCACTGAAAATCCTAGCTCAGGCAAGGTGATCCAAAAGCCAAGGATCACACACAATAGCGCAAGATCATAATTCCTAAGACAAAAGAAACTCATGAGTTGAGATCTGTATTTGGTCACCTTTTTCTTGGAATACCTTCCTGACCATGATGCAGAGAATTTGACTTAAAGCATTTATGGGAAACTGATGAGTAGAGAAGACAGTGATCAGAATTTGGGACAGATGAAATGGCTAGAATGTACAGGGTAAATAAGGCAGGGATCATGTACAGAAGAAATCTCAAATAATCTACAGAAGAACTATTCATACCTCTCTACTGTCAATGAAAATCTATGGATTTATCCTCAATAAAATGATCTTTTACTAAAAATAGTTTTAAAAAACTATGATTGAGGTTCAAAATAATATTATTTATAAAAAATGCAAAAACAAAACATGACATTTTTATGTAAATATATTACATTTATACAAAACTCATATGCCCAAAACACAAAAACATCATGAAGAGACATTAAAGACTATTGAAAAACAAAGAAATATACAGGTAGGATGATAATACATGGTTGATACCAATAAACATAAGAGGGTAGGGACATGAAACAAATTTCAGACAAAACATGTTATGAGAAATTAAGAGGACAATGATAAGGAGAAGATAAGGCAATTGTGCATGAAGACAGAGCTAATGTAAATGTGTGTGTGCTGAATAACCTGCATCCAATTTCATGAAGCAAAAATGTAGAGTCAAAAAGAAAAAAACAAAACAAGAAAAATAACTCCACAATCATACTAAGATAGTTTTACATCTCCCTCTTATAGAAATTGGAAACTTCCCAAGAAATCATTAAGGACACAAATCTCTACACACTCTCAAATATCTCGAGTTTATGGATATTTATTCAACCTTAGAGTTAACAGATGTGAAACACACTCATCAAGATAAACTATCAAAAATGTATTAATAAATTTGGCAGAACTGAATTCATATAAAGTGTGCTATCAGATCACAAATTATACTAACAATTTATAAGATCTATGAAAATCTCAGATATATGGAAACTAACCAATATAGTTTTATTTATTCATGAATCAAACAAGAAAAATTAGAAATATCATCAACTGAAAAACAATAGACATACAGTATATTGAATTTTGTTATCAGCTAACACACCTAGAGAGAGAACTGTGGCTTTAAATGTCAATATGAGAGAAAGGCAAAGAAAGAGATCTAAAATCAATTACCCAATATTTCTTCTGAATAAGATACATTAAAAAAAGAGGAATGTAAACCCAAAGTAAATAGAAGAAAGGTAACAAAGACCTGAATAAATGTCAACAAAATAGAAGCACATAACAGAGAATTGAAGAAAAATGGAAGCATCCAGTTGCAATACTGAAGGATTATAGGGGAAAATATAGAATGTCACAGGCAGCGTCAAAAGACAATGAACACATGAACACAAACACACACACACACAGAGAGTCACTGTGTCAAAAAGAATTGGCCGACATTCACCCATTGCATGAGGTAACATAGGATCGTGACCCAATGGTGCTGCAGGAAGAAGTCCAAGCTGCACTGAAGGTGTTGGCAAAAAGCAGACTCCAGGAATGAGTGGAATAGCAACTAAAATAATTTAACAGGCCGACGAAGCACTGGAAGCACTCGTACATCTATGGCAAGAAATTTGGAAGGCACCTCTCTGGCCAACCTACACCGATGCAGGGTGGAAGCACGTGCGACCTCTGTCTTATGGGTCCTGGGCTGGGATTGTGGTGGAGATGGATCATCATCTTTTGTATAGCTAGAGGAGGTCAGAGATGACCTCTAAGAGGGTTAGGCAGTTGGTATTTGGAACGAGATCTCTTGCAATGACTCCAAATTCTTTATGAGCGAAAGGAGGAATCGGCATGGGAAGTGAAGCTTTTGATTTATGCACAGTTTAAACTGCAGCCTCTTTGGGAGCTCTCTGTGTTCAAAGTCAGGCTGCTTAACAAAGATGCCTGAAAGAAGGCCAGCCCCTTGAGCTCACCCTTGCAGGGGCCCAGGGCTGTATACGGAGATGGTCTAGAGAAGAGAACACGGAACTTGAACATTAGAATTATTTCTTTAACTGGCTGTACAAGGATTATATTTATTTCTCCTACCTTAGTTATAGACATAATGTGGGAGATAAATTAATATTGTAAATTATGATGATCTGTCTGAGAGGAAATACAGCCAGAACACTTCTTAGAAGCAAGCACAGTGAGACTTCAATTCACATCCTTTGGACATGTCATCAAGCTTGATCAGTCCCTAGAAAAGGACATCACACTTGGTAGAGGGTCAGAAATACATGAGGAATCCCCCCAAGACGGAGCGACACCATGGCCACAACCATGGGCTCAAACAGAACAACGATGAGGATGGTGAGGGCCGGCTGGACTTTGTTCTGGTATGCATAGGGTTACAGTGTGTCAGAATCGGGTCCATGGCACCTGGCTACAAGAACAATATTAGAACCTCCGAAATATGAATTAAATAAGTACAGGTAAACACTCATCACGAAGTTGGATGCAAATATATATTAAACTCATATATATGTATATGTGTATGTTATATATGCATATAAGTTGGATACAAATATATACTAAACTAATATAGATAGAGAGAGATAATAGATCATCTTCAAATAAGTTTTAGCACAGGAATTGCAAGCTGGTTTACCAATAATTTTTTTAAAAAGTAATGCATTAAAGTATATTAATTGAATAAAGAACAAAATTCATACACTCAAAAAACAGAAAAAGCATTTGGAAAAAGCTAACACTCTTATGATAAAAATTCTCTTAAGCTAGGAATCGTTGTGAATTTTCTCAAAATGATAGAGGCCATCTATGAAAAATTACAGACATCATTCTTATGATAAAAAAAATTGGGACCTGAGATATATAGCAACAAGGAAATGAATTTTGTCACCAGTATGAATGAGACTGAAAGCAGATTCTTCCCCAGAGCCTCTGGAAAGGAATATAGTCCTGCCAACACCTTGATTTGGGCCTTGTGGGCCCTCATCAGAGAACATAGCCAAGCTCTCCTAGATTCATTACACACAGAACTGCAAGATGATGGGTGGGTGTTCTGTGGAGCCACTGAATGTGTGGTATTTGTTACACATCAATACACACTGAGTAGAGATGCCCTTACGAGATGAAAAGGCAAGCCCCAGGTAGATGAAATTTTTACAGCCATCATCTCAAACAAAGGACTTGGATTAAATATATATCTGAAACACTTTTGAAATATGAGTTCCTTGTGGGGTAGGGTGGGAGAGGGAGGGGGTAAAGGGGAGCTGATATCAAGGAGTTCAAGAAAAAAGAAAATGTTTTGAAACAGATTATGGTAGCAATTGTACAATCCTGCTTGATGTGATTGACCTATGGAATGTTATGATATCTGTAAGAGCACCCACTAAAATGATTTAAAAAAAGACAGTTCAATTAAATAAGGGCAACATACTTAATTAGATATCACATAGAAGAGAGACATGTGGCCAATAGACACATGACAAGATGCTCCACATCATTCATTAGTCATTAAGATCCAAATTAAATCCATAAGGAGTTCATCTTGAACTTCCATGAAAATGGCTAAAATTTCAGTGACCAGCCAGAGGTGGAGAACATAATTCAAATGGAACTCTTATATATTACTGGATGGAACACTTAAAAATAAAAGTGTATTTGATGAGTTTGGTAGCAGTTTTTAAATATATACACGAATCTTATATGTAGCCATGCTGTTGTGTTCACACAAGACAACCGAAAATATATAACCATACAGATATTTACAAAAATATTCATGGAAACTTTATTTGTGATAGCCCCAAATGAGAAAAACCAAAATGGTTAACAACAGTTGGATTAATAGAAAAAGGATTAAAAAGGTAGTATGTGCGTGCAATGGAATATTAATAAGCAATAAAAAGGTATAAACTGCACATACGTACAACAGCCGAGATTCACCTCAAAAGCATGATGTGAAATGAAAGGAGCCAGAATGCCCTGTCTCCTCCCACAAAAGTACAAATTGTGAAATTATAGTTACAGGAAGTGCAAATGAGTGACAGATGCAGGTCTGTAGTTGCTTGGAGTAGGGGATGGAGAGATAGATTATGAATGAATATGGGGAATTATTCAATTTATCAATTTATTTATTTATTCACATTTGCCTGCCGGGCACTTCCTTTGAAGCTTTGCCTAGAGGGCTCAAGAGATTCGAACGGGATACACTGCCCATTTAATGGTATGTTCATACAAGAAACTGGTAAGCGACCTTATTATAAAACATTATTGCTGTTGAATCAACTTGCTCAAGGAGGCTCAGCTGAGCTCTTTCTCTTACGTGTTAATAATTCACTTTATTAGGGGCTCTGACAGCTCTTATAATAATCCATACATCATGGAGATATTTTTAGAATGATAGACAATGATTTTAATGGTGGCTATGTTTTCATGGGTATATATCGCTCTTGGTGTTGTTGTTAGGTGCCATCAAGTCAGCTCCTACCTGTAGAGACCCTGCGCACAACAGAACGAAACATGCAGGACCCTGCGCCAGCCTCACCATGGTTCCTCTGCCTGAGCCCTTTGAGCCGCAGCCGCAGCCGCAGCCACTGTGCCAACCCCTCTCATTGAAGCCCTTCCTCTTTTTCACCCACTTCCACTTTAGCTAACGTTCTGTCCTTCTCCAGGGACTGGTCTCGGTCCTGACAGTATATCCAAAGTCTGTCAGACTAAGTCTGGCCATCCTTGCCTCTTTAAATAAGTGGATCGTTATACTTCAATTATGTCTCTGTAAAGTGGTTTAGACAATTAAATAACCCGCAACGCCCACCTGAGATGCTTGTGCTTGTGCTCCAACACTTTCAATCCTCAGAGGCCCGGGTTAACGTTAAAGCCGGTGGCACACAGTATGTTTTCAGAAATAATTAGGAGCGTGCCACACAAATGATCCCTAATGGGGTACCTCTGAGAAATAACTGAAGAATAGTGAACTTTTCCTTCTTTGCTGTATTTATATTTCTGACTTAAGAACAAGTTTCTAAGATCAACAGGTTTTCTGTACCTGACCGTCTTAACCCACCTATACTTATTTTGCCATCACTGACTTCTGAAAAGTTCAAGGGGGTTCCCAGGACAAAGATCTTTAGGATGCTAGACTTTATCTGTCCCCCTCCCCTGCTGTCATCATAATTGTGTTTGAGGCCATCAGTTGGTGGCAGATTGGATTAGCTGTGGACACATCTCAGGGACTCCCTTGGCTTTATAGATAAATCAAATCCCAGAGGAATTTTGCAGCCGGCTTGAGAGATGCAAGATGACTTTATCAGATCTGAGATGGAAGGAAAATTGTTCTAATCACATCTTTCCAAAGTTGAATTCCAGGACCCACTTAGAGGTTTTCAAACCAATGTCGACACTGCCCTGAAAGGCTAATTTCCTAGCTCTGGGCTCTCATGAAGATATATCTGACTGCTGGGGAGAAATCTAGGAAGTACTAATTCAGGACAGGATCTGATTTGTTGTGATAGAAGCAGCCACAGCGGATTGACCTCCATGCCTCCCACAAGGTGCTGCAGCCCCTGGCTTGGAGAATAGATGCAGAGATCTGGCCCTTTCTCTGCTGGAAGAGTTGGTGCCAACTTTGGGGACAAAAGAGGACATGACCTTGTTTCTATCACTAGTGGTCGTATTGAAGGAAGCCCAGGTAAAATTCCAGACCAACTTTTTGAGCCTCAGCTATCTTCTAGAAAGCCGTTCTTTCCCACCAAAGAGCATCTTAGTACATCGTGAGTAGGGCAAATCATTTCTGCTTTCAGTTTCTCATTTTTCAGTAATTCAATCGTTCACTGATGATGTTTGCCTACTTTTCATGCATTCATTCATACTGTATATGAATCAAGGCCAAATTTAGATCGAGTAGGAACGGATGCCTTATATCATAATGATAAGCACCTGGTTGTATTTTTTACAACTGCTAAGCACCTGTTTGATTGCATTCATTATTTCCTTAACAGTACAAGCTACCTATTATCAGTTTATAACTGACTGAACAAAAGCTAAGTGAATTACCAAAAGCCACCAGCTTAGGAATTGTCTAACCTGGAAGTTGAACATAAATCTAGAAATATCTCAAACCCACGCACTTTCACTTTGTTAGGCCTCACAGTAGATTATATTCAGCCTCGTAAACTGGTGATAGCCCAACACAAACATGGCCGTGCCTTTGACACTTCCAAGAGGGGTGCAAGAGCAAGGCAGGTCACTGGTTTCACAAGCCTTTGATGGGTTCCCCAAATCGGTTGGGGGCTTTCAGTTTTGGGGTGATGGGCCATGCAGAGGCCATTAGTAGAATCAAATAAGACTAGGGAAGCACATCAGCAGGCAGGTGGAAGCAAACAGAGATGATTGGCTGCGTGTGGTTCCTGAGCGAGTTCAAAACTCCACTTTGTCCACTGTCAGCAACTAACTTGCTAAGTGCATCAGAATCTTTTATATAAATAGAAATTGTATTTAATTATTTAAAGGACCAAATCTGTCCAGCAAGTAGAGTGGAATGCTGGGTAAAATATCTCACACGTCCCACAGATACTTAACAAGTGTGGACTCGGTGCCAGGCATGGTTTTAGTTTTTAAGGAGAAGACAATGAGTAGTAGTCACCTTAAGGACATGTTCTTGCTGGTTAGTCTCAGGCCTGAAGGTTCAGATTGCTTATTTTGAAGAAACCAACCAATCAAATAAAGAGCAGACTTACCATCTAGGGGTAGTGCTGCTGTGACTATACAGACCTGAAGGTGTCTTGTGGCGTAGTGGTTACTCATTGGGCTGCTAACTGCAAGGTCAGCAGTTGGAAACCACCAGCCAAGGGAGAAAGATGAGCATTTCCATTCTGTAAAGAGTCACGATCGTGGACATCCTCAGAGACAGCTCCAGTCAGGCTCGCTATATGTCAGAATCAGCTCAAAGACAGAGAGTGGCAGGGAGGGATCGATTAGCCAAATGGTTATTTCCAGTGCAGCTCAGGTTACGCTGCAGTTGGCTCACACAGCTCTCTAGAACTGATTGCGAATTTTGAGAGCTGGTTGGTGACAAGTCCATTGCTAGAAATTATTCATGGTTAATAGATTTATACCATGAAAATCAGCAATCTTCAAATTAGGACTACTTCTCCCTTCTCTTGACTGACTGTAAATAATTTACCAGGACATCCATCAATAGATCTATAGACTATATCAGAAATGACTTGACAGCAGTGAGTTTGAGTAGCTACTAGAACCTGTCGTTAAGTTTAGTGGTTATTAGAACATAGACACAAATATTGGAAGATGGAATACACTAGCCGCAGAAAAAGCATAGAGATGGAGACAAAAATTTAAAACACATCAATGGTTAATAACAAGGAAAAAAGAATGAGCTCCAAATGAATGAATCAAAGAAAAGTTTGACAAAAGGCAGTGTAATTAAGAAATTTCCGGAAGGAATTATTCAACTTTACTATTTAATCTTAGAAAACTATTGCCTGAAGTTTAGAAAGTCTGAAAGAATTATGGCTGCTGGAGGTTGGAAAATGAACTTGGACAAAGTATTCTTTTTTTTGGACAAAGTATTCTTAAAGAATGACAGAGAATCCATCCAGGCACCTTGTACTGGCTGTAAGTGTGCCTCACTTTGAAGTGAGTAGACCAATCCCTACTCTCAATGAAGTCATCACCACAGTCACCTTCAGTTCCTGCATTAAAAGATTTTGAGCCTTTTCTTATGCTAAAAACCCAAGTAGAACTATCTTCACCCGTTCTGATTTACCTCAAATTTGATTTGACAAAAAGATCCAGTTAGGAATACAACTTGTTTGTAACCTAGGCCTGCTTGCATGAAGCCAGACACAAAAGGGTAATGAATGAACAGAGACCATCAGGATGCAGCAACCTGCCGCTCACGTCTGATGGCCGGGCGCCTTCGCACCTGCACAGAGGCAGGCAGAACAGGCCCTATTCAAGCATCACCCCTCAGGTTCCCATTTTCCCTTTGCTTCCTACAGGAAATGCCCTCCTGTTGGCACATTCTTTCTTAACAGTGGGATGAAAAAGGTAGCTGTTTCAGCTCTCTGCTTAACAGCCATACTCTCCTAAGGCAGATAGCACTCAAGTGATTAAACCTTGAAGTTCAACTGTGTATTGTTAAGGGTAGAGTTTTCTACAGATGGCGAAGTTCATTTCCCGCATGTTGCATTTCCCCCCTAACTTTCTGCTCAGAGGGTGAGCTAAATTCCATGCTTAGGGAATGCCTTGCTCTTACCCTATGAACGTTAGTTGTAGAAGGGGATGTTTTCTCTGCTAATTTTTAATTTAGATAGAGCTACAGCAGGCTTGCAAGAGAAGGGGAAGAACAAAGGAACATGTGGAAAGGAACATGTGGTTTCCTTTGTGTTTAACATTAATCTTCCATCACTGTCTCAGACAGGCTGCCTTATCCATATCTGGGCTTCAGACTGCTTCATTTAGGATTCATGCCTTCCTCAGAATTTTCTTTTCCACCCCAGATTCAGTATACCTTTAGAGTCTACAATTTAACAAGATCCCAGGTGATTTACAGGATTCTCAGAGGGTACGCCTCATTATATATTGTTTTCCATGTCTCAGGCAACTGGGCGAGGGACCAACAGCTTCTCAATAGATAACCACTCAAAAATCTGGCCAGTGGCAATGATTTGCTGTCTAAAAGACAAGCTGTAATAATAATATTTCTTATCTTTAAAACTTCCTGATAATTCTCAGTGGAATTCATGCAGTCGCAAGAGTGTGGTCTGAAAGAACTCCTACTTCCTACTGACTGGAAGAGAGCCATTCCACATCTGCGCCCATTTCCAATAAAGGTGACCCAATGGAATGCAGAAATTATCGAACATTGTTACTAATAGCACACACGAATAAAATAATTATGAAGATAATCAAAAAAGTTGCAGCAGTACATCAGGAGCCACCAGAAAGTTGAGCCGGATCCAGAAGAGGATGCGGAATAGGGGATATCATTGTGATGTCAGGTGAGTACCTTGGCCAAAAGCAGAAAATACCAGGAAGATGTCAGTGTTTTAATGACTAAGCAAAGGTATTTGATTGTTCGGGTCATAAAAAAGTCTGTGTGCATTATATAAATATTATGGAAACTGAGAATTTCATAACATTTGACTGTGCTCATGCCCAGCCTGTACATGGATTAACAGGTGGTTGAGCAAACAGAACAAGGGAATAGTGCACGGTTTCTATTCAGGAAACGTGTTTTCCAGGGTTTTATACTTTTGCCATACTTACTCATTCGGTATGCCAAGTGAATTATAAGAGAAATTGGGTTATGAGAAGAATGTGACATGAGGACTGGGGGAAGGCTCTTTAGCAACCTCCAATGGGCAGGCGACACAACCTTGTGTGTTGAGAGGGAAGAGAACTTGAAGCATTTGCTGATGAAGATCAAAGATTAGAGCCTTCAGTGTGAATCACAACTCAATGTAAAGAAAACAAAAATCCTCACAACTGGACCCACAGAGAGTATTATGAGAAATAATTGAAGTTGTCAAGACTTTCATTATACTTGAATCCATAATCAACACTCTTGGAAGAAGCAGTCAAGCAATCAAAGGACATATTTGCATTATGTGAATCTACTGCAGAAGACATCTTTAAAGTGTTAGTGAGCAAAAGTGTCACTTTGTGGTCAACGATGTACCTCATACCTGACCCAGACCTTAGTATTTCCAATTGCTCTGTATGCATGTGAAAGCTAGATCAAGAGTAAGGCAGACTACGGAAGAATCAATGCATTTGAATTAGGGTACTGGTGAAGACTATTCAAAGCACCCTGACCTACCAGAAAGATAAACAAACCAGAATAGTCCTTACAAATGAGGATGGTACGACTTCATTTCTCACAATGTGGACATGTTTTCAGGAAAGAACAGTCATTGGAAGAGAACAACATACTTGGTAAAGCGGAGTCGGCCTGAAAGAAGAAGACCATCAAGCTGTAGGGACAGTGGCTGCAACAATGAGCTCAAACATTACAAGAATGGTGAGGACGGGGCAGGACTGATCCTGTTTGATTCTGTTGTACTTTGATTAGCTATGAGTGGGAGCGAATCGATGACACCTACGGACAACAACAAGGAAAATTAATCAAAATGGAGACACTATTAGCAGGTAGGGAGAGAAAGTCAGCGACAATACCCTGGAGCTCCGGAGAGACAGGGGTTGAGGCTGTACCTGGACCTTAAAAAGGCAGATGCTGGAAAGTAGTAAACCCAGGACAAGGCCAAAATATAAAAGTAGTTTCTCAAGTGCTCAGTTCATTATAACAAAAGAGCCCTAATTAACATAACCACCAGTCTCATCTAAGACATCCTGGCTTTTCATGATGGCAAGCTGATGCCTTTGACAACCAGTTGCTAAGCTCTAGACCAGGTAAACAGAGCATAAGTCCTTAGTTCTCAGAGTCGGAAGCAGAAAACACCCTGTGCTAAGGGTTGTTGTGGGCGCCTTTGAACTGGTCCTAGCAAAGCTCAGTCACATGTACAACAGAATGGAATGCTACCCAATTCAGCACCATCCCAACAATCACCACTTTGCGTGTACGCAGTATTGCAGTCACTCTGCCAATCTAGCTCATGCAGAGTCTTTCTCATTGGTCCTTTGCTTTAATGAGCATCACGTTCTTCTGCAGGGACTGGCTCCTCCCTATGACATGTCCAAGGTACATGGGATTGGTCTCCCGTTTCTGGTTTCCAATGAGCATTCTGACAGTGCAAGGAAGTCACTTTTTCTTTGGCAGCTCAGGGTGGCATAGTCTTTACCAACACCCTAAGTTAAATGCATCCATTATTCTTTGACCTTTGGTCCATTATCTAGCCTCCACATGCCTATTGATGATTGAAAGCACCAGGGACAGGGGCAGGCTCCCCCTTTTCCTCACAGCGATCTTTTTGCTTTTTAATACGTTAAAGAGGTCTTTTGCATCCTATTTGTTTAATTCAATCCATGGTTTGCTTTCCCGCGGTTGTTTCAACCTGTGTGGATCCTAGAACTGAGCACAATGAAATCCATTTTCATGATGCTGCTTATGGGACTAGTGAGCCTTTCTGCAAAAAAGGGGAAAACGAAGATTCAAAACAGTTGTTGGAGGCAACCATTTATTGGTAAAACATCTCTGCAGGGATTGAAGGGCAGCCTAGTGCTCCGTCAGTAGACCCAGGGAAGTTGGGATACACATAGCTGGTTACAGTCATCAGCGCTTTCTGGGTTTAGAATAATTAGCTCAGCCATTTCAATAATATAGATCTTCTTGTGCCTTTGGTAGAGTGATCAGTTTCTGTCAGCTACAAGGCCACAGTCTGAAGACTTCATCTTTTGTTAAAACGGAGGTCTTGAGTTGGCTTGGCTAATTTCTGTAAAATGCCAATCAATTTTCCTTAAGAGTGCCAAACCAAGTTATAAGAATAATGCACTGACAAGAGACACCCAGATTCACATTCCATAAATGGGAGTTCAGCTGAGCAGGAGAATTTTCTCATGTCATCCCTAGGTGATAGCACGAAGCACCTGTTGGTGTTATTTGCACCGTAAAATGGAAAGAGACAAAGACGGAGGTACAGTCACTTGCTCAAAGTCATCAGTTAGAGGCGACAGATAGGATGCCGACACTGGGTCTTCATCATTACACTACGAGGAAAGCATTGTGCGGAAGTTGTTTTACTAAAGCTAACACAGACCATTGGATTTTACAAGGAAATCAATTCACTGATCACCTTAAGAGTCATTAAGACCCATTGAGGAGGATACTTGAACAGAAAAACCTAGAAAAGGCTGAATTTAATGAAATAAATGATAATGTATGAACGTATATTTAATGAATCTATATTTATAGTGTTGCTGTTCCAGATTATATATTCCATACAAATACACAAATACAGAAATAAACCAAGTTCATTAAGGAGGAGAAAAAAGAAAGAAAAGAAATACACAGCACTTAACAGCAATTGTTGCTGAAAATGGTGAGCTAGTCCTACTTAATTAGCAATAATTGAACAAGGTAATATGGCAATGCTTTCTCCAGTAAACAGAGATGTTAGAAACTTTTAATTAGCAAGAAAGTCTCACAAGTTGAGGCTCATATCCCCTCCCACCAGGCAAGGGCTCAAAAAAACCAATTTGTGCCCGGGGTTAGAAACACAGTGAGACAATGAAGAGGCTCTCCAGTCCTTGGGAGGGAAGCAGGGCAGCCTTTGAAAGTATTCATTTAGTGTTGACTGGAGGGAACAAAGAGGAAAAATATATAGGCCTTCCATTTACACGCCAGATGTTCCCACTAACCAATCACTTTCAAGAACGCACAGCTTGTGTGGATGATAATTATTTTTGAGATCCTGGGCTGGGCAGCTAGAGAGGAACATTCTGGGAGGAGGGAGGGCCAGTTCCTGTGGGAGAGCACAGAGCTCTGGCCTGTGGGGTGGGAGGAGGACTGCTCTGTTGTACATCCTATGGCTTACATGTCCACCTGTCTCTCAAAAGCTCTCTTTCAATCTCAGAAATGTTGAGCTCAGTGACCCTATCGCCATAGGGTGGTGTCTTGGGTCAGGTTTCCCAGGCTCCTGGTTGATTACATGAGTGTTCCAAGGGAAACAGATGTTTTAGAAAGTTTTGGATAAGGAATTGATGTGATTTGTTTGGATAAGGAATTGATGTCATTTGTTTCGAGCAAGTCAATCTTACAAGAAATAAAAGCAGGCTATTCCTTGACAGTAAGGACAGTGAGGCTTTGGGGGCACATCATCAGGTAAAACCTAGAGCAAGCAAAGAGCATCACAGGCAATGCAGAGGAACAGTAAAAATGAGGGGAATCCTTCATGTGCTACGTTAACACGGCAGCCACAACAAGGGGTTCAAACAGCCCAGGGGTCATGAAGAGAGGTCTTTCACTCGATTACACATGAGGTCAGCATGAGCTGCTGCCAACGCCGTGCCAACTAGCAAGAATCATTAGGTAAAGAGGGAAGAAATGATCAGGGGAAAGGGTTGCATGCTGGACATTTAGTCTCAACTGATTTCCAGGGGATTCTCACAGGACTGTCTCATCTAAGGTCAGGAGCTGGTCAGTTTGTTCTTATGTCCTATAGCGGTGGGCCCTAGAGCTGCAGGAAAAGGTCGGTTTTCACAGGTGTTAACGATGCAGGAGGTGGCTCCCATCAGCATGGGTTCTTCGGAGGAAGGAGACCAAAGTGGCCTGCACTCCCAGCAGCTGCCTTAAGTGCAAGCCCAGGTGGAGGGAGAAGCCAGGAAATCGCCTTCCCTGAGCTCATTGTTGTGGCAGCTCTGAGACAGTATATTAAATTCCTTTCATGCAGGGGTATCTCATTTGTTACATATAAGATAGGCAAGGCTGACATAATTTCTCCTCAATGGTGACTCTTACTTTGTAGAGGAGGCAATGTGCCCACATGGACGGAATTGCTTGCCTCTGTTCATCCAGATAATCTGAGAAGAGTGGGAATGAGAAAGTTGGGGCTTCTGACTCCAAGAGCTATGTTCCTTTTGCTAAATCTCTCTACCTCCCACACAACAAAATCACAGAGAATTGGAAGTGTGCATCCAGGCGTAGACATGGTAGCTCACTACACAAATGCCTTCAGAAGAACTGCAAGCCAGGAAGAGCAGGAAGAGTTGAGTTAGACTCCCTGAGAAAGACATGTTGGGGAAGCAGGTCTTCAGTGCTGCTCTATTCCATGATGGTCTGAACTTGACATGGATGGAGACAGGAGAACAGAATGACCCTGGATATACTTACGACACAGTAGAGGGACCTTTCTATCTGTAAAAACAAAACACAACTCGCTGCTATCGAGTGGCTGCCGACTTCCTTACAGGATAGGGTAGAACTATCCCTGTGAATGTCTAAGACTAAAACTCTTTAAGGGAGTAGAAACCTTCACCATTCTCCCTCTGAGCAGCTGGTGGTTTCAAACTGCTGATCTTGAGGTTAACGGCACAACTCGTAACCATTACACCACCAATGCTCCCTACTCTCTGGAAAGGGGCTATAATTTTATAAGCAGTACATGTTGGGGAAGCTTTTCAGTCTCTCTAGCTCATTCCCTACATCATCTTTCTATATGTCATCCATGCCCTTCTCTACCTTCTCAATTTAGTTGTATTTTACGGTCACTGTGTTAGGTAGGGTTCTCTAGGAAACAAAACCAGGACATTTATGATGATGAGATAGATAGATAGATTGATTGATTTATAGGGCATGAAGGAGCATAACAGCTAATTAGTCCACACAGCAGTACAGAGGACTCAGTTCAACTCACTTCCATGGAACAGTTAATATTCTGGAAGTCCTTCAACTCACAAGGTCTACTGGGTCCAAGGTCAAGGAAGCAGAGAGCCGAGTCTCCCCAGGGCAATGCAGGCAGATTCCACCCACAGGCAACAAACAGCCAGGTGAGTCATCAACAGTCAGCAGTTAAGGAGCTTGGCAAAGCAGACCCAGATGAGATATCAAACTCGAGCAATGCAAGACAACAGGACCCACTAGCTTCAAGCTCAAACAATGTACATACCAGCAGCGTGGCGAAGCAGGTCTCAAAGGAACTTCAAGCTCTAGCTACATGATCCATGGGTTAGCCTGTCCCACAGGCAATGTAGCTCGCAGAGAACTAGCTAAAGCAGATGCAGGCTGGTCTGAGCACCAGAGAACAAGAGAGTGAGGGGTAGGCTTCGTCAAGCCATTTATCTCTTTACCCTCCAATCAAACTGCGACCCGATTAATTCCACATGTTCCTATTGGCCAGGTTGGCATAATAAACCTACCCATCAAAGTCATGCTGATGCCTAAATAATTGGTGTTTAGTGAAAAGTAGTCAGATATTTCTTTAGCCCCGTCAGATAAACCCCACCATATGTATGAAGCTATGGTAGGTTAAAGATGGTTTAAGATAGGACAAGTTATTAAAAAATTTCAAAAGCTCATGTTAAATCACAGCCATCCCCACTTATGAAGTCCCCAAGAGTCTCAAGCGGAAAGACTAAGTGAGAAAGTAGGAATGAGAACACCCTAAATCTTGGTCTGTAAATGCTAGTGGGAAATGTTTTGTTAGACCCAGCTTGGAGAATGATGAAGCCTCTTCCCCAGCCTTCTCTCTTATGTCAACTTCAACAGTCACAAGATCTTAGAGAAGGCTCTAATTCATAGAAATAAAAACGGAAAGGGTGTTATCTGCTGAGCGATAGCTCAC
This sequence comes from Tenrec ecaudatus, assembly GCF_050624435.1. Classification (NCBI taxonomy): domain Eukaryota; kingdom Metazoa; phylum Chordata; class Mammalia; order Afrosoricida; family Tenrecidae; genus Tenrec; species Tenrec ecaudatus. The sequence goes on along the minus strand of NC_134545.1, from coordinate 89,957,080 downwards.
CCTTGTTGCGCAGCAACGCCAGTGACAAGCAGTGGAACCCAATCCATGGCTTAGGATCTAAGCAACCATGTATTTATCTCTCCATGGTGAGAGAAGTGGGGGCAATGGCATAGTGTGAAATTCTTATTCATTATAGGCCCCTAAACTGTGATTACTGAGACATCAAACAAGGATAGTATAATAACTAGCACATCGGAAGACCATACCTATGAGACAGAAAACCTAGACCGTCTCTAAAGAACCCAAGTCCTGGGACACTGGCCTAGGAGTTTTGGATGGAAAAGGAAGAGATGAAAAGAAGCAGATCTAATAAAATAACAATGAAAAAAAAAAAGAAGAGAAGCAGAGTGGGAACCCAGTGCTAGATGTGAGAGCTAAGGCGCAGATGGGGCCTAAATTAAGGTGTTGTTTTTTTTTAAACCTTCTTTTCAGGAACATGGCTCCAGAGTGGGCTGAATGGCAGTTCCCCAAAGTTATGTTTATGTAGCACCTTTGAATGTAAACTTATTTAGAAACAGGGTCTTTGAGGATATAATTAACTTAAAGATCTTGAGATAAGATCATCCTGAATTAACTTAAAAAGAAAGAAACAAAAAATACTCATTTCCCTCAAGTGGATTGCTACTCATAGCAACCCTTTAGGAGAGAATGGTAGAATTGCGCCTGAAGTGGTCTGAGGCTGTATGTCTTTACAGGACTAGAAAGCTGGCGGTTTTGAACTGCTGACCTTTGGGTAAGCAGCCCAACCCTTAACTCATTATGCCACGAGGACGCCTCTGATTTAACTCTGCTCCCTCGATTAAATGACATAGGATTTGACCAGACAGGAAGGGAGACACGTAACGAAAAAGCAAAGGAACGTGGAGACAGAGCTTGCAGTGATACATCTACACACCAAGGAAGGCCAGAATGCTCAGAGAGAAGGTATTATCCCTGAGAAACCTTGACAAAGGAAATGACCCCGTTAATACCTCCATTCCAGTCTTCTGGCTTCTAGAACTAAGAGTAAAAAGTCCTTAGTTTTTGAGTCACCCCAAAACTAAAAAAACAAAACACCAAATTCCCTGCCATGGAGTCGATGCATTTCCCCGTGGCCCTACAGGACAGGGTAGAACTGCTCCTGAGTCTCTGACACTGTGCCTCTTTAAGAGAGTAAAAAGCCTTGCCTTTCTCCTGTGGAGTAGCTGGTGGTCTCAACTTGCTGACCTTGAAGCTAGCAGTCCAAACTCCTGAGCATTATGCTACCAGGGCTGCTTTAGGGTCACCCAGTTTATGGTCATTTGTGGCAGCACTCCTAGGAAATGAATACGCCTACAGTCTTACTTGTTATTCCTTGGAAACACTCTGAGGCTGGAAAACGGTCTGCTTGGGTGACCCAGTCGGCTCCTGGTAACCCAGGTACCATAGTTATCAGGGATCGAGACCACCACCCAGTGCACAAAGCTATGTTGAAACCTGGAAGCTTCCTGGTGTCCTGAGGTTGTGGACCTCACCCAGAAGTCTGCCCTCTTGGCTCAGAAGCATCCCATTAAATTGGACTCAAGTGCATCTCAGCCCTTGGGAAATGTGCTCAAATGACAGAACAACTCTCTTTTTTGGCAATGGTCTCTTTTCAACCATTCCCATGTCACAATGAAGGCACAGACCCTGTCAGCATTGGTTCCCCGAGAAAGAAAGGAAGAAATCGTTAAATGCCACAGCTTGGCACACTCAGGGACTCACTGGGGCTCGAGCATCCATGAATCTTATCAGTCGCCAGCGAAGTGTAATTCAATCTTCTTAAACTTCGTGATGTATATTTATGTCAGTGGCTTTAAGATAAAGAAAAGACGATAGTGGGGAAAAATGAAACTTCCGATGAATAACTTGGAGACCTTTGACTAATATACAAATATTTCGTCCCCTCCACAAGAGCCACCCCAAGTCCTCCTTTGTTTTCCTCTTTGTCATTGCATTTCTCTGATAGGCAAACCATTCTGGGAGGGGAATAAAGACAGAGAAGAAACGGTCCCTCTTGAAATGAGGCAGGTGGGAGAAAAGAAGGGAGGAACCAGGAGACAAAGGGGGAAGAAAAGAGCAAAATGGAAAGCTCCTAAAAGATGCAAGGGCGTTGGCTGCTGATCACCACAATGACAGAGTCAATGATGGGCTCTTAGAGAAGACCTTACGTGGTCTCGGATTGTCACCGAGAAAGGAGCCAGTCAGCCGGCAGGCAGGGCTGCATGGAGCAATGTAAAATTCGCCCTCCAGTAGCATCCAGTCACAGCATGGCCCTGGCCCCATCTTCTGTACCACCCAGCACTCATTTTGCCTGTAGACAACGGTTGATCTTGCGACTCATCTCTAAGACTCAACAAAGGAACAGGTGTCAGTATGGGTGGGTGGGGTTTGTTCAATAGCTATGTCTCTGCATTTATTTCCTAGAGAAGAAAGGGGAGGTCTTATTGGGTTATTGGATTGCCATGGCCATGAGGGGGAGGGAAGGAGCAAGCTGTGGAATAGGAGCTTTTCTATTCTTCTCACTTCGGCTCTGCCGCACAGATGTCTGAGCAAAGCACAGAGGAAGGGAGGGGTGGAGGAAATGCTCATTTGTGCTGAACCTATTTTGTGGTTTATTGTCATTTCATATTCTTTACAAGCATAGAAGAGCAATTTGAAGCTTAGCGACTTACCCAAGACCACAAAGTTATTACACACAGCAGCTGAATTTAGATTCAGATGGATAGGCATTCAAACACTGTGTCTTGGGACAGCACCATGCGCTTGCCCCCAATGGCAGAGGAAATAACCTGGATGCCGCTGGAGTGGAGAACGAGAGGTCAGAACGGGTGAGGCTTCATTTGAAGGAAGGAAGGTGGCCTGGAATCAGTTGGTGGCTGGTTTGATAGCAGTTCCGGGTCAACGGTGCCTCCAGGCAATGCTTTGTGTGAGGTCTAAGGCTGTGCTCCATCATGGTTTTAGTGATGGATCCTTCCGAAGATCGACAGGCCTTTCTGCAGAGTCTCCCTTGGGTGGACTCAAACCCTTCAGCGTTGTGGTTAACTGCCTAATTAACCATTTCTATCACCGAGAGACTCCCATGATATGACACTCCATGATAGGATAAGCATTCATCAACAAGCACATGCAGTACGGGGGAAATGGTTTAGGGAGTCCCTTATCCCTTTCTCTAAGCCGACGGGAACACATTTGCATGTACTCACTTTGCAAACCATGTCTTCCCTTGATCCCATCCAAACCAATGGCTTCTAGAAGCATTCCAAATTCTGAATCTCAAGCCATAGTCTTATGCCAGAGTGCCAGGGAGTTGCTGAAGCTACAAGTTTCTTGATGAAAATGTAGCCAAAGTTTTCTTCCTTTCAACCGTTTTCCCCAAGCCAGGAAATTTCTTCTTCAAGCTAAGGTCTTCACCTCACACGTCACACCGAATCTCTTGCCATGTTTGATAACCACTTAAAACCTTAATTGGTGCTGTTTTGTTCCAACATTTGTTAACAATGGTAAATTACTTACGGATGGGCCATTGCCAGACAAATTACTAAACAAAAAGTTTCCCTCCTCTTGTGAAAGAAGTAAGATAAAAGAATAGCAGAGCGCCACAGAAGAGCCATTTCCTCTGCCAAGAATCCTGAGTAAGGGCTTCCTGTATCGTTAATTCTCATTGTGAAGGACCTGAGTAATTATAGCTTCTTTTTCCATTTATGAAGACCAATAAACCATTCTCTAGCAAATGTTATGTTACCGCAAGGCTCTTTTGAAATTATTGTCCACCTCAGACCTCTCAATGTTGCTATTTTAACCACACTTGCTCATCAGTATGGCAGCACAGGCTTATTACATATTTTTAAAGTTTATTAAAAAGGACTCTCAGGAAATGCCCAGAAATCCACTGGGCCTAGAGAACCATTCTGGACACTTGACGTGACTTTCACTTTCTTCTTTGTTATAATTATGAAATGAATGCCTTCTAATTACAGAAACTTGGAATAATATGGAAACAATGAACGTGGTCGTGTACACACGGGGAACTCAATGTTCTTCTAAATCTGAACCTCTGATTTCTTCTTTTGTAATAGCCACCTTTCTAGCTCATGACTACCAGTCCCCCTCTGTTTTCTTCAGCTCTTCCATTCCCTGGCTTCCCAGTCTCCATCATTCTACCAAAGAGTAGGGCAAAGAACATACTAGATCAGGGGGAAAGTGTGGGCAGATGCCAATGTTTCTTTAATTCTTAATGGAAATGTCATTTCTTGGGTGGACTCCTTAACGTCTACCAGCCTTGAACGTGGGCGGCGTGGTGTGGGAGGAGGGGACGCTTCTTCCTCTCTATTACCTTTCTCCAAGTGTTAAAAAATGTGATTTCCTCACACCATCATGTAATTGTCAAAGAAGACTAAGCATCACTTAGAAGAAAGCCTCGTTAAGCCACAAGGTTTGTAAGGGTAGAAATGGATCCCTTACTTATACCTGAAATTCCAACAGCTAACGGCTTCGCAGCTTATTCCTGAAATATATTGAAAGAATCGTGATTGAAGAGTTCTTATGATGGGCCTTCGGTCTGTGCCCAGGATCCCGTTCTTCCTCCGTAACCACGCACAGCTTTCCTTTAGGAAGGACACAACTAAATCCAGTAGACGTCATCTAGGAGGAAGAGCAAAGCCAATGCCTCTCTTCTCCCTTTCGCCGTCAGCATCACGCGTAGCGGCTTGTTCACCTGGATCGTATTTCTTTCTCCTGGAACATGAGAGTGTGGCCTAAGCTGTGTCGCTCATGGGCTTATCTAGAAGTGGTCATCTTCAATGGTACAGAGAAAGAAGAAACCATTGGAGTGTGCTCATCTGAAAGGCAGCCCCTGATAAAATGCTGTCTGCCGGGAAAACATTCTTGTGCTTCTGACTGCCCATCCCTCCACAACAGCCTTAGCTCCTGACTCATTCCAAACTACTTGAATTGATCTCCTGAGCTCCTGGTAGCCTTCCCATGAATTCCTTTATGCTCCAGGTAGTTGGGATTGGTGTCTCTTTTCTATAACTGAGAACTCTAGTTCAGACAATACTTTAAACGTATTTTGAACAATCAGTTGAAGCTACGCTCACTAGCCTCTAGTGTAATACCTGCACTGGACCTGTGATGTCAATAAGAGGTTCTGAAGACTCCAGAGTTAACATCTCCATCAACGTACATTTTCACTTCAAAGCACTGGATTTTCACCGATGCTCAGGGTTTGAAGAGGAAAGGACCGATGTGAGGATAACTAGGACGTGGACACAATCATGGGCTTTATGCTTATCCTTGGCTTGAAGTGTGGACGATCATGCACTTGGATGTGCTTGAGGCTGTCCAGTTACATACCTACTTTCTCAAAGTAATTATTAGCAGGCCTTCTCTCATCCCCAAATGCCTCCCTTTGGATAATATAATATATAACCATACCATAATCAGCGTGTGAGTCCTGGTGGCATACTGGGGGCTACAAATTGGGCTGCTAACCACAAGGTCAGCAGTTTCTAAACCTCCCAGAGGAAGCTTTCTAGGGCTGTCTGAGGTCCTGTCTTGGAAACCCAAAGGGGAGGTTCTAACCTGTCCTAAAGAGGCCCTGGGAGTCAAAATGGACTCAATAGCTGTGAGATATCAAATGTGTCTTAATCTTTGATGTATCCTTAGAGTCCAGAACAAAGTTTGGCAAACAGAAGGTTCTCAATAAATATTTGAAGTAAAGAGCAAATTGATGACTGAATAAAAGATCTTGCCTCATTATCAGCCACCGATATGCATTTAGTGAGTCCTTTTTCTTCCTGCTGCAGCGCGCTGTGTTTGTGTGATTAAGCCAAGAGCTTTGGGAAGGACAACGCTTCATTGTAGCAGGTCTTGTGAAAAAAGGAGACATGCTTGGAGACCTGCCAATGCCCATGAGCACCCATGGAAGTGCTGGCAGCCATTCTGAAAGGGGTGCATTTCAAGGCAAGGTGTGAAGTCCACCTGTTGGTACAAAGTCTGCCAAGAGCTGCGTTCCTCTGGGCTCAGAGCTCTTTCTGCCCCACCTCGCTCTCTCTGTGCCTACGGCCCGGATGAAGCTCCATCTTGATCAGTAGGCAACCAACATGCCCCTCATTAGAAGGCACAAGGCATCGCCGAGGATGATTAGCTCATGATGAGCACCCGCTGCCTCGAGTTGCCTCGTTCCTATTATAAATAGATGTGAAATCTGGGAGCATCTGCATCTTCCCCTCTGAGAGAAGCATCTGAAATTGACAGGTTGAAACAGGAATGTGTCAACTGGAGGTCTGTAATCGACCAAGAAGGAATTTTATTTGTTTACTGGCTCTTCTCTCCTTCTCTGGATACCCCTCCTCCCAAAGTCTCAGGGGTCCAAGGAAGAAGCCCAGCCATCCTCTTTGAACCCTAAGATTTTGGAATGGCAGTGCAAGGAAAGCATACTGGCACTTCAAGGGCCAGGTGTGTTGTTTATGAAGACAATTATTTGCTTCCCAGGTGATTCCACCTAGACTGGTGACAAGCAAAAACAATTCTGCCTTGTCTGTTTTCACTGCAGCAGTGGCCTCTTACCTCCTCTCACACACTCCGGTTGGACAGACTCTTAATTGCAGCCAACTCCTGGGAAACGGAAGGCATCAGTCCCTTGCAAGGAACTTGGAGAACCCAAAGGCCATGTGAGGCTTTGGGGAGAGGCCTTCCCAGGGGAGGCGGAGCCGAGCCCTTGTGCAGGTAAGAAATCCCTGGAGCCCAGCAGCCTTCAACATGGGGCATTTCAAGCACAGATATTCCAGCTGAAGGAGTCTGTGTTCTTTGGGGACCAAACCCCACACTCTCAGAAGAAATCACCAAGGGCCCCACTTTATCTGGTTCGTTTCTCAGAGCTGCAAGCAGCCCCGTTCCGCAGAGACTAAGCTGTCATGCCAGATGGCCTGGGTGCTTCTCATGATCTCTTTTCCTCTGGCTTTGCTGACATTTTGAGAGGAATCTGCATCTTGTGCAACTCCCTGTACCCGGCTCCCTGTGACCGAAGCTGAATCCAGTCTGAAAGCAGAGCTGTGGTATTTCCAGATTGGGATGACTAGTCAGCTAGGGAGCTGGGTAGCTCAGTAGCTATCTTGACTGGTTGACTGACTTACAGACAGGTAGATGATAGATGGTAGATAGATAGATAGATAGATATGTAGATTGATTGATTGATAGGTGAAGTGGGGGCTTCAGAATATAGATGGGAAAATTCCATTACTGTATATACTCATGTATAAGCTGAGTTTTTCCAGCACATTAAAAAAATCATGTTATTGGGGGTTCCCACAACTCTGATCACAATCCATCCATCCATTGTGTCAAGCACATTTGTACATTTGTTGCCCTCATCATTCTCAAAACATTTTATTTCTATTTATGCCCTTGGTATCAGCTCCTCATTTTTCCCTTCCCTCCCCGCTGTCCCTCCCTCACAAACCCTTGATAATTTATAAGTTATTTTGTCTGTCTTACACTGTCCAATGTCTCCCTTCACCCACTTTTCTGTTGTCCATCCCCCAGGGAGGAGGTTATATGTAGATCCTTGTGATCGGTTCCCCCTTTCTACCCTGCCTTCCTTCCACCCTCCCAGTATCACCACTCTCACCACTAGTCCTAAAGGGATCATCTGTCCTGGATTCCCTGTGTTTCCATTTCCTATCTGTACCAGTGTACATCCTCTGGTCTAGCTGAATCTATAAGGTAGAACTGGGATCATGATAGTTGGGGGGGGGGGAAGCATGAAAGAATTAGAGGACAGTTGTTCTATGTTTCATCACTGCTACACAGTACCCTGAAGGGCTTGTCTCCTCCCGGCAACCCTTCTGTAAGGGCATGTCCAATTCACTACAGATGGACTTCCGGTCCACACTCCACACTCCCACTCATTCACAATGATATGATTTTTTTGATACCTGATATCTGATCCCATCAACATCTCATGGTCACACAAGCTGGTGTGCTTTTTCCATGTGGGCTTTGTTGCTTCTCAGCTAGATGGCCACTTGTTTATCTTCAAGCCTTTAAGACCCCAGATGCTATATTGTTTGATAGGCAGGCACCATCAGCTTTCTTCACATTTGCTTATGCACCCACTTTTTCTTTAGTGATCCTGTTGGGAAGGTGAGCATCATGGAATGCCATTTTAATAGAACAAAGGGTTCCTGCATTGAGGGAGTACTTTAGTGGAGGTCCAATGTCCATCTACTACCTTAATACTAAACCTATAAATGTATACGCATAGATCTATTTTTAATGCTGTTTTTGTGGTAAAATTAGGTGCCTCAGATGATATTTGGGTTGGCTTGTACTCGAGTATATGTGGTATATTTTAATTTCATTTTCTCATAAACTTTTGGATCTGTCCAGTATGCATATATGATGTAAAGTTTAATGAAGACAAAATTACATATAAAAATATAAAATACATTAGAAAGTCTGTCGATATGAGCGCCATTTTCAAGAGACTCATTTTAGGGCAAAGTCCTAGAGTAGTGCAAAAATTTAACATTATTGCTGCTAAGCCATAGGATGGAGGCTGCCTTCTGCCCAGGTACCTGAAGAGGGTCCATCTACTGCTGAGTGATCAGCCATGGGAATCCTTGTGGAGCACTGATTTACAATGCCACATATGATACCACCACGAGCCAGGGTTGGTTAGATGGCTACTAATAACCGGTACTTTTAGAGCAGTTCTGGGTTTATCGAAAAAAATTGTGATGAAACTATAGAGTTCTCGGGGTACCTCTTAGCCCCCACACATTGATTCTCCTATCATTAATATCTTACGTCTTCATCTTTATACGCTTCTTATCATTAACGATCAATACCGGTTAATGGCTCCAAAGTGGATAGTTGGGTGCACTGTGGGGGGCAGTCCCATTGGCATTGACACATACCTAATATCACATGTCTACGAATCCAGTATCACACAGAATTGTGTCACTGATCTGAAGTTGCACAGTGACCCCCCTGCCCATCCTTCTTTCCTGCCCTGGATTCCTGGAAACCTCTGCTCTTCTGTCTTTATTCAATCTATAGATTGACCTTTTCCCAGAATTCCATACAGGAAATCACACTTATGTAGATTTTTCAGACTGGCTTCTTTTACTTAGCAATATACATTTAAGATGCCTCTGTGTCTTTTTGTGGCTCGATTAATTGCTAACTAATATTCCAGTGTATAAATGTACAAGTTTATCCACTCACCTATGCAAGGAAGTCTTGGTTGCTTCCAAGATTTTTACAATTAGAGACTAGCTGCCACACACATGCTTGTGTAGCTTTTTAGATGGAAAGACATTTTTAGCTCATTGGGGTAAACCCACAGACACATGCTTGCTGGATTGAGTGGTAAGCCTCACCTCAAATTATGAAAAACTCTCTCTTATCCCAAGATGCCTATAGAATTGTACATTCCCACAGGCCACGACTGAGCGCTCAGTGCCAGCATTGCATGTGATGTGATCGTTTTACAAAGAGTTGTGTTTAATTTTACTGCTGTTCGATGTGCGAGTATGAAATCATTCTAGTCAATGATCCTCGGAGAAGCATCAAGGGACCACAGAGCCCGGAACTACACCCCAAAACGAAACAAACTCGCTGCCATTGAGTCTATCCCGACTCACAGCGGCCGCTACGGGACAGGGTAGAGTCGCCCCTGTGAGTTGCTGCGACTGTAACTGTTTATGAGAGTAAGAAGCTGAGTCTTTCTCCGGAGGAGTGGCTAGTGGTCTCAAACTGTTGACCTTGTGGGATGCAGCCGAATGCCTAGCCACCATGTAAATAGAGATGACACCAGTTACCTTAACACAGTGTACAAGAAGCAAGTTCTATTGTATATATCAGAGCCAAAAGAACATAAATATGTCAAGGCAAACTGTCCCGGCTGCATGGCTACTTCAACATGTCCTTCCATGGGGTTCATGCGAGCATGTTTCAGAATCTGGAAATGTTCGGTCTTTGGATTTTAAGAGTCATTTCTGGTGGTCTTGAAGAAGAGAGTCAACCCTCTCTGTTTTGTATGCAATGTACTATTGACGCCTCCTCTCTGAATGAACCTACATTTCATCGCAATTTCTCATCTGAAACAGAGGTGGAGGATGTTCTACAGGGCAACTCCTGCTACTGTAAAGTCAGTGGTGGTTAAGATGACTTTAAGGGACACAAAACTGCAGTCGTAACTGGGAGGCACTGAGCTACAGCTGGCCTCATTGGCAGTGCTGTTGGGAGCCGACAGGAAAAGTTGGCAGCATCTGGTCTATGTCGAGAGGAGGCATTTCCCTTGTTCAGGTTTGACGTCTGGCCTTCTTCCATCAGAACAGGCCAAGCACATTGAAGATGAGCAGCTTAGCATAGGATACCAGGACTAGACAGCTGTCTATTGAGCAATTTCATTTCAATCTGGGGCGCACACAAGGGCATGGAGCCATGGGCTGCTGAACAAGTGGGTCAGTAGGGCAATGACAAAGGAAGGTCATGAGTCACTGGCTGATGATTAAACTAGGGACGTAAGGCTCTATAGTATTCTGGACATAGTACATACAGGGGCCATGTGAGTCTAGCCATCAAGCTATCCAGAGACTCGCAGGGATGCCCAGTTCAACCGGTTTTACATAGATTCAGGAGATGTGCATCGGAAAGAATAATATCCTATTACAAAGCAGACATCGATTCTAGCTTTAGCTCTGAACCAATTTGCTGAGCAAATGTTGCCGAGTTGCTGCCTTCTCTGGATCTCAGTTCATCCCTCTATGGAAGGTGCAAGCTCTCTTAAGGACTGTCTGGATTACTTGTATCTCAATAAACCAGGAATTGCCTGTGTGGCTTTTCACACCTCTGGAAATGATCATCATTCTGTGGGATAGGCCATAGAGAGTATTTTCTTTGACAAATAAGTCACTTGGGGCCCATAATGACTTGTTGAAAGTCAGCGATCTCCTGACTCCTGGCTTAATGTTCTCTTGAAGACACCATCCACTCCCATCTTGAATTGGAAGGGTGTTTTGCACCAGATAGCTCAAGGGGACTCACTCCGATTTGCAGCTGTTGCCCAGGGAGGGAAAAAAGAGCACTTTTGGAAGGTAATCACTCATCTGTAGATTAAGGCTCCTTGTATTATGAGACAGGAGCCAGGGGAGGCAGTATAAACCAATCCCTCTCATGAACTATGTAAGTGGTGCTAACAGCAGCAGGTCTTACACTTTCATGACCAAGAGAGTTCTCAGAGCACTTTTAAATGGGGATGTGCTGGATCCATCCCCAGAGCGATTCTCCAGATTCATTACTTGGTTTAGAATTTCCATAATGATACTTTTGATGGAAAGAATATTCTCCCCCCTGGTGAGAAGCCCTGCACTGGAAGTAACACTAACAGTGGTAGAATGATCACTTTCCCTGGGGAAGACCAAGGCACCAATGCACCTCGTGCATAACCTATATACCGCACACACAGCTAGAGTCCCCTGGCAGGGACTTCTTGTGCGTTGCTCTGGGGCCCAACAGGTTTCAATAGCGTGTCTAGGCAGAGACAAACTAAGAGGAAAGCCTGGTCTCTACTTTTGACAAAGAATGGACTAATGGAAACCCTAAGGATTACAAGAGAATTGTTCAGTTTGTAATTAATTGTGGGGATCTCTTCTGTTCCATTCTGCATTAGATTGCCGTGAGTCCATGCTGACTCAGTAACAGCAAACAATAGCAACAACGCCAACTTCACTCCCTGCTGTCTACCGGCACCTCATTTGACTACTGAGAAAACGGAAAAGCTTACAAACTGATGATACATAGGTAGAAAGATGAGGCGTTCTACTCCTATAAAGATTTATAGTCTAGGTAACCTGTACGGGCAGTTTTACCCTGTTCTGAAGGGTCAATATGAGTCAGAATAGATTCAATGTTTTTTTGAATGTAAGATGGGAGCTAAGAAGGCATGTTCCTAGTAATGGGTCAATGTAGATGACCTGTTTTATAATGTCTTACTGATTTATTTGAGTTTTGTATTTTTAATCTGATGAAAAATTTAAACATAAAATTAACATGGGAAGAACTCAGCTCCGATTTAAAAGTAAAATTTAACCTATAGAAAGCTCACCACTTACAGGTGACAAGATGTTAGATACTCAGCATTGTATTTTGTCTCCTGTACTTTGGACATGTTAATAGGACAAGAGCAGACCCTGGAAAAGGGACATCATGCTTGGTAAAGTGGAGGGTCATTAAAAGAGAGGGACTGACTGACACTGTGGCTGGGACAACGGGCTCTAACATCACAGCAATGGTGAGGATGGTGCAGGACCGGACAGTGTTTCATTCTGCTGTGCACTTGTTGGCTGTGCGTTGGAACCAACTGGACCAAACCTGACAGTAACGACCACCTTATGGGAGAAGCTCAAAACCACGAAACAGCCCTTCAAGAGAGAGGTGCAAGCCTTTTGTATTAGGAAACATCGGTTAGACTGAAAAGCCTACAACTGTCATAAGTAAGTGGTTTGTTCTCGATATGTGAAGAAGATACTTGGAACACTTTTAAATGACTCAAAGGCAAGGAACTTACCAAGACTTTCTACCCAGAAGCCCCACCCACAAAGAGTAGGATGGAAAACTTGGTTATTGGCTCAAGTGGGTCACATATAATTAAGAACCCCCGTGCTCATAGAAATTGAAGAGATTGAACACATTGATGTTTCCAGTATTTCAGGCACTCCCTATATTGGAGTTACAGGTCTAGAGTGTTGGTCCACGCGACTCAGCAGTACCTTCTGGCAGAGCAACCACAGTCTACTTCCCTAGTATGTTAATGTTGGACTTGGCCAGTGACTTACCTTGATCAATGGACTGTTGATCAGAACAATTAGAAAGGCGATCCCAGATTGATAAAGACTCAGGGAGCAAGCCTGACGTACCCAAACTTGCAGCCCAGATGGGCCCAGCCGAGTCTAGGGATTCCCACTGAGCTCCGCTAAACTGTAGTCAGCAACCTGAAAACTCAGCATATCCTGAGCATCTGTGGTGATAAGTCATTCAGATACTGTGTTGTCATGGCCACATAGCATTATTGCAGCAGAGGTGGACAGCTAGGAGAGGAAAACACTCTTCCCAGAGAAAGAAAGCTCAGCCAGGTAGATGGCTTTGATGTACAAAAATACATTTATTTCCAACAATTTCAAAACCACTGTCTTTTTTTTACAGTAGAAATATTCAAATGGAACAATAAAACCAAGAACAGTATCTGTACACATACTGTATACATAGATATGACTCATGCATTTGTATTCCAGTGTTTAGTACAAGGATTGCCATTGTCTGCTCCACTTAACCCTTGAAATGACACAAAATAAGCAGGACCTTTAGAAATGCTGTTAGAGGCCAGATTCCTCCGTATCACGTTGCTCTCTCTGCATCCGACAGAGAGGAATGTACCAACGCTCTCCAGAGGCACAGGTACGAAACTCGCCTTTCCTCTGTATACATCCAGGATCTAATTCCTGGAGATCAAAAGAAAGCCCGAAACAAAGACATTGGCCAGGCTGTGCCTAGAAAGGAATGCGTACAGCATGGCTTACAGTGACCCCGTGGGAAAGAATGGATGCGTGTGAAGGCATGAAGGGGCTGGCCTGGTGCCGGCAGAGCTGCGCAAGCCACTCCCCCGCCCAGAGGCAAGCACTACTGTAGGGGAACTGAAGGCAGACATTGGACTTTGAGGAAGCTGCGCACATCCCACAAGCAAAGAGCACGGCTTTGCTCAAGTCTCCTTCGGCTGATATCATTAAAGACTAGAGCCCTATTAGGTGTGCAGGCACCCCACAGGCTCATGATGAGTTCCCAATGCCGCCTGTCTCTCAAGCGCTCTCCCTCCCCCACGTTAAGAAGCACTCACTGGGCAGTGCAGACCAGAAGGGACACTCCTGGGCTAAAGAGAGGCTGGGAAGGTATCACGAGCAGTACACGTTTCCATGTCATTTTTATATCCATTGTCTTCTTTCTTGAGCGGGAACTCAGAATATCTGCTTGATTTACTTGGGGGAAAGGGACGCTTGGCTTTCCCATCTGGGTCTCAGTTTGGAGTCCTGACGGCTTCTTCTTGCGACATCTTCCATTATCTTGGAGGGACCAAAAGACCCCAGAGGCTATGATTTCCCAACCGTCTGCCCTACATTAATTGCCCCCAAAGAAGCCCTCCCCCACCCCCCTTCCTACATACATAAGTAGAAACCAGCTATGGTGTGGACACGGGGATGCAAGAGTTAAGTGTGACAGACAACTGGTGAGCATCCAGAACCGGACCTGTCCAACAGGCCTGCGGGGGCTCAGCTCCGAGGAGGAGTGCCGAAGCCAACACGCACCTCTTTCTGTTTTTGTTTTTCCTAAACATTAAATTATTTCTTAGGAAATAAAAAGCTATTTACATTGTAATTATATACAATAAGCCATCTGTAGCCTTACTATTGACATGCACGAGGCAGGGCCTCGTTGATACAGGTGTGCATGCTTTCTGCAGCTGTGTCCACTGGTCTACCTCCTGCGAGCCAACTAGAAGACGGTTCGTGTGTGTGTGTGTGTGTGTGTGTGTCTGTGTGTGTTGGGGGCAGGGATGGGGAAGTTGGAGATCTGTAGGGAAGGGGATGGGAAATTAACAAACTAGCCAACCCAGCGTACCAACCAAGGAAAGAGCGACGACAAGAGCCAGACGTTACAGGCAGACTCAAGCCAGGAAGCTGTGGGACAGGGTGCCCTTTGCCCTCAGAGCACATACAGTCAAATTTCATGTTACTGCCCCCTTGCTAGCGAAGGATACCTTTTCTCTCCCCAAACCTAGCATTTGCCTGCGGTTTATGAAGGGGTCCTTTGTAAACAAAAGGTAAAAAAGGACGTTTTCACCGTTTTCCATAATAATAATAGGAGTCATCAAAAACAACACGTCAGAAAGGCGGTGGACCACGTGGCTCATTGGCATTAAACGCTAGTGCAGTTGGGGATCTCCTTTGTGCTTTCGCTGTTTGCGATGGGGGTGATGCTTCCTGCAGGAGAGAGAGGACAGGGGGAGAAGAATGTCAGCCCTACAAGGGTATGGACCTGTGTGTTTGATGTACTGCAAACACACACTCAAAGCCAACAACAGGCACGTAACTGGAATAGAACAGACATCCGTTCTCCCCTCAGCTTACTGATGCTTGTGACTTCTGTCAAGACCCCAAACCAAACCCCTCCTTGCCACCAATTCACTCATTCATTGCATCCAGATGGGAAGAGTACGCTTGCTCTTCAGGGTGTCTGGGGCTGTAAATGTTTATAACGAGGCTCCTCTTCTTTAGTCCATTCTTGAAGTGTGCCACCCCTCCCACTAGCATGCAAGGTCAGATCGATTGATATGAGTTGTGGTCGTCTCCTCTACTGATAACAATAGTAACAGCTGATGTGTATTGAACACTATGTGCCAGGCCCTGACCATGATAATCCTTGAAGGTGGGGACTATTATTACTATTCCAGACATAAGAAAGATGAGGCACAAGGGTCACAGAGTCAGTGCCTGAGAGAGCAAGAAAATAGGCCCAAGGCTAAAAGACTCAGAGTCCACACTGCAGGATCCTAGATAAGGACATGCGATGCTCTAATATCAAGCTGTAATGGATATTTGGCTTCATAGCTCCAACTCTACTATTGTTTTCAACTTTGATTTATAGAGGGAAAAATAATCTGCCCATTTGGGGTGGCTGGAGGTAGAGGCAGATTTTAAAGTAGGATTATTCACGCTGGTCAGTTCTTTTTCTCCCACCCTTCAGGCCATTACTGGCTGAAGGTCACTGGCTGGCTGACCCCATTGTACGGAGGAGAGAGGACATGGGGGCATGGAGTAGATGGTACAGGTGCACATACCTATGACCCGCGTGTCCAGCTCCTTATCCATCAGTTCCTCAGGCTCAGTGAAGTCACTGAGGGTGATTTTGGGGGCATTTTCACTTTGGCTCACAGATCCAATCATTTCCTGCTCTTTGTCATGTTGGACTTGAGCGTAGATATTAATCCAAGGAATTTTCCTACACAGATGGGAGTAAAATAAAGTTAATTTCACAGGGCACTTTGCTCTTGGGTAACCAGAAATCTGGAGTAATGGAGAAGTAACGATCAAAAAGAAGGGTTGGTGTCATGAAAAGAGGCTAGTCACCCAGCGATACTCTGACCATAAGGGCAGAGAAGATCAGGCCAGAGACCCAGATGCCTAAAGAATAATGAACATAGAGATGCACCTTCTCCAGAGGGAGGAAAAAGAGAAACGGTGTCTGGTGATGCATTTCTTGTTAGCTGCCAGCGAGTCAACTTTTGACTTGCTGAGAGTCCAGATGGCAGAGTGGCAGAGTGGAACTGCCCCATTGGGTCTTGTAGACGTTAACCTTCCTTGGATCCGATCACATCTCTCTCTGGTGGAGGCACTGGGTGAGTTCCAACCACCAACTTTTGATTAGCAGCCAAGTGTTTCATTGATCATTAGGCTACAATTAAACCCCCTTTTAAGAAGCTGAAGTTTGAGACCCGTGAAGTTGTAGGAGTGTGGGAAGATATTTTCTAAGGTTGCCTCCATTTCATCAATTGGCTTATTTTACAAATAGCGAATAAATAATTGATACAAATCCACTACTACTATTTGTTGAGCACCATCCATGAGAGAGGTATCAACCTGGGCAGTTTCCTCATCTGCCGGTGGGCTCTCAATAGCTTTCTTTTAGCACCAAGAGGAGGCATTCAGTGACAGAGAAGCTAAAAGACTTCAATCAAAATCCAAACATATTAGATGATTCAATTGCTCATCCAAGAGCCTGATGATGCAGCAGTTAAACATTTTTTTGCCAGCCGGGTGATTGGCGGTTCAAGCCACCACCAGTCATTCCGTGGGGAAAAGGTGCAGTCTGCTCCTGGGAAGATGGAAACCATAGGAGGCAGTTCCACAGTGTCCGGGGTCACTGGAGTCAAAATCGACTCGGTGGCAAAGACTCAATGAGTCATGACTGTTGACTTGATTCTTGGTCTTTCTTTTCCCCCACGAGGGTAAGGCCTGTGGTTTCAAAGCATAAAGCAAGGGGCTTTCGACTGGAAGGGCAGAGAGATGCAGAGTTAAATGTTTTGGGGAGTCACCTTCTGACCGTCTTTGGGTCCCTCTAGCTGTACGAAGTTCGTTATGCATCACCCAGTGATGTCATGAAAGCGTAAAATGTGATTCTATAGTTTGAAAATGCTCCCAAGTCTGCATTTCTACTTGGCTCCCAGGTGACACTGAAGTTGTTCGTCCAGACTGGCACTTGGAGTAACAATACTCTACAGCAGCAGTTCTCAACCTGCGGGTCGCGACCCCGTCAAACAACCCTTTCACAGGGGTCGCCTGATTCATAACAGTAGCAAAATGACAGTTAAGAAGTAGCAACGAAAATACTTGTATGGTTGGAGGGCGGTCACCACAAAATGAGGAACTGTATGAAAGGGTCACGCACGGTACTAGGAAGGTTGAGAACCACTGGTCATGCACGGTACTAGGAAGGTTTAGAACCACTGATCTAATACATCATGTCTACCTTGGGGACTTTGAAATGAGTAGCCCTCAGGCTGTAACATGCTCCTCTGTTTCGCTCCTGATAGTTTCCTCAGCCTCCCGAACTCAACCAACACTTCCTCTCAGGTGTGTCACCTCCCTGGCCATGAGTTTCTCCTTTGAGAAACAGGAAGGGGCTTCAAAATGTTTATGGAAACTAGAATAGAAAAATTAAGGGTTTTTTTTCTTGAGTTCTTGAATCCCCCCTTATATAGAATGGCGAGAAAGACGGGCTTTCTACACCGTATAGAGCTACAGTCTGAGAACCTAACTTTCCTCTCCTATCACTACGAGTCAGCATCAACTCAGTGGCAGTGCTTTTGTTTTAATATATGTTTATGATATTTGTATGTGTATATGTATATGTAATGATGTGACAAGAATAAGATGCTGGCTGAGGTTGATGTAATTGGTGATGACTATTTCATTGGGTCCCTGTTTTTCTCTTAATGTCCACATGGGCAGGAACATGGTTTTATTTTCCCTGTGCCTCAACTAGCACAGCGGTTCACAAGTCAGTATTTGTTCAACAAATGGTTAAAATCGTTCATCAAAACCTCCACTACTATACTACATTCTTAAATTAAAAGGTTATATTCTAACCTAGAACCACTAGGTTTAAAGGAGAATGCACATAATTCAATTAGTGATAGAGAAATTGGACTAAAGTCCAGATCTTTTTCGAACTGATGATTGGTATAAAACCAAAACCAAACTCACTGCCATCGAGTCAATGCTGACTCATAGTGACCCCTGGTGGGTTTCAGACTGTCACTGTGTACGGGAGTAGAAAGCTCAACCCTTGGCCCTCAGCGTTGCCGGTGGTTTCAAACTGCTGACCATTTGGATTGCAGCCCAGTGTGTACTGACTACACCAGCAGGGCTCCCTCTTCCTGGTACAGATGTGATTCAACTGGAGATGCCCGACACTCACTCACTGGAAGAGTTCCAGCATTTCTAGGGAAAATCCCTTTTTTCTCCTCATATCAATTAGTGACATTTTCCCAACTTTTACATTCCTCAAACCACCAATAAGCTAGAGGGTGGGGCCACTTAATAAGGGTTTCCTGGAGCTGATTCAGAGAGGAAAATCTGGGGAGTCTTAATCTGTGCATAGTTTCTAGTTTCCCAGACATTGAATAGGTGCCACATGATTGATGCCTCCTGGTCTGAACCTGCTTAGAATAAATTATAAGAATCTTCAATGAAGAGAATCTATGAGACACCAAATGGTGGATTCTCTAGATGTGTATAATTAAAAATTCATGCTGCCCCCTACTTTCATCTTCTTATCTAAACAGAAATATAGAGTAATGACTTAGATTCCTTCTAATCATAAGAGTATCTATATTACTAATGAACATGGGAATCAACTGTAATATTTATTAGGCGCTGGGAGCAGCTCATGTCTATATTCTTCAGAATTACAACCAGAGCTCTTGCCTTTTTTTCCCCTGGTTTCTTAATGATGTATATGAGGATTTGGGTAAATTTGCCCATAGAAAGATTCCTCACTTTATTTCAATATGTTAAATCACTTCTACAAACAAGCATATTTTCATCTTTCTTTAATAGTAGTTGGAAGGGAATGGGCATTATGCTACGGTTTGTAGTATTTAAAAACATCTAATTGCTCTTTATTTCTTAACATATCTGCTTGTTGTGCTGTTGGGAACACAGAGATGAGTGAAGTTTAAACGCCACTTTTTCTATATTTGGAAAAAAAGATTTTTCTAACTTTATTCTGTTGAGAGTATCCATAGCAAAACAAATAGTTCTACATGTACGTTACATTCTAAGAAGACTTTGGGAACTATTTGGGGGTTAAGGATAAAATGGTTTAATATCATTGCAGATAACTGAGTATACTTCTTCAATGTAACACCCAACCATGGCAAATGGCAGTTTCTTCAAGAATCGTTAAAATGAAAAGTCACACCACCGCAGCAACACATTGGTTTTGGTTCTATTACATCGACATCAACTGGACTCTCTTTCACTGAGAGTGGATTTTTAATAACATCCTTTGAAGATGTTGCACACTTTTGTAGCATCATTTGGAAGAGTGGTTCATCAAGTCATTTATCACTTCTAAATGTGGATAGATGACAATTTGGAGATGAGCGAGATAAGAAATTGATGGCAAGTCATGTCCGGGGCCATGCAACCATGCAGGTTTTTATCAGAGAGGTAACGAAGGAAAAATCCAAGTCTCATAAAAATAAAGGTAAACACAGAAACCCTGCACAATTTTTATTCATTTGCTTCACCTATGCAAGCCCCTGGGAAAGTATTTAGACAGAGCAGAGTAGGCTTCAGACTATAGGAAAGCTCTCCTGAAAAAAGATGAGGAGAAATATAAAAGCTCTCTTTGTTTTCCTGGGTAATCATAAAAAAGCAAATTTACAGGTATAGGAGAAATATCTTCTTAAGCAGAATTTGCTAAAAGTAAAAACTATCACACAGCAATTTTTAAATTATTATTGTGAAATATTAAAAATAGCAGCCAACCCCCCAAAACAAACTTGAATGTTAGCTGCAGAGTGATACGGACTTACAGAAAGCGTAGAGCTCAGGTTGACTTTATTCTCCTCTCCTGTCACGTGGCCCTTGGGACAATGCGATGGTTTCAGTGCCTGGCACAGAGTAGGCATGTTTGTTGAATGAATGAATGGTTTCAGGAATTAGTGATGAGGATTGCAGAGAGAAATATTTGGGGCTAAGAGCTCAGCATGACCAGTAATTTGGAAACAGAATTAGCAATGCCCCTTTCCTCTGTACTATGCTGTCCTGGTGGCATAATAGTTACATGTTGGGTTTCTAACCACAGGGCCGACAGTTCAAAACCACCAGTTGATCTTTGGGAAAAAGATAGGTTCTCTCCTCCCATAAAGAGTCACAGTCTCAAGAACCTACAGGGGAAGTTCTACCCTGTCTTAAAGGGATTGTTAAGAGTTGGAATCGACTTGATGGCAGTGAGTTTTTGGTTTTGGATGCTATCCAGTAATGTAGTTTAGTAGTCACATGTGGCTATTTAAATGAAAATCAATTCAAATTAATTCAAATTCAAAAGTCAGTTCTTCAGCCACATAAGTGGCTACTTACTCTATTGGACAGCACATATTGAGGGATATTTCCATGATGGAAGAACATTTTTTAAAAATAATTTAATTGTCTTAAAAAAATTTTTTGTAGAGCAAGAACGTTTTTTGAATAGTTAAATAAGCAAAGGAGATAGAGAATTTTGTTCTTGTCAGCAAGTTCAAGGATTTCAGGCGACTGCAGAGAGGGAGACCAAATATTTAAAACACCAAAATCCTCAGGCAAAGGGCTTAAGTAGTGGAAAGAAAACTTATAGAAAAGGGAAGCTTGAAAAATAAAAAATGAAAGGAACTGGGAAGTGGTTACTCATAGTTGACTTCTGCTTCTCTAGTTAGTGTTTGCTTTGTCTAGCCTGTGCTACCTAATTCATTGTCTGGTTTTAGCAAGAATTGACTGAGAGTTGAGAACTCTAAAAGGAGAATAATTCAGGGCTGTCAGAATCTGGAATGGATTCAAGTATTAGAGAGTACAAATCTAGAGATACCTAGACTGGCAGTTGATTGTCTCAGGAATGCGGCCGTATTTATAAAATAAAAGAATATTTTCCAAGTCCCCCATTTGCAGTTGGGGGACACAAATGCCTCTTTGTCACGCCCCTCACCCTCAGCAATCATAGAGTTTTAGGAGGCAGACAGTGACATATTGAGTCCAGTTGGTCTTCAAGCACAGCCACTGCCAGGCTTGCCCACCATCACATCCTTCGATGCAGCTTTGCATGTAGCCTAAGCACTGCTATGCAGGGTATTGACTTAATCACACTGCTTTCTATGGTGACCCTTCTAATTATGGTATCAAGGGATTCTCTTCTCTTCAAAGGGAAGACGGAGGCTGACACATGTTGATCCAACAGGGCAAGAACTCACATAACCAACTCAAACCCATTGCCACTGAGCTGATTCTGACTCACAGCATCTCTTTGATGCTGGGAACTGCTTTGTAAGAGTCCTTAGGCTGTACTCACTGGGAAGCAGACTGCCTCATATTTCTTCAGAGGAGTGACTGGGTGGTTTCAAGTGTCCAACCTTTCAGTTAGCAGTTGAGTACTTCGCTCACCACGATTCACCAGGGTTCCTAGGAACTCACATAATTGTCTGTCAGTGGGCTTGGAAATCAAGCCTCGCTCTGTCGTTGATAGATGATGGAGCACACTGAAGATAGGAGCTGTTGAGGCTAACACTGAAGTGTTCGTTGTGTGAAACGGGGGTGCTGGGGGTGGGGGTGGAGGGGATCTTAAAAAGGAGAGATTCACTAAAGAAGGATGGGGTTAGGAGTGTGAAGCCCTGTGACCACTGATCTCTTCTAATAGCAAAGAGCCTTACCTTCAGGGTCGAGGAAGACTCCCAGGAACAAGTTATGCTTTTGAAACTCACCAGAAAATAGTTCATGATACTTTTCCTGCACCCAATGCCAGGCATCTTGAGAAGCACTCCTCCATCCCACTGATAGAGATTTTAGGAGTCTAGTATTTCCCAGTGATCGTATAGTGGTTATTCGTTGGTCTGTGGTCCCTACGGTTAGTAGTTCAAAACCACCAGTAGCTTCACAGGAGAAAGACTGGGCTTTCCACTCCTGTAAACAGTTACAGTCTTGGAAACCCACGGGGTTTACAGGGAGTCAGCATTGACTTGAAGGCAGTGAGTTTTGGTTTGTGTTTGTTTGTTTGTTTGCTTGTTTGGAGCATGTCTCAGTTAATGACAAAGACGATAGTTTTGGAAGGCATGTTCTTTGTTATTTATAAGAGTTAAACTTTGGTGTTTTGTAGCATGTACTAGGAATAGGTGCTACTATATTTGAGTTATAGCACTTTATGAAGGGTTACTATGTTGCTCAGTTTACAGATGAGAAAACCAAGGCTAACGGAAACAAGTGCAGGTATTCAAGGCTAGACAGGCTAGAAATTAAAACCAGATCTGTTTGATTTCAGAGGTCATGTTCTTAATCAGTACAACTTTTGGTAGAAATGTTGTACCTTTTGAATAATCTTAGTTATTTACCTTTAGTTCATATTTTTCAAAAGTTCATGTTTTTCAAATGTTCATGTTTTAGTTCATGTTTTTCAAAAGTTTCCTTGTAAAGGATCATGTGGCCTTCAGAGAAGACCCGGGGTGGTAAAAATAAGTTAAAGCACTTAGATCCTCACTGAAAGATTGCCCACCCAGAGGCACCCTAGAAGACAGACCCAGAGTTCTACTTCCAAAATGACATGGAGCACAGGCATGGGATTGCCGGGAGTCATAATTGACTGCAAGGCAATTGGTTTATACTGGGGCCTTCAGAAATAATTTGTGGTCTGATCAGTTTCTCTTTTGAAATATAAAAAAGGGGAATGACTATTGAATTTTTTAGCATACAAACGTAAACAGAGATACCGACCGGAGAGCTACAAGATAAGATTAGAAAATGTGTGTTTTTCTGCACATGGGACTACTGGATTTCAGCGGCCATGGGTCGGTTGCCCTGTAGCGAAAGCTCTCCTGCATGGTGAGTCCTCACTTTAGACATGCGGATGAGGCTCACAACCCCCTTCCACTGCTCTTGAAGAGAAGAAAATTGATTTCATAAGCTAGTTCTCATTTCCCTGACTCATTTATACCTTTAAAATGGATAAGTTCAGATTTTAAAATCAATTTATTTCCTGATCCTTGGCCATCCTTGACTTTCCCCAATGCCAAACAGAGATTTTTAAGGAAAAAGATCACACTTTTGAGATGAGTTAAGGAATATGGGTTATGGGAAGAGTCAGCTCCCATGAACCAAACACTCAGATCAAGATCGAGTGGCAAAGGCACATATTTTTCTTCCTCTCGTTTCCTTTCTATCCCTTATGAAATTTACCATTTGGGAACTACTGCCATTTGGGTTTAAATGTCTGCTTGTATTACGATTTCACAATTCATTAGTATTATTGTTCTTCTAACAGGCCTGTCAGGTGCTTGATTGACATATGAGCCTCCTGGGTGATTTCAGTCCCAGTCCCGGATGATGACTGAGAGCCCTAATCTCAGGGCTGCGGCCATCTTTAATTGATCAGTGAACCTGGTCTGTTTTATGACATTGAGTTTTGTTCCATATTCTTCTTCCACTCAAACCCAGAACATTCTCACGTGATCCCATTCAAAGCAGTGATGTTTTGATAGCCAGACACCTTGCCCTTCTAGTTGCAGGGCTGTGGACACTGATGTTTTGGATGGTCCATTATATTCATGGAGTGACTGTTTCTATGCGTCTTTTGAATGCCATCAGTTTTCTTTCCCCTAGATGGGGAGACCTAGATGGTCCCTCCCATGTTTGTATGGCCCCAGTCACTACTCACCAAAGAAGGATGTGTAACATTGTCTTTCCCACCAACTGACCCTGGTGTCCCCAAGACCAGGTCCTGAGTTATGGTCCTGAGGTATCCGATCCAGCAACATCATGTTCCCCCTCAGTGTGTGGTGAGGCCTACGGGGCTTTCATAATGCATTGAGATGCTAACTGTAAGGTATGTAGCTCAAAGCCACCCGCCACTTCGTGGGAGAAAGACAAGGCTGCCTATTCCCATCAAGAGTGACAGTCTCGAAAATCCACAAGGACTGTTTTCCCCAGTCACTATACGGTCACTATGAATCAGAATCAACTTGGCAGTGGTGAGATTGGAAGACATTTTCCTAACAGTCTCCTGTGTTTTCCACCACACTCATGGATATATTTTCAACAAAGGTAAGTACACATCTATAAATATCCTTGGCCAAACCTATATGTATATATTCATAGGTGTACTGTGACTCTCCCTCTCATACTCGTTTATCTGCCATAAATCTATTTATAAACCAGTGTCAGTGTCATTGTCACTGCAGGATAGCATGACAGTATTTACCTCTGGGCCTTTAACTATTGCAAACCTCCTGGTAGCACATACCTTTTAAACTTGTAAATCAAAAACACAGCCAGGCCAACAAACACCACCGACAAGAGCATGAGCATGGCCGAGCTGCTGTGCCCAGCACTGGGGTCCACCAACGGAGCTAGGAGGAAAGGAGAGCCGTGTTCATTGGGAAGCCCTTAGCCAGAGGGAGTAACCTTGGAAGAAGGAGGTCGGCTAGTCCCCATACTTCCTGTCAGTTTCTCCATGCCCTGCCTGCTCTCAGGGACCAGGGGGCTTGATTTCAATGATGAGAAGGGGAGGCTCTGACCACAGCTTCTCAGGGAAAGGACCGTTTCCCACTCTGACTGGGGAATCATGCTGCTCTTGGTGTAAATTGGATCATATGTGTCCCACCGAGGGGGGCGCAATAAGGACTTGAGACTTTCTCTGTGACAGGCTGAGTGCTCAGCGATGACCACAGGTGGCTCCTTGGGGACAATGAACTTAATAATAAGGCAAAGTTCCATTCTCTTCCTGTACTCTGCTCTGGCACCTCCACATCGGAAGTCTTAAGTCAGTATGAGCCGTTCAACAAACAGGCTCTTCTAGTGAGTCAAAAGTGGATGCCTCCTGAAAAATGAACTTTCTGAACTTTCCCTCCACAAAAGAGCCCTTCTGCTAAGCCATTCCCGGCCATTTCGGGAGAGGGTTTGTGATGATCTCCTCCCTCTCCCCGCAGGATCACAGATGACCACTCCACTCGCGTTTCCCGGCAGGCACTTACCTAACGTCAGCTGGGTGACATACACAATTACTTGAACTCCTGGTTTCAGCTCAAACTGAACCAAATTCTGGTTGAGAGCATTAAACAGCATCTCTACAAACTGGAAAATAAAAGGAAAAAGAACTGCAGACAACAGGACATGGAGAGACGCTCTCCACCGGAGAAGAAAGGAACGTAAACTAGATAAGCGGGCAGTAACTGTGTCCACTCTGGGATCGAGTCCACAGCGATGAGTTGGGGACCACATAGGGAAGGATATTGGGACATCTTTATCACTTTGGTTCTCCCGATTCTCAGAGCTTTTTGAAGTGAAGAACATCTTTGGTACTATTTCCACACACCGACGAGGACAGTGAAACAGAATGAGATGTATCTATGGTCAAGGAGCAAATTAGAGCTGGTAACAGACATTAATATTTCATTCAACTCCTGTCAGTGGTCTTTCATCCATGCCTTTAAACCTATCATAGAGAAAACCTGTTGTGGATTCCAATGAAAGAAAGTCGCCCCATCCTTCATTCTTTAATGTGATCAAATAATGCATGCAGGGAAGACAGGGCTGTGCTCGAATTAAAGCGTGCGCATACACACCAGCCCACTCTTCTGGTTTTTTGCTTTTTTTGAAATCTCAGAGACAATGGGAGGCAAGCATCAAAGCACAAGCTTCCTCTTTTCTCTGGGATAATTTTCCCTCTGTACTTTCCCCCAGTAAGTCTCAGAAGACAGAACATAGATTTAATCACACTAATTCTCACATGAAAGCTGAGGCTGATTTAGGCTGTTGTCCCTAACTCTTATCTCGTCTTATGAACCTTAATATCACAGTTGCTATTCATCACTGTAATTACCTATTTATCTAAATGGATGGGTTCTGTAGTTTCCAAATATAGTTCACACATGCCACTTGCCGTTTCAGAATAAAGAGGTCTTTTAAAATGATGGATGCACTGAGAAGCCGTAGTTCTTTCTGGCCCACTTCAATGTGCTATCTCATGATGCAAGCAACGGTTTCACTTTCTGGCGAAATTGCCTCCAGTGCACTGATGCTGTTTGGGGTTGGGATAAGGTGATGACCAAGTGAGTACCAGGGGCACCTGGAGGATGTCTGCCTAATGGTTATTCATAGAGGCATAAATGCATTTGCTTCAGGATGATTTTCAGTAGACTCTTTCCAGTGACTTAGCATCCAAGGAAGTTAGAGCAGGGCGGCTAAAACCAAGTTCAGTCCATTGGATCCCCATGAGGCCTACAAGAGAGGGTTGCTCCGGAGCTGCCATTTCCTTTACTTTCAGGATCCTAGGAGAGCCCAGGAATGACATATTCCCTGGCTAAGGGCCGTAACCAGCCCACTGAAGGGCTGCTTCCTTAGTCAAAGCAAGATGGGGCAGCCCACTGCTCTCTGGAGAGCCAGCTTAGAAAGCAGTTTGCTTCCTCCTCAGAGGCAGAACTTAAATTGACCTGGATCTCTAGAGCCAATGCTGTCCGAAGACCAGGAGTCAATTCTCCCACAAGAGAGAAGCTGACGTCAGTCAATCAATTAACCAACCAACCAATTATTCACTCTCGTTTCCCTACTCTGCATGCCCCTCTCCTCTAGGGAGGCACAAGGAAAAGGCAGGGTTCACCAAGGTTGAAATGCACCATGCCAGGGCTGTGCTTTCTTCCCTGGAGGCTCAATCCTCCTTTGTTGGTAGTTATGCTTATTCTGGGGAAAGCTCATTGTCCTCTGAAGCCCTGGGTTCTGGACAGAGGACAGACCGATGAATGGGTCAATGGGAAACAGAATGTCTCCTTTTAAGTCTGGCCATAACCCTGCGTCCCTTCAAAGTACAGGTTGGTGACAAGCACCCAAGACCAGGTTCCTTTCACTTACTTGTTCCAGGTCCTCTTCGTTGCCTTTCCTTCTCTCCGTCAAGTTCCTGGGGGGAAGGATGAAGAGCTCGGCAGAGGTGGGGAGGCCAGGGAACACGGCCACAAGGACCTGGTCTTCTGGGACATTGGTGACCTGCGGAGACATGTAGAACAAAGAGTGACATACCACTGGGAGGGGGGAGGGTGGTAGTGGACAAAACACACCCAAGTCTATTGCTACCAAGTCAATTTCAACTTATAACTACCGTGAATAGGCTTTCTTTCCAAGATCAGACAGCCTCATGTTTCTCCTGGGGAGCAGCAGGTAGCTCTGAACTATCGACTTGGTCATTAGTGGCCCCCATGCCTAGCCCACAAAAAGCATATGAAGGGTTTCAGGTGCCTACTGATTTTTAATATGGAATATTTTAGGTAGGAATATTCATATATTCAATAATATATGAATATTCTTTCATATCTATTGCTAAAATCATGCTGAAACTCTGCTTTTCTGGGAACATCTGTGCACGCTCCTCCCATATTATCCAGCTTTCTGCACTAAGGAGGGCTGGAAGTTCCATTTAAAGCATGAACAGACATTGCAAAATGAGGAAACAGGAGTTTTAAACAAAGATGGGGAAATGGACATTTTAAAAAGCAGAGATTTACTGATTTTCCCTTGTTTGCTTATTACATTAATATCAGTCCATTTGCAGTAAAAGGGAGCTTCCTTCATTTTGTAGCAGTAACTCTAAAAATTGATACAACCGCCAAACTGCTTTTAACAGACATGGTAAGGGCATTACAAACATGTGTGCCCTTCCTTTGGTACTTGGTATTCAGACAATACATTTCCTAAAGAAATGATCCAAAGCATAGGAAAAGCTGTACGCAGGATGAAATACTTGCCGCATGATTTATAACTGTGCATCAATGGGAAAAATCTCAGAGCAAAATAAATAATGATATATATGAGAGAACTTTAAAAAAATCCACAGAAAACTAGAATGAAAGCTAATGGACCCTTGCCACTAACTCTTTGAGCCATCTTTGTATATTCACAATGGCATCCACACATCCTAGATGTCTAACGTGTTGCTGTGAAACCATTGAAAAGTCTGTTACACAGAATTTCAAAATTTGAAATCATTGTTTCCTGACACGTGCTCCACCTAAGTCCACAGAGTTCTGAAGGCAGATTTTCAATCCCTCTCCACACCCAAAAGATTGCTGTGCATTTTTTGGACCTCAAATTTACATCAACACAGCAGTTAGGCCTTATTGAGGGACTCCAATGATGTTTCTTTTAAATGCTGTTTGCATTGGAGGAGGGGAAAAGTCTGCAGGGAAATGATCAGGAATGAGGGGCAGTTGGGGTGAGGTGTCCCGACAAAATTCTCCTCAGACAGCCCTTCTGCTCTTGAAGAATTAGCCTGCATTGTGATATTAAAAAAAAATTCATTGGAAAAAAAACTAGACTTTACCAGTTCATGTTTTGAATTTTCTTTTTTTTCATAGTAAGTCCCCATGACGATCCTGTATTCCTGGAGACAATCTACCAAGATGAGTCATTATATTCTTTTTATTTTTAACATTTTATTTGGAGCTCTTACAGATATTATTACAATCCACAGTTCCATTGGAATAAGCATAACTGTAAAACTGCTGCCCTCATCATTTTCATTACATTTTCTTTTCTTCTGGAACTCCTTGATATTAGGTCCCCTCTATCACCTCCCTGCCCCCACCCCCACCTCTCTGAACTCTCACTCTATTATCATTTTTATTGCCTTAACTTACACCATCCCATGTATCCATCCTCCTTAAATACTGATGTCCGTTCCCTTCAAGTGGTTTTATGACAGCCATGGCTATCTGCTTTTCTCCCCTTCTCTTCCCCTATCCTCTGGGAGTCATTACTCCCCTTACTGTTCCTGAGGAGGAAAATCTATCTTGAATTTCGTGCGTTGAAAGATCTTGGTTGTACCCAGGTACACACACAGGACTAGCAAGATTAGTGAGGTGAAGCGAGGGCCGCCATAGTGGAAGGAGGACCTGTTAAAGAACCAAAGGATAGCTGTGTGCTTCATCGGTTCTATCCTGCACCCTGGATATAGCACCCCTTCCATGAGGCCCTTCTGTGAGGGACTGTCCAATTGCCTTAGCGATGCGCTTTGGGTCTCCAACTTGCCTATGCTCATTCACATCAGTTTGATTGTTTTTGAATTTCGGATACATTTTCCCATCGACACCTCATGACCACACAGGCTGGTGTGCTCCTTCCATGTGGGCCACCACAATCTTCTGAGCTGACCTGTCTGCCTTGAATTTAACTCGCCAAGCAGAGTCCCTTAGAAGAAACTGTTTTGAATGGACCTCTTTCTTTTGTCTCAAGGTACCGTAATAGACTAAGACAAATATGTTACTAAGAGAATTTGTCTGCAGCCATCCACGGCAAATACATATTTATAATGTTTTTCCTGGAGTTAACCAATGCGTGTGTGAACTGGAATCCTAGTAGGAACATTCGCACATACTCTTGTGTATATAAAACATGTTATTCTACTGTCCCAAGAATAATGGGCACAGTGCAGCAGCATGACAAATACATGTAGCTGCATTCTGATCTACTTCTTTATATTTCTTTGGTTATAACTCTATAAAAATACAAGTGTATGCAAGTAAAAAAGTAAGAAAACTGTAAAAAGTGTTAAGACTCAGATCCTGGGTGAATTTTTATTTTCCTGATTGTTTAGTAAAAGGATTCTATTACTTCTGTGATAAAAACTTAAAAGTAAGTGTCTGCCTAAAGGCAAATTTTTGAAGAAAACAAAATTCTGGGTTTTTCTATTCACAGTCTAATTATTCTTTTTTATGTGGCTCTTTAACAACACTTTCTTTTCCTACCAATCCAACTCTGAGATAAACAGTTTTGTTCAGCTGGGATTTTCACTTCCCCCAGGAAGTCTCCCTGACTCCACCTGCCTACAGCGATCCCCTCCCGCCAGCCTCACCCTCAAAGATGACCACGGCCACTATGTTTCAAGAATGTAGGTCACATCCAGAGTAACATATTTGTATGCATACATCTGCCTGGTAGGTTCTTAGTGATATTTGCCTTTCTCAGAACCGCCCGCATTCTCAGAGGTCTTGTGGATACGTCATTATCCCCAAAGATGCAAAACATAGGGTAGATAATCAACACAGAGTTGATGAAATAAAAGCTGGGGTGGGGGTGGAGTCGGTTATTTCCCATTTGCTCAGGTCTGACTTCTTTGTGGACCAAGGCTTACAGAGTGGAGCTAACTCCCAGCGAGGTGACAAAGAACAGTAGAAGTGCCAACCTGCAGGGAAGTGAGCAGCAGCAAGAGGAGGCTACAAAGCCCACGTACCGGGGAGCAATCTGCTGAGAACACTCAGACAGCTTTGCGAGAATACCGCCGCTGCCTGTTGGGAGGCATCAGCCTAGAGCAGGTGAAAATTCTGGTGCCCAAGTCCATGTGTGAGTTAAGAAGACCTGATCCAACTGATACAGGAGAAACAGCATCAAGAATCAGGCTAAGGGATACCAGGAGGATGAAAGAGGCAACTTCACTAGTACGGGCGTGGCTCTTTGTCATCAGCAACAGGGATAGGAAGGAGCCCTGGTGGCCGAGTGGGTTACGAGTTGGGCTGCTAACTGCAAGGTCTGCAGGTTGAACCTGCTAGCTGTCCCTCAGGAGAAACACTCGACTTTCTATTCCCATAAGGAGGGATAGTCTCGGGAATTCACGTGGTCAGTTCTAGCCTGTCCTACAGGGTTACTAGGAGTGGAACTCAACTCAATGGCAGTGAGTTTTTGAGTCTTCAGGAGAATTAGGGTTGAAGCATCAACTAAGAGGGCTGATTCTTATTATTACTGCCCATACCTGGGTTAAGTGCAAATGGTTAAGTGCTGGACAACTAACTAAAAGGTTAGTGGTTTAAAACCACCCAGAGCATCTTGAAAGAAAGGCCTGGAGATTTTCTTGAGACAGGTCGTAGCCTAGAAAAGCCCACGGGGCAGGGCTGCTGGGAATGATGGCGTCACAACCAACACCAACACTCGTCGCCCTGGTCATGTTAGTCACTTCAATCTGGTATGTTTTTAACGAATACAGTGATAAATGCAACACAAGTCTGTTGCTTCACATTTAAACATTGGGCTGCTAACCACAGAGGTGGCAGTTCAAAACCACCAGTTGCTCCATGGGAGACAAGACCAAGCTTCCGCCTCCCTTAACGGGTTAGTCTCAGAAGCCAACAGGAACCAGGTCTGCCCCCTCTTATAGGGTTGCAGTGAGTCAGAATCAACTCCACGCAGAGAGTCACACTTGAAGGCATACCAAGAGAGGCCCATTTTTATCTCTTCTATGCATTATCTCTTTGTCACAAAAATTTGAGGTGAAGTTTATCTCCTAGACAACCCCAGAAGGAATTCTCTTACATAGTTCTCTCTTCTTGATCCCAACTTCTTTCCGGTATCTCCTTCTCTCCAGCTTGCCCTCTGGCTTTCTCTGCTTGATTTTCAGACCTCTTCTGACCTCTATTTTCTTTCTTTCTTTTTTTATATAATCGTTTTATTAGGGGCTCATACAACTCTTATCACAATCGATACATACATCAATTGTGTAAAGCACATTTATATATTCATTGCCCTCATCATTCTTAAAATATTTGCTCTGCACTTAAGCCTCTGGCATCAGGTCCTCATTTATCCCCTCCCTCCCTGCTCCCCCCTCCCTCATCAGCCCTTGATAATTTATAACTTATTATTTTGTCATATGTTGCCCTGTCCAACATCTCCCTTCACCCATTTTTCTGTTGTCTGTCCCCCGGGGAGGAGGTCACATATAATCCATTCTCCTTTCTAACCCACTCTCCCTCTACCCTCCTAGTATCGCCACTCACACCTCTGGTCCTGAAGGGGTCATCCACTGTGGATTCCCAGTTCCTATCTGTACCAATGTACATCCTCTGGTCTAGCCAGACTTGCAAGGTAGAAATGGGATCATGATAGTGGGAGGCGGGGTTGGGGGGAGGAAGCATTTAGGAACCACAGGAAAGTTGTATTTTTCATCATTGCTACATCTCACCCTGTCTAGCTTGTCTCCTCCCTGAGATTCCTCTGCAAGGGGATCTCCAGTGGCCTACAAATGGGCTTTGGGTCTCCACTCCGCACCGTCCCTCTCATTCGCTGTGGTAAGATTTTTTGTTCTGATGATGCCTGATACCTGATCCCTTTGACACCTCGTGATCGTACAGGCTGGTGTGCTTCTTCCATGTGGGCTTTGTTGATTCTGAGATAGATGGCTGCTTGTTTTCCTTTAAGCCTTTAAGACCCTAGATGCTATATCTTTTGATAGCTGGGCACCATCAGCTTTCTTCACCACATTTGCTTATGCACCCATTTGTCTTCAGCGATCATATCATGGAGGTGAGCACACAAAGTTCTTGTTTATTTTCACCAAGTCATATCTCAGACACTCCAAACTCATCATATTATGGTCAAATCATTATTTTTCTCAGCCTATTTCTTCTTCAATGTCCATCTCTGGACCAATGGCCAAGCCACCTACCTATTTTTCTAATTAAAAAGTATTTCACTCCCTCTCATTCACACTATGTTGCTCATCAATCTTATCGGTTAATGTTCTAAGCAGCCTTTGAATCTCTCCTCTTCAGGACCTGATTATCTCGAATCTAGATAACTGCAGTCATCTTTAACTGGTTGTCTTTTATGAAGCATCTCCCCTATGCTGTATTCTTCCCAGCCTGAGTACCTTGTCTGCATTGCCGATAGAATTATGAATCTATTGGCAGCTTTTTCTTACTTGAAAACAGAAACATTTTCACACTCCTAAAGCCTGCCAGATACTTCTAACCTCAGCTCCTTCAAAATCTAAACCAATTATTTCGTGGTTAAGATCTGTGCTGCTAACCTTGAGGTCAGCAGTTTGAAACTACATGTTGCTCCATAGGAGAAAAACAACAACGAAGCATTCTATTCCCATAAAGAGTTCTGGTCTCTGAAACCCACAGAGGCAGTGCTACCCTGCCCTATTGGGTTGCTATAAGTCAGAATTGACTCGATGACTGTTTGATTTGGGTACTATCAGTTAGTGACATCAAATGCTTTGCTATGTCCCAAATATGTACTATTTCAGGTGCCCATGACATTTCACATGCTGTTCATGCTACTTAAAAGACCCCATCTTCTCCCTCTGAACTATCATGTATCCTTCAAAGCAAACACACAAAACCCGATTCCAATATGCCTTTGGGTGGTCTCACCAGCTCGGTAAGTGCTATACCTCTACTTCCTGTGCAGAGTTAGCCCCACCTGTCTCCGTGGGCCTTTGTGGTATCGGCCATGCCTCTAACATAAAACTACTTACACACGACAACATGCTTGTCCGGTCCCTAACTCTGATGAAGTGGAGGCGCGGTGACAAAGAGGAAGTCCCTTTACCTTCTAGATGGACACGGTGGCTGCAACAATGGGCTCAAATATGGGAACAATTGGGAGGATGGTGCAGGGCGGGTGGTGTTTTGTTCTATTGTCCATCTGGTCACCATGAGGAGGAAATGACCCAATGGCACTTAACAATAACAACCACAATTCTGGAGAAGTAGTTAGAACAACCTTTTCATCTTCTCTAAATGAAGTCTGATTTGGGGTTGGCTCTGTAACCTTTCCACCTTGATGACGGTGATGACAGCTCATGGAAATCTTGTGAGTCTCGAGGTCTCATGAAGACTAACTTCATGGTATGCACTGTCTCAGTCAAATGCACTATATTAGTATACATTCAGTAGCAGTCTATCCATCAGTTAATTCAATGTCCAAGTTCCTGTATTGGAAATTTCCAGGATAAACACTGGGTCAATTTCTCTCTCTCAAATACTGGACTGTTTGTGCTCTCTCTCCTTTCTTCGATCTCGCTTGCTGAAAGTGAAGAAGACCTGAAGTACTTTCTGATGAAGATTAAAGATGACAGCCTTTTGTATTGATTACACTTCAATATTATGAAAGCAAAAATCCTCATAACTGGATCAATAAGCAACATCAGAATAAACAGAAAACACTAATGTTGTCAAGGATTTCATCTTACTTATATCCACCCATGGAAATAGCAGTCAAGTAATATATTGCACAGGGCAAATCTGCCTACAAAGGACCTCTTTAACAGGTCAAAAAGCAAAGCTATCACTGTGAGGAGGACTGCCCCTGACTCATGATATGTTCATGCCTTATGGCCACTTATGCGTGTCAAAACTGCACAAGGAGTAAGAAAGACCAGCAAAGAAGGTAGTCCTCGGAATCATGGTGTTGGCAAAGACTATTGGCTACGCCTTGAACTTACAGGAGAACGAACAAAGCTGTATTGGAATACGTGCAGCCAGAGGCTACTTGGAAGCAAAGATGGAAGGCTTCTTTCCATATAGACTCTGGATATGTTTTTTTTTGGGGGGGGCAGTGTCTGGAGAAAGCCATCAAGGTTGGTAACATAGAGGGTCAGTGCACGAGCAGAAGCCACTCGACAAGACAGCAGGACACAGCTGCTGCAACAATGGGCTCAAACATCACAACAGCTGTGAGGATGGAACAAGAGTTGGGCAGCTTTTTGTTCTTTTTCTACCTAGCGTCTCATGAGATGGAACAAACTCCGTGACACCTAATAACCACAACATGCATCCATTCGTCTCTCCATCCCCCGTTCTTTGCACGGCAGCTCCCTCTCTCTGTTGGTATTCTTTCACCCTCCTTTGACAGAGGCCCGATGGCTCATTGCAAAACAGGGTTTATTATCTGAAAATGTTTAGGTTCATGTTATACAGTGTCTGATGGTTAGCGACAAAGGTGAGCAAAGATAAAGGCGACTTACTTTGAGGAGGGCTTTCTTGATGACGTTGCCAATGTCTTGCCTCCACTCGGGAATGTCAGGATTGTGGTAATCCAGATTAGGAGAGAAGGATAACAGTTGAGACTGGAAATATTCTGCCAGGAGAGAGAGCGGGTATGGGTGAGGCTGGGAGGTGAGCAGGAGAATCGAGGCGAGGGGCTCCGTCATCCTGTGCAGTTGGATTCGGGTCTGTTCTGTGATGAGCTCTCAGCTATAATTCCTTCTTGTAAGCCTCTCTCTCAGTTGCTGAGAGAAAATGGGAGTTGGCGATTGGAAACAGGTTTGTTCTCCTACCAGTCTTGCTAGTTCCTAAGATTTTAAGCCTTTTTTTTAAAGGCGTAAGATGTTAAATAAAAGCTAACTAGGAAGCCCCCAAAGAAGGAGGCTTTTGCTACTTAAGCCCCCAAAGAAGGAGGCTTTTGCTACTCCAGGTGGGATAACACAGATCTGACAAAATCCCTGACTGGATGGGTTTAGTGGGAAGGCAGCTTTTTCTTTTCCCTTTCCCTCTGTTCATTTTCCCAGCTTACTAGGAGCTGCCTCCGAGGATTAAAAAGAAGGTGGAAATAGCTCCAGGGTCTAGGATGTGAACAATATTCTACTTCTTGACCACACGGGTGTGTTCACTTAGGGATAAGTTATCAATCCAAACACTCATGATCTGTACACTATTCTTTTATAAATGATATACTATATATACTCATGGATATGCTGAGTTTTTCAGCACATTTTTAATGCAGTTTTGTGGTTAAAATTAGGTGCCTCGGCTGATATTCGGGTTGGCTTATGCTCGAGTAGATAGGTGCGTCTATACAAATTTTTATATAAGTATTTTGTTCCATGTGCCTGATCAGGGAGGCTGAGCTGCAAGTTTGCAGAAATGGAGAGAAAGGCTCTCACGTGGGGTGAGGCTAAATCAATGAGGTCTGCATTCAGAGATTAGGCACCGTAGTATAATCTTTTAGAAAAACGTAGCTAGAGTGACTTGCTAGGGACCAGAGGACATTCTGTGGAAGGAATCAGAAGCTCAATCAATTTCATTCCAAGTGATTATAACAGGTGATTGTAATAGACCTCCAGGACTGAGAACAGGGTGATGGCCTTACTTACTACACTTCCCACTGGCACCAATTGCTCTGTGATCTTGACCTTATTCTCAAGCCTTTCAACCAGTGGTGTTCTGCTGTCCAACAATCAAGAAAACACATCAGTTCCTTGCAGAGCAACTTCATTCTCTGAGCTGTATCTTCTTCTAGGCCAGGGACCAAGACTTCCCAAGCTTTTGGAGTGACTGGCTCCCAGCTTCACCAAAAGTGGGTGCTGTGTGTGTGGTTGATACCTGCAGGGTGCATTGGATCTAGCTCCATCTATACCAGTCTTTCCAGTGTGAATTTCTTAACCTATGACACATGAATCTGGCTAATGAGAACTCCAAACAGCACACGCGTACCAGAGGGGACAAGAAATGCCTTTCTGTAACGTCCTTCAATGAGAAGCTCGGTTTTTCTACAGAATCAGGGTATTTGACGTATATGATATTCCTCTAGCTGGTGGAATTTCCCAGGCAGTCAGTGATTGATGTTTGGGATAAGAGGGGATTGGCTAGGTGGGAAGGGGTGGCTGAAATAAATCAGGACACCTTTCGGGGCTTACCATGAACAGCAATATTTTTTGTGTCCTGGATAAGGGCATTCCCAGCAGCCACCTGGACAGTGATGGTGTTGGATCCCTCTGCCGGGAATGTGAAGGAAATGCTGCTCTCCAGCGTGATGAGGGGCTACAAGAAAGAGAAGCAAAATCACTCATTCAGTCCTCTGTACCACCACCCGTCAGCTGGTCATACTGCGGTCGTCTGCGCGCTGCTATATGGTTTCAAATCCCAGCAGGGTCGCCCATGGTCAACAGGTTTCAGCGGAACTTCTAGATGGAGACAGACTTGGAAGAAATGTCTGGAGATCTGCTTCTAAAAAGTTGTCACTGCAAACCCAGTGGATCCAACAGGGCATTGTCCAATCAAATGAACCCTTGAGGTCGGAAAGCACTCAAAAGACCCCATGGACAATGATCCCTTCTGATA
Source organism: Tenrec ecaudatus (assembly GCF_050624435.1). Taxonomy (NCBI): domain Eukaryota; kingdom Metazoa; phylum Chordata; class Mammalia; order Afrosoricida; family Tenrecidae; genus Tenrec; species Tenrec ecaudatus. Next base: position 89,919,897 of record NC_134545.1, on the reverse strand, counting down.
TCCCGGGGTCCTGGCACATCAGAGACAACTTGATGGCAACTACCCACAATGGGTCCTCCATGAGGAGACCAGATTTCTTTCTTTTTTATTCCTCTAAGCCTTGGGCTGTCACAAATCTGCATACTATTTGCATACCCAAGAGATCATAACTTGAAAAATGAAAAGAATTGCTTTATACGGCTTCTGAAAACTGTGAATCTACCCAGTATTCCGGGAAAGTATTAATACACTTGAGAAACGCTATAAAATGTTAATCTTGAGAGAGGCGGATAAGACTAAACACGCAGGATTTTGCGCATCATTCTGCTCCTTCTGGGGCAACGTAGGAGCAGCTTTTGTGGTCGCTCTCTCTCTCTGTGTGGGCGTGGGAGCAGGAAACCGTCTCTCTTCTCCCCTAACATGACGTCACACTTCTCTTTTCATGGCGTGTTCCACTGGGCCTGTGGCCTTGCAGAGAAGGGACTGCATTTTATTCTCTTCTGTCTCATCCAACCTTGGCACATTACCCTGAACATAGCAGGAAATATATGTAAGTTGGATGCATGGCCAGATCACTGGCTTTTTTGCTTTGTTTTCTTTTATTACATCTATGTTTCCATCGCAAGAAAATTTGAACTGATTTTGAAAAAACAAAGTAAGAAAATACATAAACAGGAATATCTGTGATCCTCAATTATTTCTGCTTTTTGCTTGTCTGTTTGCTTTTCTTTCCCGATCATTGTAACAGATAATGGGCTCCCCCAGGATAAAGAGAGAAATAGCATAATTGTTCTTTTCCTGGGAATTAAGATTGTCACATAAGTAGATGCTGGTTAAAGAGGGCAGGGTGTCCATCTTGCTACTGATGAGTTCGTCCCAGTGGTCATCCTAAGAGCCCTGTCCTCCGAAGCTCTCTGTTGCTAGTAAGCCAAGACCTAAGAGTAGAAGGCTGATTGAAGGAAGCTCATAAAAAGATGTAACAAGTATAGCTGGGCCAACTGCAACTCCTCTGGGAGTCTGGATCACAAAGGGAAAGCAGAGTAATAACTTGGCCAGCTAAGGGAGGCACAGCGCTGCCTTACAGCAGTGGGGGAAGGTTAGTGCCCACACAGTCTGCCTGTGTGCTCTTAACTGCTCACATGCCTGGGTACAAGTATCTAGAGCCCTGCGTTGTCCCCAGGGCTGTCAGATTAGGATCCTTGAAACTCGGGATTTTCAACTGGGCCTCTGACATGATCATTCGATATCTTCTCTTTTAAAAGCACATGGCTCTGTCTTGTGGGCAAATCTTGGCAAAGGACCTATTTAAAGTACTACAAAGCTCCTTAGCCCCACTATGGCATTTTCCAATCCTGCATTTGTAAGCTGGACATCAAATAAGCCCAAAGAAGAATCAATGCATCTGAATTACGGCGCTGAAGAAGAATATTGAATATGCCATGGGCTGCCAGGAGAATGGACAAATCCGTCTCGGAAGAAGTACCGGCAGAGTATTTCTCACCAGGGAGAAAGGCTCAAGTTTGTCTCCTGTCCTTTGGGTGTGCTGCCAGGAGGGAACACCTCTTAGAGGAGGCCACCGTGCATGATATGGCAGAAGTTCAGCAAGAGAGAGCGAGAGCGTTGATGAGATGGAATTATAGAGTGGCCGTATACAGTACTGGGCCCAGACAGAGCAATGATTATGAGGCTATGGCAGGACGGGGTCATACTTTGTGCTGTTGTATAGGGTGCCATTATGAGTCAGAACTGACTTTCAGACACGTGAAAACAATATTTTATGACCAGGCGGATTCCTGGCTGCTGGTGCTGCTGCTGTTAGGTGCTGCTGTCAAGTAGTTTCTGACTCATAGAGACCTCATAGGTCCTGTGTCATGGTGTTGATGTCCCTGTGTCAATCCATCTTGTCCTTGGCCATCTTATTTTACACTCTCCCTCTACTTCACCAAGCACCATGTCTCCAGGGACCAGTCTTTCCTGATAACATGTCCAAAGCACAGGAAACCAAGTCTCCACATCGTTGCCTCTAAGGAGCTATTTGGCTGGACTTTTTCCAAGACAGATTTGTTTGTTCTTTCGGCAGTACATGATCGTTTCAATGTTCTTCGCCAGCACTATGATGCAGAGGCATCAATTCTTCCTTGGTCTTCCTTATTCAATGTCCAACTTCCACTTGCATTTGAGACAATTGAAAACACCATGGCTTGGGTCAGGAGCACCTGAGTCCTCAAAGGAACATCCTTGATGGTGGAGTTGAGAACACTAAAGTTACTGACCTAAGTGTCTGACACCCGCTTTTTTCTCTATTGCTAGATATAGAGGTATGTTCCTTCTCTTAATAAAGAGCAAACTCCCCGGTTCCTGTGCCTTCTCTCCCATCCTTCTATCTTTGGGACAAGACACACCAGGGCAAAACCTGCTTTGGGCAACAGAGGGAGAAACACAAGCTTCTACCATCTACCTGGCTTCAGTGAGTCCACAGCGGATGTGTAGAGTCTTGTGTTGAGTAGGATGCAATGCTCAAGGTGGGTTCCACACCCACCATCCGCCACGGAACAAGGGAAGAACAATGTGTGTGCCATAGCGTAGCCATCTCTAGATAAAAAGGACTACAGCATGAAGATGATTCTGTTACTATTTTTAGTGAGTGGTCTTGGCTACATTTGACACTATTTTGGATGGATCTTGATTCCTTTATCTGCTAAATGAAGGGTGTTAGGTTCGAGGGTCTGTGAAGACCCATTTGGTAATCAGTATCCATGGGTTAATGAATGACTTCAAGAAAATTGTCAGCTTCCTTGAGGCCAACCCATTAAGTTATATTTCTCAGATGAATTTCAGTTACTTCGCCACCGCAGACACACTCGTTAGAAGAAAAGCTAAACACTATTCAGCAGGATAGCTAAAAAAAATTTAAAAAGACAATACTAAATATTTATGAGAGTACAAGATAACTGGGTCTCATACATTTTCAGTGGAAATACAAAAAGATACCATTGTAGCAAAGTTCTTGTCATGTCTTATGAAACTCAACTTGTGACTCAGCATTTCAAATCCCAGGAATTTGGCTAAGAAAAGAAAACATGGATGCACACATACACATATACATGTTCATAGTAACTTATTTATAACAGCAGAAACTGGAAACAGCCCAGGAGTCTACCAACGGGACAAGAAAACTATAATACATTCATACCAAGAAAGGCTAGTCAGCATTATCTGGAAATACATGCTGATATACACAACAGTATGGGTGAACTTCACAACTATAAGAAGGGAAAGAAGTCTGAAACCGAGAATTCATACTGTAAAATTACATTTCTATAAAGTTGTTCCTCAGCAAATCTAATCGATGGTGCAAAAGCAGAGAACAGTGGTTGCTTCTGGGGATTTAGAGTAAAGATTGGCTAAGAAAGAGTGTGACAGAACTTTGTAGCGTTATGGTCTGTACTGTATAAAAATACCCTGGGTTTTTATAGGCGTTTGGATTCCTCAGGTAGACGCATTTGTCAAAACCCAGCAAAACCGCACTTCGCCCTTTCATATTTCATTGTGAATATATTTTTCATCTCATCCAAACTAAAACTAAATATTTAACTCTGGCTTATGATTTGCCAGCCAGAATATTTGGGACAAGGTTTGTATCTGTCTAAATACACTCTGAGATGCATAAAAAATGCCAAGTGAGATGGCAGGCTGGATAGAGTCAGAAACAGCTATGCCATGAGACAAGCATGGGGAATCCCAGTGTGGACTCTCGGTGGTAGACAGGTGGCTGCTCATTATGAAAGTCTTTAACCTTTAGTGTATGTTTGAAATTCTTCATAAAAAAACAATGGGAGTAAAACAAAACAAGAAAAGGACTCATCATTGTATTTTCGCCTCTCGTGGCTATGAATTGGTTTCTATGTGACACTGCCTGTTGCTTGATTCAACCCCCTAAGAGCTCTCATCTTGTCCCACTTTTTCCTACCCAATCATCACCCTCCCCATGCCCCGTAGTGCTCTCCTAGGGACGCCTTCACTAGCTCCTTGTCCTCTCATTTAGTCCTCTGCTGGCTCTGGGATCCTTGACACCCCACTGCCTCCTTCTGAGAAATGGGCAGTTGGCGCTGTGCCCACCAATGGTCTGTCTTTCTGAGAGGAGTGGAAATCCTCCTTCCCCAACAGGCTGGGTTGTAGCCCCCATCCCCACCCCCATAAGGCAGCTTCTTGGGATGTCCAAGGAACCAGCAAGGGTCTCTAGGGGCTGCAGGACCAGGGGAATGCCAGGAGCCCTGGGAGGGAGTAGGCCCCAGTAGCCAGTCAAGGCAGAAAGCCACCGCAAACAAGCTTGCTGAATGTGAGCCCTTGGTGCCCAGGTGGCAGGTCCTAGACGTCTGTGCGAAAGAAATGGCAGAAGCTCATTTTGTTTTTCAAATTGCTTTTGTTTTTCATCAGCTGTGATGGCATCGCGGCTGAGTTCACTTCCTCACCAGGCTGGAACACACCAGCATTCCTGAGCCCTTCATCAGCCCCCAAATCCTGGTGCCCGATGCTAAATTAAATCCAGTATTTTCAGGCTCATTTACTCAGATCTATTAGAAGAAAGGCAGACATATTTATTAAGCCAGACCTCTGTTAATCCCGGCAAATTGGCCTTTCAGAGTCCCACAAATCCAACAGGCGGCCAATTGACTTCTCTGCCTTTGTGTTGCCTCCAAGCTGCAGGGCCAGCCCACAGTGCGACCCACTAGAATAATACTTCATCCTCTGCAGAGGATGTGGGCTACTCCCTCCCCACTGAGAATCCCTCATGCTCGACAGGTCACATATTATCCACTGAGCCCAGCAGGAAACCGGCAAACCTCGGAGTGACTATTTAGTTATGAGATTTCTCCTTGACTGATGGAATGGGGAGCTGCAGGGCAAACCTGGGATGTACTTTCCCCACTGCAGTCAGTCAGGTTATTATGGGAGATGGTAAAATCTTCATAGTGTTAAATGTATACTTGATAAAAGCTGCATTTCCAAATGGAACCGACCACACAATCACTATGCTCGCCTTACTTGAAACCTTCAGCAGATTACCCAGCGGTTTGTCAAAACTGCTTATCACAGGAAGTAGAAAATGCAGAATACATAATTGGGGCTCTACTATGATTAGACCCACGTAAAAGAAGTCTAAAATGCACACCCAAAGCAGAAAGAAGTAAAGCAAAATAGTATCTATAACTGTGTTATGACTATGGAATCCATGTGAAAATTCATAGGTAGGTTAAAAAGAAATTCTGAAATTACAAAGAGACACACACACACACACACACACACACACTCAAACACAACCAGGTGTCTTCAAAGATAACTTAATGGAGAGGAGAAAGAGAGAAAAACCAGTATAAATCTAGTATTAGGAATGAATTCAGAGAATTAGGGATTCACACTAGTTATTCTACCTTCCCTTTTCAAAGGTCAGTTTCCCAGTCAGAAGAAATTAATAATATAAAAGCAGAGCGCACGCCATGACACCTACAGTTAATTACTTGCCAGTGCAACATGAGGGGGCTTCAAAAAGTAGGTGGAACAAAGTGAAATGAAAATGGAATGAAAATCATCTATGTACTTTTGACGCCCCTTCATTTAGCTAGTTACACAGAAAATCCAGAAGCGCAATGAAGTTGAACAGAAGAATTTACACAACTATTGACTCGAGGGCAATGGATACCTAGGTTTCTGTATTTTTCAAAGTAATCCTTTATGAATATTTGCACTTTCTTCATTAAAATGAGGAGCTTGGTAGGTGGATGGCATTTCTTAGTCAAATACGTAGGTTTCTGGCCTCACTAATACACACAGCCTGAGGGAGCCCTGGCCGTGTGGTTCGTAATGATATTTGGCTGTTATCCAATAGGTAGGTGGTTGGAACCCCTCAGTGATTCTGAAGGAGAAAGAAGATCTGGCAGTCGGTTTCTGTAAAGATCTACAGTCTCAGAATGCCGAAGGAATAAGTCTACTCTGTTCTGTCGGGTCATTGAATCGAATGATGGTAGTGAGTTTTAGGGTGAGTACTGCCAGCAACACCCCACCCCCCCCCCCCCGCCCGCAGCACCCCACCATCAGTCCATCAGTCAGAGGCGGACCTTAGTGCTATTGCCGAACCACCAGAAATAGGTCAGTGTCCCCAGCTGACTGGGCCACACCACCGCACTGATGTTGACCTCCTTATTTCTCACGGCAACAACCGGAACTCGGAGGTGGACGTGCTCCACGGGACCTAAGGGGACAAGAAAAACAGTGTCAGTGTTTATATTCCTGGCATAAGCCCTCACACTTTATCATTCTGAAATCTAAAATTCTCAATGCCTATTACAGTCACCTTTAAGAAAGCAAGGATAACAAGCCCCCAGATGTTGAGAGGTCGGTGTGGACCGGGCTGTGTAGGTACTTGAAATAAGCAGCAGGTGTGATAGGGAGCTCAACGCAGGCTTCGCACTTTTTGATTGACATCCAACCTCATTAATTTTCCCTGGATGAGGCCAGGCAGGAGCGCTCATGAAGCTCCAATCCAAGGACAAAGCGAGTCTGCTAAACACTTAGCCAAGAAATAGGAAGATAAACAACCATCCACTTCCTTTCGGATGATTAGCCTGCATTGTGATTTAGGGTCACCCGATTGAATGGAGGGTCCTTCTATTATCCTCCATCGTTAATTGGTTTCCATGCTCTCCCACAAACGGCCATTGTGCCTTGTCATCTGCAGGACACATTCGGACGCTGGAAAGCTGTCTTACAAAGGGGAGAACGCTCGTCACCACGAAGGAGAGAAGCAGTACCATCCAGGTTCCCCAGAATAAGAGAGCTGCGTGGAACGGGTGGACAGCTGTGTCTCTTTTCTTTATAAAACAAGTATAAGCCAGCATCAAATTGTAAACTCACAAGTAATAGAGCATGCATAAACATACCCGCATGCCTAATAAGGGAGGACTGTAATTCATTTCCAGAATAGTATGAGAAGCGGAAAATGCTGATGGATGCTGGGAATATGTGGATGGGATAGAAGCCGTCTTTTCTAACTCTGGGATTTTATCTTCTCCCTTTCCCTCCCTTTCCTCCCTGCTCTCCCCCATTCACGCTGCACTTCCCGTCCTTTCACCGCTTCCGCTTGCCCCTTTCCCTAGCCTTGTCTTTGTTATCCAAATCCAATGAAAATATTTTCATGATCCATCCACCCTCTGTTTGAGCACACCTTCCTGGTTCCCACCATCACTGCGCTGATAGTGAAGAGGCTTCTCTCGATAGGAAGCTCTCAAGCTACAGCCTGCAGATAAGACACCTTCATGAACGGGAGATAAAGACGTCTCTCTCTTGCTCTAAGGGCTTCTCCGAGGTAGGCCCCTTTCAGGACACTAGCTTTGAGGATTTGCCTCCTTGATCATTTTGAAGTGATTCAGTTTAAAGGGAGGGATGCAGATGGATACTTCTCCTCCCAGGTCTGGCACAACCTTCGCTGCCTCATCATTTTCCTTAGCTTATAAAGAAAGCTTCAATCCAGTCTTAAAAATAAGGGGAAACAGCTGTCTGCCTTTCATTTAGTAACCGGAACTTGTAAAAACACTGAGTGCATGTTAAAAGAATGATGACATTAATTAGAGTTTGTGACAATTCTTATCATTACTTCTGCCACCGCCACCGCTGCCACCACCATCACTGCTTCTGTCTACCATCAGGTTAAAGTCACTTTGAGGACAATGGATTTTTTATGAGTCTCACTTGGCACATTCCGTGCCACAGGCAATTTTTATAATGTTGGAGAGGGAACTTGGACAGGGCCTGCTATTTAGGTGGGGAGGCCAGCCAGACTTACTCGCTTCTGTCCAAATTGTACTCTCCTAAATAATCAACAATCACTCAAAAGTCTATGTGTCTGGATCCTGAAAATGTTCGCTCTCTACAGCTCACCGACCTAGCCCAGGACATAGGGTACATCAAGATTTCCTCCAGCAAATAATTGGAATCTTGCCACTAAAGATGGATGTCCACCTGGTTGAAAGTTCTCATGGTTTTAAATAAGAAAGTCTTTTTAATGGTATTGGTAGGGTTCATAGATTTAGTTGCTTGCAAGAATTAAAGAACACAAGGAGTGGGAAGCAATCTTTGATTATTGTGTTTACTTATTTTTTTTAGAGATAAACCTTATCTCTCTTTTTCCAAAATTGTTCGTGTTGTACTGATAACACGGGAAGAGAAGAGGTGACATAAAGCACTACTTGGCTCGATCATGTCCTAGGAGGGCGATGAGAAGAATTACTTCATTTAATACCTCAGAGCCCTTCTCCAGGGCAGAGAGTTAGCCTTCTTCACCTTCCCCTGCTGAGAAAGGACCCCCTTATCCACAGAATGCATGAAGCCCATTTCTCATGTCAGTCCACAGAAACCCTGGACTTTTCCACAATGAAGCAAGGTAGTCGTGCCTACCTCTGCCTCTCTGAGACCCTAGCTGAACGAGGGCTACCCTTGTCAGCTGTCCCGATGCTCCAAAGGGAAAGGAAGACCCCCTTCTGCGGACCCGAACAGCCAACACCAATGGGACACAGAGTCCTTGAACTGGACCAGCGTCAGACAGGGTGATACTCACTCCACTGTCTGGATGAACGTAATCTTCAGGAAGACTAACACGTGGCAGGGTTTTAGTGCACAGGTCAAAGTGCTTGGCTGGAGACACACCATGGATCCGGGAAAAGAAGACGAAGTGACTGAGACCACAAATCTTCCCTGCCAAGCAGGGCCCCGCCCCTTCTGATACAAATCTAATAATCTCTGCGAGATTGGTTATTATGGGCAGCTAACAACTACTTTTGTTAGCTAATGGCCCAAGGTGAGGCCAAGAGCAGTTTCCACTACAATAACTGTCTGGTGAATGCAGCCACGATGGATCTGGAGGGAATTATGAGCACGATAAAAGTCTCAAGGAACATTTACTCCTTCATGCACATGACCCTCAGAACAAACCTGTTCTTTCGGTTGTGTTTCTTTGGCCCCTAAGACACATTGGCCTTCACACCCTGCAGCAGTGCTCTGGGCAGAAGTAGGGATGTGGGTGCAGCAGGATCTTGGGATAGCAGGTAAAAAATAAAAGCAAAACTGATTTTCTTTGATTGTCTGCATTTGTGAAATGCAGCGGACGTGTTAGGCAGGAAATTCAGGGGAAGTGCTAAGTGATTATTACATTAAGAGGCCGCATTCATCATCGACCCAGCGGGATGGGAACCTGCGATGTGAGCACTCTGCAGGAAGAGGTTAACATCACAGACCCGGAAGCTCTGACTTCTGGCTGGTGGCTGAGAACTTGGTTCTCAGTATTCCAAACCAACCGTTAACTGAGGAATTCACTGGTCCGAGATGGGGTTGAGGTTCACCGGGGCTGGATGGTTTGTGCAAATGACAGTGGATGTTGTTCCTGTCAAGTGGGCTCCCAACTCAGGGCAACCCCGTGCACAATGCAATGAAATGCTTGCTGATTGGTTGCCATCACCAGAATCAGTTACCCGTCAGATCGTGATGATCCATAGGATTTTCCCTGGCTGGTTTGCAGAAGTAGATAGCCAGCCTTAACATTAATTTTTTTTCTATTTTGTTTTGGTCTAGAAGCTCTGCGGAAATCAGTTTAGCATGCTGGGAACAAGCATACCTGCAATGACAGATGGGGGACGGGTCTGCATGGAGCGCACTGGTAGGAAATCAGACCGAAGTAACACACACGGAAGGCAAGAATTCTGCACTGACCAGAGGTGTATGAAGCCACGAGCAGCCCACTACCAATATTTCCTTGACCCAACATCCTAAAACCGTGAGATGCATTTAAATGAATCGAGTCCCTGGTAGCAGATATTCATGAGACAGCCAGTCTAACTAACCTGTCTCAGGACATCAGCTGTGGTTTTGGTTTTTGCTGAGCAACAGCCAACAGTCACGAAACAGAAATGGCGAGAAATTAATAAATAATGTAGAAGAGCTCAGAATTGTTTACAACTGGAATGAACTACTTGCCGGAATGTGGAATGGAAGATTTAAATTCTTATGGGTGTTTAGTGCTACGTGTTAAAAAATCAAAGCATGTGTTTCTTTAATCCTTCTTTGGCTTCTCTGGCCCAGATAACTGTTTACTTTGATTTGTGCTGCCTTCATTCATAATGGTTAGAAATTCAGCCCGAGGCCATTGCCAGATGGGTTTCTACTGAAGCAAAGGGAAGGGACTTTCATAAGAAGAGCCGGCTGCCAAGGCACACCCACGGCAGAACAGAGTGGAGTTGGAAGGGAGAAAACAGTGGGTTCTATGTTACCGGCATTTCCACAAGAATCTCTTGACTTCACACTTATGAATTCTGACTTGTTGGGTGTGCATCTTTAACCTTCAGCAGTGGGCTACGACGTCAGCCACTGAACTTACCGGCTCAGCTCTGACGCCCAGGACCTTTAAACATAAAGAGTTCTTAAGCTGAAAGGAAAGGTGCTCGCTTGTGCTACTTACAAACCACATGCAGGAAGAGGACAGCTGTGTCTGAGCCCAGGCTGTTCTCTGCATAGGCGGTCACCTGGAAGACCCCTGCACTCTTGTATATGTGCCTGATGCCATCCTCGATGGGGCTGAAGTTAGCATAGGACACAGCAATTCCATCCCCAAAGTCAAGTTGGATGTTTGTCCTCTGGAGATCACCCTGTAAGAGGGAAGAACACTGGTGGGTGGGCAAGCACCACGTTGGTCCAGCCGGACTTCCTCTTGGGGCTTCGACATTGTCCATTGGAGCTTGTGGTCCCAGCCTGGGTCCTTCATGTTCTCAACACAATAGACAGTGTTCTCTGACATTTCCCCTGGGCACTGTGGACAGACACACACAGCTGTCCTTGTCTACCTATACTCAAGGGCAACCTGAATTGGGTGAAAATGGTCCGAGTAGTTAAGGAAGAGTCTCTACGAAGCTCAAAAGTGGAGAGAGTCGTCACGGCTTTCTCTGACTTCCTCACACACATCGTTTACCTATGAGTCTGTTTCACCACCATCTTCGTCATTTTAATAGCTAACTCCCTTTCTTATTGTCAGGTCATTAATTCCCGTATAATTTTATGGATTAGACTTATTATTATTGCCCAAGTTGTAAAACGGGGGCATAAATGAATTAAGCAATTAGACCAAAGTGGCACAGCTAAGGGGCAGAGCCAAGAGTCAAGAAAGTCTGATTTGAAATTAAGGTTCAGCTACAACGCTGGAACTATACGTGCTTGTCTTTTTCTGGGTGCAGACTACTCTCTTCCTAGCTTTATCACAATTACTGGACCCACATGATAGAAAGGCCTCTTAAAAAGAACCCTATGAGATAGGGCAACTGTGCCCATTTTATAGATGGATACAACTATATTTTATAAATGAACACATAGCAACTCAAATTACATCTCTGCTCTGTTGTTCTTGCCTTTCCCTAAACCTACCTACACCCCACTCCTAGGAAGCCTTCTCTGACCATTCCAGCTCTCAGAGGTCTCTGGCTCTTGGAAGGTCAGAGCCTTGACTACAGAGACTCACTAATCCGGGTGCTGCCTGGCCAACTGTGAGTTTGGTGGTTCACAGGCAAGCATCTCACCACTCTCGGCAGATATCTGGTGGTTTGGGGGAGCAGTGCTGAACCCCATTCTTTCTTGTCCTGCTCCCACCATCCGTATGGGGTACAATAAATGAATCTGACCCCTGAACATGAAGCATTGGATCTCTTTGCTTATATGCAAAGACAGCAGATGGAATAAAGGAAGAAATACATCTTCTGGAATCATGAGCCAATTCTTCTGCCTGGCGAGCCTGCATTGATCACCATTTCTCTTCCTGTCTCTTTCCATCGTAGCAACCCAGATGTGAATGAAATATTGATAGGCGTTCCCTTGCCCCCCACGTAATGCCAACTAACTTTGCGTTGATGAATACAAATTAAAGTGGAGATGAACTGGAGGTGATTCAAATGGAGAAGATCTTAGTTCCTCACATTCACTCAAGGGAAAGCTTAGTAGCTTGACTCTTGTAAAGTCCCTGGTGGAAAGGTGACAACAACCTCCCGTGATCAACGCCCTTCCCCTCAGTGCTGGCGAAGGAATGTGTCAACCTCAGAAAAGGAGACTTCAGAGGCCTGTCCAGCGAGGGCCTGCCATGACTTTGGAGGAAGTGCCTGGCCTGCTTTGGCCTCTTTCCAAGATCTAAAGAGCACAGAGCAGCTCACGTACTCATGTCCAGGGCTTTGCATATGCAGCTAGCCCTTTTGCCCCGCCAGCTCAACAAGGAGTGCCTGGCACTTCCCTGGCTGTGGAAGAGAGGAAATGGCTCACCGGAGAAGCAAGAAGCAGACATGAGCTATCTGCATCCTGGGATGAATGTATGCAGGCTGATTTTACTGTCTGGGCAGCAGAAGGCATGAAACAGTGAACTAATGGAGCAGTTAGCTGATGGAAAGGCAACTAATATGTCATCCTTTATAAGGATACATTTGAAAGAATTTCAATAATTTTCACTCACTCTCATTCATACAGCCAAGGTCCTTTAAAAACCTTAGGAATTGTATTAACCAGAGAATTTCAGGATTGAGTTAAAGCAAAAGAATCTCCTGATGGCAACCCATAACGTGTGAATTTCCTTCTTGCCGAAGACCTCCAGAGGACATGAACTTTCAGTGGGAAACACGCCTCAAGCCAACCCCAAAGGGGTATACTCCGAACTAGGTACATACAGGCAAATGGTCACCATTCTGGACTCAACCTTCATTGTGGAGTAATGCTAGCAAAGTCTCAAAACATCCCAGGTTCACCCCTCGCCTCTGTCTCCCATGGTGATGCCACCAGCCTGGGGTCACTGGTGGCAAGAACTTACGTTCATCCCTCACCCATGGACTTCTTCTAATTCCACACCAAACAGAATCCTTAGTAATGCTAATTAGCAATTTTAACCATGGGATGGTATGTGATCAATATATCTGTAATTGCTGAAATGTTACATTTCTTAAGATTGTATGAATGCTAACAACGTTGTTTTTGCCAAATCGTTCATCACTGAATTACACTGTTAGTTACATTATGAGTAACTGAGCAGAAGCTTTCACATTTTGTCTCCTTTTCTGCGAATTCCTAATTCACTCTCCAAAAAAAGCAACTGCTACAGGTTCACCAATACCAATCACCACAATATTGTGGCTGGAACTCTCTCACCATGGACAAAGTCAGCAACTATAAACACCCCGGCAGCAAGCAGAACAACAGTGTGTGCGTGTAAGATGTGTGGAGGAAACCAGAGGATGCCAGCACACGGGAAAGCTCAGGGAGGTGAATTGGCCAAGAGTGTCAGCCTTGTCCGTATACTGACACATGGAAGCTGGACTTAAGAAAAATGTTCTTGTTGTTGTAACTATAGGGGTATATTTATTAAGGAAAAAATAAATTTCTGCCGAAATACTGCACAATAAATGTATGGACAGTTATATTAGTGCCACCCCCTCTGACAGTGTCACCGTGCTCAGCCCACTCTCTCCGTACACCCTCCCTATCACCACTCATCCCCCAGAAGGCTTAACTCCACCCTTGACCTTGGAGCAGGAGCCCAGAGGTATAACAACCCTTCTAGTTTCTCATTCTCTCTGATAACACGGAATGGCTGCCTGCTTGGGAGTTCTGACTTGGGATACCCAGGCCGATACCTACCTCCTCCATGAGGATGACGAAGGTGGCGTTGTGGCCCTGCTCTGCTACCAGGCGCCCGTCTGTCGTCACCACGTGGAGGCCCCGAGGGGCTTTCCCAGGGCACAGCTGAGCCTTGGCAGTGTATTTGTCCCTCAGCCCATCTGTGCAGTTGTTGGACACGATCCTGCGGTACCTGGGGAGGATTGACAATTCACAGTGTCGCTCGGCGTATGCCACTGGTGTGAGGGTGTATTAGAAAAAGAGTGTGAGACAGCAAGACGGTGACTGGCACTTCACAAAGCTTCCCCTCAAAACTAGGTCTCTGAGAAGACAGCCGTCTATGACACTAAACAAACGCGGGGAGCAGTTACCCCTCCCTCTCTGCATGAGTAGCTCCTTAAACATTATTATCGATCCAACCTGGTGAGTCATGGATCAGATCAGTGTCCAAACTAGCTAAGAAAAATCAATGGCTTCCTCACACACAACAGAGGAGGAGGGGATACACGAGACTGGGGAGACAGGGAAGGAGGTGCTTCTCTCTGCGAGGGAGGGATGTGCGGCTAGGTTCCCCCAGTCCCTCTCTGGCTTTGCCTGTACCAGGAAAGAGCCAGGACGATGCATTTCTTCTCACTCTGATTAGTCTGGGAGCCTCTTCCTGTTCTCCCCTCCGTAGTCATTGAAGTATGTCATAGGATATTTTTTTCTCCTAGCCAGAATCGCATCTCACTGCTTTCTGGCCTGAGAAACGAGTCACTGTCCTTTTCCTGAAGTATAGGCCTGGCCCAAAGAGACGGACAAAAGGTCATGGAATCTGGGCGATGAGAAATCGCCCAGATTCTCCCTGAAGAGGTATCCCCAGTGAAGAACGCTTCAGCTTTCCTCAGAAGGGAAGTCCCTTATTACACACAAGCTCTCTCTGCGGTCTGTATTGTTTTAATAGCAACGCGTTCCCTCACATCCCAATTTGGAAAGACAAAAGCTACGAGTTGAGTTCGTTCTGTGTTTAACTTACCCAGTGCTGTTAAGGTAGCTCTGGCCCAGGCTGCAGTCCTTTGATGGGGATGCTGGGTTGTACCAGAATGCTGGCATGCAATGGGCCTCCCCATGTCGCTCATAGCCATAGTCACTGCCAGGAAGAGACATTTCACACACATGCATAGGCATGGATGTAAAAATTACCCATGAACCCTCTAAACGCACACCTCTCTCTAAGCACCTGAAATGTCAGAACTCACTCAGCAACCAAACTCACTGCCATGGAATCAATTCTGACTCAGAGAGACCCTAGTGGACACACTAGACCTGCCCTTGTGGGTTTCCAAGGCACGAGCTCTTTAGGGGAGTAGAAAGCCTCATCGTCCTCCCACAAAGTGGCTGGAACTTTCTACCAGCTGCCCTTGTGGTTTGCAGTGCAATGAATAACCCACGATGCCACTGGGATTTCTATGGAAAATCTAAACAGGATTTTTAACACTCCCTGAGAAATAAAATCTTGATACTTTGTGAGTGTATATTATTTTTAGAAATAATACCGAATGAGGTGCAGGACTGACATGATACAATCCTGCTAGTCCTGGGGTGGAAGAATGCAAATAGGATATAGAAAACTCCAATGTGGCCATTTCTCAGTTTTGTCATGCAGCTGGGTATAAAATGAGCCATCACAGAGGCACAGACAGGGGATCTTTATGTCATCAGGAAAGAAGAGACAGAGATGGATTGGATATTCGGGATCTGAGCAACCTGAAAGAGCCTCTCTGATCCAGGAGACAGAGAATGGTGGCACTGGAGCAGCAGTACTGAGTGGTGAAGAAGTGGCAACAGCAAAAGCAAGATGCTAGCTAGAGTAGAGAGGAGGCTTGCTAACTCACAGAGCAAGGAAGCTGAGTGGCTTCAGGCAAGAGGCTCACTTGGATAATGGGGTGTCTCCAGGCACTTAATCAAGGAAGCTAGGCTGACTGTCCCATGGAGCTAGAGCTGAGAGCTTTCAGCTGGAAGCTTACAACAGAGTCGTTCCTCTTGGGTGTTTATCAGCAGTGCTAAAGGAGCTTTGTCTTACTCCCTGGGGTGGAAGCCAAGGAAGAGACATGCCTGTGGGCCTGACTGAGGAGAGGAGCTCCTGACCAGAAGAACTGTACTCTAAACATTTCTGATCCTGAATTGTAACCTATTACCTTTCCTAATAAGCTCTATAACCATGTGTTTTGTCTGTAAGTTTGGTCATTGGAATGGATCATGGAACATGGTAGAGCAGTACAGAGTGTGTTGGGAGGGATAGTTGGTGTAACACTTGGTAAAGGAGCAAAAAGAGCAAGAGGCATGTCTAACCTCTGTCCATAGACAGCAGCCTTGGGCTATCAAAAGATATAGCATCTGGGGTCTTAAAGGCTTGAAGGTGAACAAATGGCCATCTAGCTCAGAAACAATAAAGCCCACATGGAAGAAGCACACCAACCTGTCCGATCACGAGGTGTTGAAGGGATGAGGTATCAGGGATCAAAGAACAAAAATATCAAATCATTGTGAATGAGAGGGAGTATACATTGGGGACCCAAGACCCCTCTGTAAGCAACTTGACATCCCCTTACAGGAGGGTCATGGGGAGGAGATGAGCCAGTCAGGGTGCAGTGTAGCAATGATGAAACATACAACTTCCCTCTAGTTCCTAAATGCTTCCTCTCCACCCCCTGCATGATGCCAATTCTACCTTACAAATAAGGCTAGACCAGAGGATATACACTGGTACAGATAGGAAATGGAAACACAGGGAATCCAGGACGGATGATCCCTTCAGGACCAGTGGTGAGAGTGGCGATACTGGGAGGGTGGAGGGAGGATGGGTTGGAAAGGGGGACCCAATTACAAGGATCTACATCTAACCTCCTCCCTGGGGGATGGACAACAGAAAAGTGGGTGAATGGAGACATCGGACAGTGTAAGACATGATAAAATAATAATAATTTATAAATTATCAAGGGTTCATGAGGGAGGACAGAGTAGGGAGGGAGGGGGGAAAATGAGGAGCTGATACCAAGAGCTCAAGTAGAAAACAAATGTTTTGAGAATGATGATGGCAAGAAATGTACAAATGTGCTTGACCCAATGGATGGATGGATGGATTGTGATAAGAGCTGTATGAGCCCCCAATAAAATGATTTTAAAAAATTAAAAGAAAAAGAAATCAGCGTTTGGCTAATGCTCATTCCCCTCTTCCCTCCTTGTAAAACAGGTCAGATCCCCCCTATAAAATCCTTACATGTGGAGACCAAGTTATAGAATAAAAATGGGGTTCTAGCCAAACAATGGAGTTTCAAGTTGAAAATAAATATGTAAAAAAACAACTATACACAATATAGTGGCACATGGTTCTGAATGGGGAGGGAGGCGATGGTGCTCTAGGCATATGTTGCATTACAGTGGAATACTGACATATGTAAGTGACAACCGAGAGGAAAACTAAGGCAAAATACTGCATTCGGCAAATCTGCTACAAATCATCTTTTTAAAGTGTTGAAAAGCAAAGCTATCGGTTTGATGCATCACTGAGCCTGATCCAAGTCACGGTCTTTGGTCTCTTTAATCCCTTCACATTCAGGTAACAGCGGGGACAGGAACCTAAGGACAGCAGGGCTGGCGCATTTAAACTGCGTTGGCAACAAATACGAACGGACTCCAGAGGAACGAACAAATCAATGGTAGAAAACACGCCATCAGAATACTCGTGGAAGCAAGAAAACGGCAAGACGCTGACACACAGACTTTGTGGCATCCTCAGGGAAAGCCGGTTATGGAAATGGAGAAAGGTTAGTTAGCACACTTGATGACATGCAGGGTCAGCGACAAGGCAGGAACACGTCACTGTGAGGAGCGGAGACGCTAATTGTAACGAGAGATCCAAACGTACCAACAGACTCTCGTGCAAAATGCACAGGACCAGGCAGCATCTTGTGTGTCACGCAAAGTTGTTAAGAGTGGGATCCAACTCCCTGGAAACGGACCACAACCACCATGCAGAGGTCATAACAACGGTTCTCATCCTGCGGGTCGCGACCCTTCTGGGGGGGTCAAACGACCCTTTCACAGGGGTTGCCCCTGTGATTCATAACAGCAGCAAAATGACAGTGATGAAGTAGCAATGAAAATATGGTTGGGGGGGCACGACCACATGAGGAACTGTATTAGAGGGTCACGGCGTGAGGAAGGTTGAGAACCACTGCCTTAGGAAGTGAAGATCCATGTTCTCCACGGAGATTCCTTTGTGTGCTGTTCAAAAAGGGAGTTCGCCGTACCTTTGTTTTCACTTCTCTTGCATTCATCATGGAAACACACATGCGTACTCACACATACACAGATGTGTCCTGGCTACATGGAACACAACCCCTGGTTTCCTTTCACAGGGAAAGAACACAAAACTTTGGCTCTCTGCCCTGTGTCAGCGAAATCCCTAGCCATCAGAAATGAACACATCTGGCTGCTCCTCCTCTTCCCTGTGGCCCTCATTAGGGAACAAGGAAGCAACAGGGCCCGTCACTGAAGTGCAAATAGTGTGTCCACCCTTCCTGGGGTTTCACCCGGCTCACTCACAGGTGTGTAAATGTCAGAGTAGAAAAAGAGGGAGAAAGTAGGAGGCAAACGTAATAGTTGCTCCTGAAGCGCCCCCACAGAGGTCAGGGAGAGGTGGCTTCACTTGGCAGGAGAATTGATGCGTCCACGATACGGATTTCCTGAAACCCTAACTCAGCAGGACAGCCTGGACATTTGAATATGGATCCAGCGAATATTAATAAAACATTAAATGGCAAGAGGAAACTCTCAGGAACCCAGCTCTCTTTCCTTTTGCTGTCCCTGCCTTCTTCGAGGCAGGATTCCGCAAGTCCATTGAGAACCAGGGCCCGTTGTCTATGCATGCATTATGTCTAGAAGTCCGAAGAGATAAGAATGACAATTTCATTCCACGCTGATTCATTCCTCCATATGTGCAGTTTCCTGTTTTGAGAGGCATGATTGTCCTCCAGGGGTTTTCAGACAGAGCTTATTCCAAAATTCAACTGAAAAAGAGACTAATGCAGTGTGAAACTGAATAAACCAGCACAATCAAGAAGTTCTAACTGATGTAGAAGATCCAGCCCATCAATTGGTTTCCCAGTTGCAGAGATCCACCTATTTTTGCATGCAATTTGCTCCACGAAAGTTATATCTACAACTCCTCCGGGCCAACTCTTCCAACTTCCTTTTCATGGATGCCCCTACACTGGGTTTGAGGCAGTTTCCCCTTTTCTGTTTGGTACTTTTCTATTAAACCTTTTTCGATGTCTAGGTCATATGAGGTCAACCCTGCTTCCCCAGATAAAACCTTTATAGCCTGTATCCTGTCGTAACCGAGAAGAAAGGCAACAATGGGGCCAGTGTTTGTTAGTTTTGTCATAGCAGGTGCTGAATAAATATTCCTTGAACTAATGTATATTTAAATTAAATCCATGGGATGAAACTAATTTTCCTAATATTTTAAGCTAATCTATTCAGGAAGAAGACATTTGAACTCATCAGGAGCCCAAATGAACCCCAGTGTCTACCACAGTTCTCAAAAGATGCCCACGGTGTACAAGCTACGGTTGCTACGAGTCGTCGGCAGTGACTTGACGGCAGTGAGGATTTTGTTTTGTTTTTTTAAGCAGTTTCATCAAGTGGAGTCTCACTCCTGGCAGCCCTGGTGCCACAGTCATACTGTGGCCTACAGGGTGTTCAATGTCTGCCAACTCGGAAGATTGCCACTCCTGAGTGCACTTGAACTATGGATCGATCTACTAAAAGCTCACCCTCCCTGCTGTGGATTTCACTCAGACTCCCAGCACCCCTACAGGAGTGCGTAGAACCCCGAAACTCTAACGATGGGAATAGAACGCCTCATTTTTCTCCCAAGGAGAGATATGGTTTTGAACTTCTGACTTTGTGGTTAGCAGCCCAATGCATAGCCTCTGGCAATGTTTATCTGAAAAATCAGCCACAGAAGATCCTGTGAAGCACAATAAAGCAACGGGCTGGTTTTCTCTGGAAATCCTACAGAACGGTGGGCTCTTGCATTGCTTGCCCCACTGCTGTGTTCAGTGACATGTCGGTAACGAACATCGGCCAGGGGGAGGATCTTTATCATAATCAGCCAATGCTCCTACCCAGGTGTCGTGGTTTATTTCTCTGTTCCAAGAGCCCCAGGAGTTTTATATTTACGAACGTCTCGCTGATGATGCCATTTTCAAACATGATTGATCTGTAAAAACACAGGGAGATAGTACATCTGCCCGCCTCCTTGAAAATGCCCCGAATGCTTCCTGCAGTGAATCTGCTGACCGCCCTGCTCGCCCTGGGACATACTGGTGACCTTTGAAAGAAGGGTGCTCTCCTCGGCAGCGCGGGAAGGAGAGAGAGGCCTCCATGCTGTCTGCAAAATGTAATCATCAACAGCAGTTTCGGTCAGCTCTGCTCCCTGCTGGTGATTCCGTAATTAAAGAAAGGTGCTTAGGCCCGGTGCTCTGTCCCCAATACAGAAAAGCACCTTATTGATAACATTAAAGGAGACGTCACTGCCTGCCCTCAGGCTGTGGACTTCTGCATCAACTTTAGCTAAGCGTACATTAAAATCTCTTCGCTGCCCCACCTCCCTCCTGGCTCCTAAGTCCTCAGGTTTGAGACAGACCAGCAGCTTCAGGTGCTGCTCTGGCTTCCCGGGCACAGTTGTCTTTCACTCGCATTGTGAGGGTTGGAAGGACCTCCCCGAAATCTTGATGTGGCTCAGGGAAGAATGGTGGCCCTAATTTCTACAAACACACAAGCCGTTTCCTTCAAGCAATGTGAGGGGTATCTCCTCAAAAAACAGAACCTTTTCTCCCCAAAGCTATGTATTTAAAATATTTTACAAACCCCCCTTATCACCATTAAAATACCCTCCATTACCCTGAATACATTTGTCAAATCTGCGATTCCATTCTTGGAAACATTTTTCAGACTCATCCGTTTAGGTGGCTGACAGAACCTCCCTCATTTTCTTTTCTTTACCTCTTCTATGTCATCAGATCCCTGTCCTTATTCATCGCTCTTCATTCACGGAAACAACAAGAAGCTTCACCAAAGCAAGGTCAGGTGAGTAAGGTGCACGGGGCAAGAGAGGCAGGCTGTTTTTTGCCACAAACTGGCACACTGAGATGGCTGTGTGATATGATGCACTGTCATCATGGCAAAACCAGTACCCCATCTGCCACAGATCAGGGTGTTTGTTTGTATTTTTGTCTCACACTGTTATGCAATCTTTTCAGAACCTTTCCATGGAAAACCTGATCAACAGTCTGACCCGGTGGAACAAACTCCAAATGCACAGCAAGTCAGCATTTTCATCCGTGCAGGAAGCGGATGGATGTCCAGAACAAGGCTTGTCATCAATCGACAGTTCGCCTTTTTTGAAATGAGAAAACCACTCATACACTTGAGTTTCTCCTATAGTGCTGTCCTTCTAAGCTGTGCTCAATATCTCAGCAGTTGCTGTGGCATTCTTCCCCCCCTCCCTGCCCCAGCAGGAAACAAAATTTCACAGCTGGATGCTATTCTCTTAAATCAGCCTTCACACACACAGAGGTTCAAGTGAAACTGATTTTGTGAAGAAATTCATTGTGACCAGAGAGAACCTTCCCAGGCAATGCCACGGGGTGCACTAACTCAGAATTGCTCAATACTTGCCTACTTGGAAAAATGCATCCTACGAAAGATCCACTTGTCCCCAGGGAAATTCTGTTTTTGTTTTTTTGGGGGGTGGGGTGACCCATCATACATTACCTCTGTGTCATTCTTGATTATAAAATTTTAGAAACTCTAAAGATTCCTGAAAAATCGTGCTCACGTCTAGGAGCTTTGCCTCTGCGTGTCCTTCAAGCCCCCTCATTGAAGGAGAAAATCTGATCTACAGGAACAACAGATAAGAGAACTTTGCATGTCCGTGCAGGGAGGGGCACTTATACTCTTTGGACCGAGCCCCTTTAGGTCCTACATTGGAAAAGAGCAGCACAAGGAGTGGACATGGTTGTCAACTATTGCACCCAGCTGACAGTGGCAGAAAAGATGATAATTGAAACTTCTGACCTTTGGTTCAGAAACCGTACAATTCTATGAAGCATCTATTTAATTATCCATAAGGAAGGCCCTGTTGGCCTCAGAATTCACATTCTGAGACTCTTGGAACCATCTGAGAAGTCATGGTCTTTTGCATAGGCTGTTCAACTCTCAAATCATCCAACCAATGCTCCCCTGGTTGCCATCCTCACTGCTTACCCCCTTCCAAAACTCTCCTTCCCCCTATCTGGTAGATAAGATTCTAGGGCTGGTTCCTCTGACCCCCTTTGAGAGGCAATATAGCATTCTTAGGAGTCCTGGTAGTGTAGTGGGTTATATGTTGGACTATTAACCATCAGGCAAGCAGTTCAAATCGACTAATCCCTCCACAGGAAAAAGACGAGGCTTTCTGCTCCCATAAAGATCTATAGCATTGGAAACTCAGAAGGAGTAGGGCTAGTCTTTTGTCTGTTTGTCAGGCTCAACTGGATAGCAGTGGTTTAATAGCATTCTTGTGTTCAAGATAGGTAGAAAAGAGGTTCTGAGCAGGTACAGAATGAGCTCACCACACAAAGCAGCAGCAATTAGCAGCAGCAGCAGCATTAACTATGGCTTAAATGTAGCAATAGAGAAGGAAAGGCAATGAAAGCCAAATCACTCCAGAAACAACTCAGGAAGACCAAGAACTCTCCTTCAAATATTTCTTCTGCATCTCACTGTTCTGTGCCACTCTGCCCCTCTTCCCACCAACCACCTGGCCACCCTCCTGCTATCTTTGTATTGGCTTCTCCCTCAAGTCTCAGCAGTGTTTCCCGTTTGCCCAGTGCTGTGGACACAGCTACAAACACCACTTCCTGCAGGAAGGCTTCCAAAATTACTCTGGCCACAGCCAGAGCCGAACCCACTGCTTCTGAGTTGATTCTGACTATGATGATCTTATATCTAATTTCTGAGACCTTTAATTTTTATGGCAGCAGCCAGCCTCATCTTATTCCTGTGCAGAGACTTGACCTCAGTGTCTCTGAAAACCACGGCACTATATAGCCTAGCAACTGTCTCTTCTCTGCTCTACCTTCTACCCAGAAAGGTTTACAATAATTTCAGGCTGTATGACTTTTTTTTATAACCACTGACCTAGTATGAATCCTTATTTGTTGTTTCTCCTAGCTCAAGCATAAGTGGTAATAAAAAGAAAAATAATGTAATGTGCTTTATATCCAAAGGAGTTCAATAACATCTTCTTGGAGCTCACATATGTACTACAACTCCTAGTGTAATTGTTCAAAAAGCGCCTAGATTAGAATTGTTTTTATGATCAATGGAACTTTGCATATTAAACTTTGCCAATGGTAGTAAACCCAGGTTACTTGGGATTGGATTTTAACTTTTAAATAACTTCACTGGGGAGCCCTTCCTTCTTCTGATGCATAAAATGAATCTAAAGTAATCGGGACGTTTCCTTTTCTTTCTTTTTGTAAGAAACAGCACGATTTGTAGGAGGTAACATAGGATTTAACTGCAACTGAAGTTTAAATCTCTCCCAGAGATGTGACCTTGATCAAATAACTGGCCATCCCAGGTGACCCTTTTCTTTCGGTTAAAATGTCAACAATAATGATATTACGATATATTGAGTCTAGGTGGCACCTCTATAAATGCACGTGTGAGCCACAGAATGCACTGTAAGCGCTTGCATTTTCTGCCTCACCTATACGTAGATAGACTCTGACAGCAGATCCCAAGGAAGGGTTGAGAAATATTTTAAACAATGCCACCGGCATTGAAATAAATGGAAAACACCCAAAGGTACTACTTTGAAGACAGCTCTTCTTTGGATGTATAAGCTCTGTTTTACTTGCTAAAAATACCACGGAGACGATTTAACCCAGGGGTACGAGATTAATAGCAAGAGCAGCAGCAGCAACCGCTACCATATGCTAGATGTCTATGGTGTACACCAGGGGGATAAATGCTTTATCTACATTAATTATCCACATTAATTCACTTATCAATTAATTTATTCCTCCCAAGGACCCAGTGAGATACGCATGATTATTTGGATTTTACAGATGAGGAAGTGAAGTGAAAAGAAGGTTTAGATGCTTTCCTGAGGTCAAAAAGTAGAAACACAAGAAAAACTAGTAAATATAAGAAGAGCAGATAAGTGGAGACTAATGAAATTACTGGAGGAGATAGATTGATGTTATCTATCTCAAGTTCTCAATTGGGAGGGTTCCCAGTAAGGTGAATCCAGGGTAGCTTCTTCAAAGGCACAATATCTTGATGGAGGCAATATGGAGAAAGACATAAAACAAACTCCTTACTGACAAGTCAATGGTTACACCACGTAAATCCAGAGGACGCCGTAGAACTGCCCCATAGTGTTTCCAAGGCTGGAAATCTTTACAGAAGCAGCTGCACATCTTCCTGCAGTGGGGCAGTTGATGGTTTTGAACCACTTGGCAATTTAGTTCGCAGTGGGTCACTTTAATCACTGCACCACCAAGGGCGCTCGAGAAGAACACAAGGAAGCCTGAAATTCATATTCTCCATGTTCTGGTTGATGTGAATATGCCATGAGCCATAAAGCTGAATAGTTTATTATGTACAATACTATGACTATTTTTCTAATTTGTAGTGAATAACTGAATGTTTCCATGCCCAAGTGTGAAGATATCTTTAATTCTGAAGGGCTGGCATTGCCACACAATTATAAATTCCATTCAATGCATTTGATTTTAATAGTTCTCACTGGAGCCAAGTTCCCTAAAGGCATACGTGTAGAATGAAGAACAAGTGGGGAGTAGTGACGGCTACCAGCTGTTATACATAAGCAGAAGTTGGGAAATGAAAGATGATTTTCTAGAATTCAAGCTCTAGAAACAAGCTGGACAAAATGAGACTGGAGAGGGCAAGGCCGCTGGGTAGGGGCACTTACTCTGTACCGATTTGGATTTGCATCTGCCGTTGGTCAACAGAAAAGTCCAAAGGCAACCCTGTTATTGCCCTGCCTCTTCCTCATTTACAAGACAATGCTTGAGTTCTATGCTCTTTCTTCTCACCTTGAATGTGCTGTGTAAACCTTCATCTACAAACCGAACTTCTGTTATTTGACTGTGCTGAGAACAAACCCTTTTGGCTGAGCTTAGAGTGCTATGCATACATGCAACACATTAGTGAGGCTTTGGATTGCCTAAAGTGAACGATGCTCACAAACGTGCTATACCTATGCATCAAAAGCTTATGGACTAGGCTTATTGAAGATACAACAACTCAAAACGTCTATCTTTGCACACATAGTACATTTTCTACTGGGAAAAGATGGACAATTACAAGCATTTAAGAGCATCTTCATTTCATAGGATGATTAATACAAAGAATATAATAAATCAAGGCAACGTGACCAAGCATTCCTGGGTGTACCTCAGATTAAGTGGTCACAGAAGGCATTTGTGAGGAGCTGATAGTTTTGCTGAGACATGAGCCCTCCTAAGGTGCCAGCCATGCTCAGGACTGGAAGAAGTTCTTGAACTTGCTGTTCCCTTTGTTGGGAATGAGCCTAGAGTGATCGAGGTGCAGGAGGGTGCTCGTGCAGTTGCTACCGAGGCAATAAGTCAGGAATAGTAAGAGACTGAGTACAAAGGTAGGGAGGGCCAAATCGCCTACAACTGAGCCAGCTGAAGAAAGAAGGCTAGATTATATTGTAAGGGAGAGAGGAAGCAACTGGGGTGTTTGACGCAAAGGAGTGAAAACAATTGGTGTGTTGAAAATAAAATGTGGGTTGTATAGACTTTATGTTGACAAGGGTAGGAATGGAGAGACACACGGAAGATTCTAGGAATGACCCAGACAGTAGTGGTGGAGATGGGTAGAAATGTTTGAGTCGTGATATATGTTGGAGGCAGAGATTTCAAGGATTCCCTGAGGATCCAAAGCTGAACCTAAAGATATAGAAGAAGCCAAGCCCTCCTGGGACTTTGATTTGAACCACCGTGGAGATGGCTGTGCATTTCACTGAGGTTGGGTAGTGGGCAGGAATGTCTTCCTGGGAAGTGATTCAAGAAGAGTGCTGCCTTGGCTCCATTACACTGTAAATCCTTAGTCACAAGTCTAGTGGAGAGAAACATCAAGGAGGAGGATGGACACACGCGTCATGATCCCAGAGGAGAGGCAAGGCAGATTTAGAGGACCTGGTCACTGGTGACCAGGGGTGATTTGAAATGGTGTGTGTGTGTGTGTGTGTGTGTGTGTGTGTGTCTGTGTGTGGTGTCTATTAGAGGAAGAAGAGATCATGTTAAGAAAGGGTCCACATCCAAACATCAAAACTCAACTGCCATTGGGTCGATAGTGATTCATAGCAGTCCCAGAGGACCAAGTGGAACTACTTCGTGGGGTTTCAGAGACCGTAAGTCTATAGGAGAAGAAAGCCTTATCTTTCTCCTGAGACATGGAAGCGTGCAATATGAGTGGATGTTTCTGGAAGGCAGTATATTCCGGGAACTATTTTGCCAGTGCCCATCACATCTCTCCAGGATGTTAGCTCCTAACTGCAGGGGAGGAGACGCCTCCTTTAAAATGCAGCCCGGGAAGCACAATGATCTTCCCTGCTTCACAAGGACACCCAGCTCCCATCTGGCCCTGCAGCCTGGCGTGTGGAGCCCACAGGCCAGCCCACACCTCTTTTACCTTCTCTAAATCCATCATCACGCCCTCCCTGCCAGCAGAGGAGAGTATGTAGGAATGGATGCAATGCCAAGGGGCTCACCACTCAAAGTCCCAGTCAGCGCAGACGCAGGGTTCTGAGACCACCGTCCCAGAGTAGTCTCGGCCCAGGGCGCACTGAGCTCCGGGCCTGCGTTTCTTGAATATTTTCCTTTCTCCCATGACGCAGGGCTCCCCCTTGGGAAAAAGAAAATGCATTGAGAGAGGCAGAGAAAGCACAAGGACGGGCAAACCACGTCTCAACAGGAAACATGCAGGTTTTCCCTCTCCTTCACAACACAGGGACAGCATGGCAGGTCCTCCAGCCACCCCACCCTAGCACGTGGCGCCCCTGAGGTTCTGTTTCTGCCCTACCAACATAGGGCACACTCACACTGCCAGGACGTCAACCAAATGGCTTTGGTGGAAATCCTAGTAGAAAAAGGGCCCATATTTTCAACGATAATAGCACTGGTCCCAAAAGATCCCTGTCTAGGGTAACAAATCGTATTCAAGTGTCTCTTAGTCAGAGACAAAAGGAGAAGTTGGGAGAGATCACAAAGGATCGGCAAAGGGCAGAAACCTGGCTAGGTTGCATAAAAATAAATATCTGACCTCATTGGATCATGCCCTCGCTCACTCTGAAAAATTTAATCATCTGAGCCTTCTCAGTGATCATGTCCCCCTTACTCTGGGGTCCATAATTTCCTTGAAAATTATTTTACTTCTACGTTGATGGGTGAGAGGATCAAGCCACGACAGGGCCTCATTGCTGTCCAGCGAGCCATCAAACCCAGAGCCCATGAGTTCATTGTGGGAGGGACTATAGAAGAGAGTAGAACTACTCCATTTCAAGCTTGTGAATCTTGATGGACGTGGACTGCCACACGCTTCTCCTGTGGGAAGACTGGTGGGCTTAAATTGCCAACCCTCAGTTACCATCATTGTCATCATGGCACCCCTAGGGCTCCTTCAGTGTTCCACGGATACAGCTTTAAACATAGGTTCTCACTGCCACCTCCCTCCCAGACTATCCACGCATTGCATTCAGATGTCAACGAATAGATCGGGATCACAGGGTACAAAAAGAGGCTCAAGACCATATGTCCCTGCTATACTGGGGTGGGGGGGGTGGCTCAAACCCCTTCTCCCGCATCTACACCCAAGGCCATAGTTGACTGTTGAGTGTGCCCCTCTCCCAGAGGTAGGTCCAGAGAAGACCTAGCAGGTCCGGGGGCAGCTAACCTTGTAGCAGACAAGGCTCCCACTGTGATGTGTACCTGGTTGAGCAGGTGCCAGGTCTGATAGTCCTCCTTCGTGCAGCGCCGGCTGAAGATGGATTTGTAGTCCACTTTCACCAGCTGCCATTCAGAGCGGAGGCTGAAGTGGCCAAAAACTCTAAGAGTTTGGGAGAGGGATGAAAAAGACAAGTAGAGAAGGTCCCATCGTCAGTCATCAAGACAACCCGCCTGGGGAATCAGGATTAAGCTGCAGACTTGTACTTTGCTGGATCCACCAAAGCAATTTCCTTGACGGCGGGGAGGGTCACTCTACACACTACCCCAGTCAATTTTCAAGACATTTACATTTTGCTGAAAACCTTGACTTGGCTGTATGACTTGTGCTTCAGAGGAAGAATGTAGACCATGGAAAAGCTCAGTGAAGGGAGGCATTCACTGGATAGGCCCAAACTCACTACTTGCCAAGTACCACTGTTTGTATTTTGACATATCTCGTTCTGTCGTCCTTCATAAACGCACTGGCATTGTGGTCTCCGCGTCCATGTCCAGGGACTCACTGCTCTCATCTACAGAGCAGATTAGGTGTGGGTGTGCATTTGCTAATGTGAAGTATGGCCTGGAAATGGAAAAATTCTGATTGCGTCTAAGCATGTTTATTTGAAAACCCCACTGCTAAATTCCTCCTTCTCTGAAACACTCAGAGCAGTCTCATGAAAGGAACTCATATTTATGTACAGTAAGGAGGCACACCATCGGAGTAGCTTGGAGAATCAATACTGACCTTTTCAAAGCCCAGCAGTTGATAGCTCTATAAATATGAATGATCAATTGTTTTTAGTAAAATGGAAGCAAAGACAGATCATCCATACTCTGCTAGGGTGGCATGTCTTGCAATTGCAATGCAAGGCATCGATCACAGTGATGTAAAAGGGGTGCCAATCATGTCTGGAGCTTACACCAACTGAGGTCTTTCAAGGATTGGATGTCATCAATTTCAGCATGACTCAATCACACCACCAGTCTTGGATTCTCCTCTCCCCAAGTCCAGGTAGTCTGACGATGACACACACCTAAGAGACCAACTCTCATCAAAGGACATCTCTTTCTTTTATCTGAAAATGAGGATACTTATTAGAAGAATAGCGGCTGATGGAGGTTGAGAAATAGGGAAATAAATGGGACAGTTTTATAGCTCTTGCAACTTGAAATGCACCACACAAAAAATGACTTTGAATGTGCTATCGTTTGAAAATTTAGTTAAACTTTTAGAGCTCTATCTAAAAGATCAAGCAAATGTTGACGGGTAGATGATGGGTCTTCTGTTTAGACTGGTTGCAAGTGCTTTTGGAATATCTTAGCTCAGAACTGGGTACTAGAAGTCATGAGCTTAGTGTATTTAGGATGTGTGGCTGATATATGTGACTGGTGCATTCTTGCCTAATGCATTCATCCTGCCATGAATGCCAGGATATTCACTAAGACGTTCCCACCTTTTAGCTCTAAATTCATTTCATGAAGAGGATACATGTTCATCCATTTTAAGTCTTTGTCAAAAGTTCTTATATCATAAGATAATACAATCACCGCATTTTATCAAGGAGACTCATTCATGTAGATCAGCTCATCAGTGAACCAAAAGTAACAATCAAAACTATTTAAAAAATTAAAATTGACAACAGTGGCAGAAATGGCAAATATCTTCTTCCCTGTCTCTTCAGAACTGGGACACACATTCTCCCACATTTAAATACTACCAATGCTAGTAAATCTTCCCTGATGAGTGTATTCTGAGTTACTGGACATGATGATGCTAAGCCAAACACTTATGCCGACTCCAAATACTTTACAGCCATTTCACAGATCACAAATTACATAGCATCAGATTAATTCTGTTTCTTTCTAGGATGCGAAGACTAGGCAGTTAGAAGAGGGACGTGTGAAGTCCATGTTTACCTGGATGTCAGCAAGTGTTCTGACAGGGCCTGCCATAGCAGGCTTGAGGAAAACATGAAAACATGTGGGCCAGGTGCTCATAAAATTATGTGGCTTCACAACTGATTGAATGGAACATAATTAACACACGAACATCCACCAGGAGGGTGAGTGTGGAAGTCAGCTGCAAGACTCTGGTGTCTGCTTTTCCTTGTTCATCATTTTATTAATGACTTGAAGACATGAAATTATGGCTATCAATGAACATCACATTTTCTCACGACGTGAAGCTAGATGGGGCAATCAATGCTGGATGGCAGAATCAGGCCTTGACGAACTGAAGGTTAAAGTTAATACAAGGTGATGCAATGGGGAGAAATGTCAGATCCTTTCCTTAGCGATTGCACAAGTACCGGATAAAATGAAATAAAAATATACCACAAACAGTAGCAGTGATGATGATAACACTAAAAGCAGGTAAGGAGTTGTTATATACAATGTGAACAATATAAATGAACATTTCTGGAAGACAAAAATGTTTAGGATGATCTTGGAAAGCAGTAACAGAAATGAAATTTAAATATTATTTATAACACAGTGGGTAATAATTTGGGTCACTCTGCATTGATAAGATCAGAAAGGTAAACAGTTCATTTGAATGTCCTTAATCAAAAGGATACCCTTTTTCCTCACATGACCCGCCCATGGAAATAGCAAGGACCTATATAATATGCTGAGCACACAGCAAACTAATTGTGAGAGGGGTGTGTGGTTTGCAAAAAAAGATGTAGGTGCATATTATTTGTGTAAAAATATAGTAGACCCAATCTCTAAATCTAAAGTTTATAGGAGACTTTGCTAGTGTGGTAGGACAACCTGAATTTCCTGAAATTTAAATAAAAATACACACAAATTTGCTCACATGCGTTTATCTATGGAAAAATTGTAATATGTTTGGTCAGGTTTTCAAAGAGGTTCACAGTCCTCATAGTTTAAAAACCATTGGAAAAGAGAGTGGCTAAGATGATGACATGATTGAGGATTATAGTTCATCGATTTATCCAAGAAGTGAAATAAGAACTCCAATTGGTTAACCCGGGAAAGACTGAGGAAGGGATGGAGGAGAGGAAAAGCAAATCTATAAAAAAGAATAGAGGATATTCTCGGGACATGCATCGAGTGTAAAAATGAACCAAAAGTAAAATTGGGAATTACAAAATGTGAGAGAGCCTTCTAACAGATCAAGTTGCCGAGGGGCGCAGGAAATGTTCACGTGTAAGCGTATGCTCCGTAGGCACAGATCGCATGTTCAGCCGTGGTCTTTTGGAACACACGCATCATCCCGGCACATAATCTAACTAAACCTGTGCCTTAAACGATGTCAGTGTTGTTAGTTTACCCAACTCTTTAGAACATTCCTTTGTTATCTCAGACTGCCCATTTGAACACTGAACACAAATATTTGTGCTCTGAAAGGGCTTTGTGGACCAGTTCAAATTCATCTTATCCACAATCTCTGCCTGTAGAGTCCTTCCATCTAGATTCCTTTTGCTTCTATCACAGGTTTCTTTACACTGTCTTTCCTGGGTGCTTTGTCAACCTGTGAATACGGACAGTTTTAACCTTGCAAGGCGTTGCTGATAGGTTCTCCAAAAAAGTCCCTTGCATATTGTAGATAACAAACTTTTAAAATGCATTCAATGTAAGAATCATAAGCCTTAGGCTTTTCCTCTTTGGTCCTCACCTAAGATCAACAGGGTAAAATCCCTCAGCGAGAGATCCGAGAAGTAAGTAGCGTAGAGGACTCAAGAGGATAAAACATCTTCAAAAAGAGAATAGGGCTACTTCTTCCAGAAACGACTTCTATGACTCTCGAAACTCACATGGCTCTGCAGCCATGGCTCTCCAATGTTTACATCATAATCAACGAGACATACTGTTAAACATAGAGGTCCTTACCCCAGGGCTACTGATTCATAGTATGAGGCTTTCTAATGGGCCTCTAGGTGATCCTGAATCTGATGGCCAACCTCCCCATTTTGAGAACATTTGCCCTTGAACTGCATTCAGAATTTCTTAATTTTCTGGTATCTTCAGTCAACTTGGACACATTTTTGTTAGCCAACTAGAAAGCTCCTTAAGTGTTATGAGACTAGAAGCTGAGAGCCTCCCAATGTGGATCAGAAGAGACAAGAGCTTTACTGCTAGCAGGCAGTGAACACTCTCTCTGAAGTCCTGACCCCGAGTGATCAGAGCCAGGGGATTTTACACTCACAGACAAATAGGGCAGGGGGTGGGGTGGGGTGGTTATTGCACAGTGGTGTTTACAACAGTCTAAACACAGATTTGGGCAGGAACTTCCTGCAAAACCGAATCTGGGCTAATCCTGTTTGGCATCTGAAACACGGGGTTTAGTCCTGTTTTGCACCTGGAGCACTAGGTTGCCCTTTATTAGGTTTATTTTAAGAATCCTTTACACTAGGGCTGCAGACAATTCTGGTACCGATTCACACCTCACAGAACATCTCAGCAGTGGATCCTTAACAAAGAATGGAAACAGTTGACCATCGAGTGTACATGAAAGAAATAAGACGATGATGATGACTGAGGGTGGAGTCTCGTGAGAAAGCCTCTGGCAAAGAAGTATGAATTCCTAGAAGGACCAAATCTACCAAACTCTAATTACCAAGTTGGACTATTTTGGCCTTCTCCCTCCACAATGCATGGCTTTCTCCTAGTCATACCACAAAGTGTATTTTCATGAACATGACCATAACTCCATCAGATGATTTAATATATATGAAATCCCAATAGGCAACACATGTTTATTATTATATCATTTTCATTGCTGGAATTCCCAACTGGCTCCCATCTAGGTTCTTTGCTTTCATGAGGACTTTTCAAGGGATATTATCCAAAACCCAACTCGCTGCCAGTGAGTCAATGTTGATTCATTGCGATCCCCGGAGGGTTTCAGACACGGTAGCTGTTTGTGGGACTAAAAAGCCCGGTCTTTCTCTCAAGGAGCCGCTGCAGATTGAGAACCGCTGACCACTTGGACTGCAGCACAATGCATCACTACCGCACTACCAGGCTCCTTTAAAGGAGCAAACTAACCTCTAACGTTGAGCTTTTGTCGTCGTTGTTGTTCTTGCAGAGTCTTAGAGAAAGTGAAGGCCCCCTACGGAAGCAGAAGACTCTGAAAGTAGGAATCTAACCTTGTGGTTTCCCTGAGCACGTTGCTCCCAACCTCAGGAACAAAAACAAATGAATTCTCTAAGCTATTTCTCACTATATAGATTTTCAGGAAAAATCAATTACAATGTATTACTTCGGTTTTTCCTTTTTAGCTTCCTCCTGGAATTTTTCATGAGTGACTTTGGCTCTACTTAAAATTCACCTTTTTGGGTTGCTACCAACCTAAATATAATCTCCTTTTTAAAAAACTCCTCTGGTGTGAAATATTTATACCACTGATATAATGGGCATCCTTCTGTGCGCTTGAGCTGTTTAACTTCCAACATAGAGGTAGGTGGCATGGCGGCACAAGCACTAGGCTGAGAACTAAAACATTTGGCCACCCTGAGTCCTGGTCCATCAATAAATTAACAAGGTGACCTTGAGCAAAAACAATCACTCCACATCTCCAGGCTTCAGATGCCTTATAAGCCTCATGAGTGACTTGAAATCAGTGACACATATACTCACAGGATGGGATGCAGAAGTAGTCTAGAGGGAACGTGGCCCCTTTAACACAATTTCTGTTTTCATTTCTTTCCAATCTCTATGTCTACCTCCAGATACACCAGCTATCTATCTTCTGCTGACCCCAACCATGAAGGATTTCTCTATTAGAGTCATTTATCTTTGTCTCCACTGGTGCTTCTCTCATATAACAGATGCTCAATAAACAGTGCTGGGGTGATTAATGGACGGAATTAATTTAACAAAATCATTCATTTCATCCCAAATTGGCATAAGAGCTTTATTTACCCTTGTTTCTGGGCCAAAGAACACGGTTGAGCTTTGTGTCTTTTGGGGTTCAGAAGGACAAAACAACATCAGGGGACAGATAACAGCAACTCCTCTGCCCCCGGTCACTGCAGGTCCTGCCAGGGTTTCCATACACAACAATGATTTGCTGGGACCCTAAGTAACACATCTTCTCTAATCCACATGCAGACCCAAGTTAGCCTCATGGAAAGGGGAGCAATTAGATTAAGGGAGCAGGGTGTCTCATAGAAATGAAAGACTTCATTAGAATTCTAAACACCTGGAAGGTTCGATACTCATTAATTAAAAGATTTCAAAGGGGATCGTGGTATACCATCGCTATAATGTAGATAGAAACAACGCCACACTAAATGCTATTAGAGACGTGGGCTCCGTAAAGCCGTTTCCTCTTTCCAGGAGAACAGCCCTGGTCATCTGATGCACTCCTGCAAAGTCCCCGGGGTCTTTTTTCAACTTCCAATCACATCGGCTTTTATCTCTATCTCTGAAAGCTAAGAGAAGATATGTTTCAAGGATAGTGGTGGACCACAATCCTTCAGGGAGAGAAAGGACACGGATTAATGACTAGAAAGCCATTAGAACTGTCCGAAAGACAAACAAGCAGTACTTTGGGAGTTAGATTAGGAGGACTTCACAAGACTGAGGGGACATTTGATTGAATTAAACTAGGATAAATAATATTGTATTGTTATCAACCTACACTCAGAACATTCCCCTTTCTTCTATCTTCCTCCAGACCACAGAACCTGCACCTTGAACTCCGCTAATCTTTCATTTCACCTAGCTGAAGGATATTTTCAGAACCAAAACTAGTCGGCAGAGTCAGTTTCTTTCTTTCTTTCTGTTATTGCTAGTATTGAATTCTCATTCATAACAGCAGGCCCTATTACTTCAGCCTGGACTCAGTTCTCTTTTTTAACCTCCAGCTTGTATGCAGCCACTCCATTTGAGTCCCATGACCATACCTGTACAATAGCAATGGCTGTCAAGGACCACATGCTTGACATGTGCCAGGACACTGCTAAAGACTGCTTTGCTGTGATCATCCTGAATTCGCCATCTGACTCCCAGAGAATCCAGACACAGCTATCGCCAAGGAGGAACACAGGGTTCGGAGGCCATGGTCAAAGTTAGGTGGCAGTGGTATTCAAGTTGGCAAGTGTACCTTCTCCTGCTGAAGATTGTAATACAGGCTCCGTTCTCTTGGTTCCTCATGAGCTTTAGATATTTTCATTATCTACCCATATTCAAGAAACTTCTCCACTCCCAATAGGACAGCTGTCCGAAAGCATTAACCTCTGCTCTTCTAGACTAGAGGGCCCATTCCAAGAATTAGCCTTTTGCCATAGAGAGGGGTCTTACCTTCCTTCCCAAACTTTCCTTCTTCCTCCTTCTTGGTTTCATTCAAACTTTGTTTCTTATTGGATAAGAAAATTTTGTGAACAAATTCAAATACTGGTTTGTTGTGGCATTACATCCTACTTTTTTATTTTCTTATTATTCCTCACACTCTAAGATTTCGCCAAATCATAAGTATTTATTGTATGCCAACCTCTTTAGGTAGATTATCCTATTTCATATATTCGTCCCACTTTACACATGAGGAACGGAGGCTCTTAGAAATGACATAGCTCATTCTTCAATGTTATACAACTAGAAGATGAAGCCAGGCAGTTATTTTGACACGATTCTCAGCACTGTGCTATCAGCAAGGACCATCATAGTCTTTTAAAAATGTTTTGTGATCCCAAACAAGAAATGGACGACAGAGTTCGGAACTGAAGAGTGGGTCTAGAGAGCCTCTCAGCTCTAGCTTTTGTTTGTACCATGAAGTGGGAACACTGCGGCAAACCCGAAAGCCCTTAAAAGGAAGGAGGAGAGAAGAAACCAGCTGAGAAGATTTATCCAGGAAAATCTAGTTCTGGTCCTCTTTATCTCATGGTCTAGAGAGCTACTGGGAAGAGACTGCTATACTTGAACTTGAGCGATGACAAAGACCAGCCTTCAGCTAGCTTGACTTACTGTAGGAGCTCCCGGGGTAAAGAAAAGAACCAAACACATTCAAAGGTAATTTTTGTCAGAGTCATAGAGGTAAACTTGTGGCCACCCCTTCAGCTCCTCCTCTTCAGGAAAGCCACGGACACCAAACGCTAGAGAAAGTCATGGTTTTCTCAAAACCACAGACAACTAAAATCCAAGTGTCTGGGCACTCAAGGCCAGTTCTCTTTCACTCATGCTATGTCCATGGCAACATTTTCAGCTTGAGCGACCGTGTGGCCGTGTGACTGCGGCACCATGAACCACTATTGAAGGGATGCAGAGATGGGACTGCACCCTCGTAACCAGAGAGGAATGCAGCCAGAATGACTCTCCTGATTTTGATGGCTTTTTTTCTAGACCCTCTGTGTCTAGAGCAGCGGTTCTCAACCTGTGGGTTGTGACCCCTTTGGAGTTCAAACAACCTTTTCATAGAGGTCACC
This sequence comes from Tenrec ecaudatus, assembly GCF_050624435.1. NCBI lineage: Eukaryota > Metazoa > Chordata > Mammalia > Afrosoricida > Tenrecidae > Tenrec > Tenrec ecaudatus. Next base: position 89,883,770 of record NC_134545.1, on the reverse strand, counting down.
TGATTCATAACAGTGGCAAAATTACAGTGATGAAGTAGCAACAAAGATAATTGTACGGTTGGAGGGTCACCACCACATGAGAAACTGTATTCAAGGGTGATGGCATGAGGAAGGTTGAGAACCCTTTGTCTAGAGTGCATTGGGAATCCAAAACTGAAGCCGGACACTCTGAAACTACAAATGCACACTACCATGTTCATCTAAGAGCGAGGGTCTTCGGTGATATGATTTAATGAGTCATCAGAATGGCATGCACACATATATGCCAGTCTCTAGGGAAATCAGCCCAGATCCATGTAGACACAACTTAGCTGCTCCCATTGAGCCCCAGAGGGGGTCAGAAATATTGGGCCCCAGAAGGGGTCAGAAATATTGGAGTGATGTAGTCTAACTTGGATTTCATGAACGACCAGCCAGCTAGAGGGAGAGCAGAGTCTCAATTTACCAACGAGAAAGAACCCCTGAATATGATAAAGAAGAAGAAGAAATCTCCCATTGGCCCAGGAGTTGTCCTCACATACATTGCGGATAATTATGATCCAAATCAAGGATTCTGAAATTCTGGCTGTGTGCAATTGACACACAGGATTTATGTCTCCTGCCCGGTGGTAATGCCTTTGGTAAGTTCCGCTGACTCACACACCACCTTCTATGCCACTGCCGTTCAGGACTCGGAATGAAATACCGTGGAAACTACATCACTGCCATTGAGGTGATTCCAACCCATATGACTTTATCTCTCACTGCCATTGGGTCAATGCTGAATCATCGTGACCCTCAAAGTGAGTTTCTAAGACTTTAACTATTTACGGGAGTAGAAAGCCCCATCTTTTTCGAAGCCACCTCGAAGCGGCTGGTGGTTTCAAACTGCTGATGTTGTTGTTATCAGCCCAGCCCGTAACCACTATGTCATCTCTCTTTAAAGTGTCAGAAAAGCAAAGATGTCACTTTGAATCCTAAGATGCTCCTGACCCAGGCCATGATATTTCCCATTGCTTGCTATGCATTCAAGAGCTGGACAATAAATAAAGAAGGCAGGGAAAATGGATGCATTTGAATTACAGTGTTATTGAAGACTATACCGTGTATTGAATATACCATGAATTACAAGAAGGAATAAATCTATCTTGGAATAAGGTCAGCCAGAAGACACCTTACAAGCAAGGCCAGTGAGACTTTGTCTTAGATGATTTGAATATGCTATCAAGGAGGAATAGCCCCTGGATAAAGTTATTGTGCTTGGTAATATAGAAGATTAGATAAAAGAGGAAGACTCTCAATGAGGCGGGTTGGCACAGAAGTTGACACAGTGGGCTCAAAGAGAACAATGGTTGTGAGTATGAGACCGGTCCGGGTTTGCTTAGTCCTGGGGGACATCGGGTTGCTGTGAGTCAGACCCAAGAACAGGCTCCTAACAACAAGAGCTGGGACTGAGAATTCTCAGCTCAACCCTTTTAGCCGACTCAACTCCTTTCATGAGCTGGATTCATTAATTTGAGAATAAATTATTAGAAACCTGGAAAACAGTTCTGAAATAACTGAAGATTTATGATGAAGTCATTTCACAAAAGGTCACAGGCAACCCTGCTATAATTAAATCTTTCATTAATTTTTAAAATACACAATAACTTACAAATGCAGCATAAATTAACCAAATGACCTTGACGAAATTATTTAGAGTATTTCTTTATCAGCAGCCACTATCTAGTAATTTCCTGAATTCTTATTTTATGAGTATGATTTGTCTATTTTGCATTTGCCTCTTTGATTGGGCCCCAGTAGCCTATTTATTTGAAAAGACTTAGTATTAATTTACTCAGTTCATTGGTGCACACTGGAGAATAACGGTGAGTTAGTGAAGACCTGTCTTCTAGGTCACAACCTCAAAGGTGAGTTAACTGTGACCCTCACTAATCATAAACTCAAGAGCAGCCCTCCCCCTTTGTAAGCTGGGAAATACTTTATTTCATGTGTACATCTTGGTCAATTATTTCCTTCTTCTGATTATCAAAAAGAGTACTTTCTCATTAGAAAAAAGGAAACACTATAGGGATCAATTGAGGAGAAAATAAATACCCTACTAGAGCCAGTCTCTTTTAATATTCTGTGAAATTTTCTTCTGCGCATTGGCAGTGCTGTTGTTTTCAGAGTAAACAAGCAACGATGATCCGAATCGCCAGCCAGGTAAAATCTTTGAAAGTTGGAGTAACTTGACATCTGAGCTTCGTTCCTAACTAGACACATGCGCTCACACCCCATTACCAAAGTTTAAGCACAAAATTGTGTACAAAACAGACCTCATAGCACTAGAGCAGATGAACATCATTTTGAAAAACTGATTCTTTTTCCTTACAAGCTGTAGAAGAGTTTTGTTAGAAATAAATTAGTAAAATGAGTAAATGTTCTGCTAGTTGAAACTTTGACAATCTTGATGATGCCCTTTGGCCAGTTCCAGTAGCTCCCAAAATAGTGCTTAACTCATAGTTCAATAAATATTGTTAAACAAATAGCATATGTTCTCGTAATAGAAACGTGACACACTTGCCGCCCAGTTCTTTACTTAATTGCTCCTGGACAGGCCCTGTTGCCTGGAACAGAGCTAGGTTTCTCATGCTACACCTGGGCTCCTGCTTCCCTAAGCACTCACGACTTGCCAGTTCCCAAGGAGGAAGCTACTAAGGACTGACATCAGATCAAAGTAGAGAGACAAGTGTTCCGGGAAGGCAAGCCACCAACGGAGAGCAAGTGTTGGTCTTCAGAAATTCAAGCCACATTCTTGGCTAAGGGTGTGTGTCCAGGACACCTGATTGTTTTCCTACTAGTGTGTAGAGGGGATTATTGGTAAAAGAGGTGAGTAGTTAAAAGGAGAATTTTATTGAATGAAAACAGAACATGAACTAGACCTTAATAGAAATAGGCAAGGGCTCAACAGCAAGGAATCCTGCAAGCGTAGCTTGTGTTAGTTACAGGGTACAGTGATTGGAGAGAAGGTAGAAAGAGACAGAGATTAAAAATGTTGAAAATAAGTGTTGAGCCGGGGAAAAGAGCAGAAGGCAGCTTGAAGGAGATACTGGAAGTCATGGACACTGAAGGGAAAAAGGAAAAACAAAACTCTTTCTTTTGAATTTATCAATCACTCTATGTCTAAATATCTTGAGGGCTTTTTTCCCCAAGATAAAAAGTGTCCATTGACTGGGGTTAAAAGGTTCATAAGATCTAAAACATAAAACGCCTGTGGGCTCAGATTGGTCTGTGAATCTGACGGATGAAGAGTTTGAGTTGATTGACGGTTCCTCAGGGGACGGCAGGGGAGGTTGGGGAGGAATGGGGAGATGATAATGATGGGGAGAATGAGGAAAGTGATCGAAGGTTAATTGTAGTGATGATTGTACAACTTTTCTCGATGTGATTGAGCTATTGAAATGTATGGTATGTGAATTATAAGCCAATAAAACTGTTAAGAAAAATAAAGAAGTGGAAAGATGGAGGAGAACCGAGGAAATGGCTGGAAGAGTGAGAAGTTGGATGTTGAAGCTAAGATCTAGGGTGGAAGAGAAAGACATGAAAAAAAGAGAAAACTGTAAAAGAAGAGACGAGGAGGAAATGGGACCCCATCTCTTCCTATGTCACCAATATTTCCCAGTCTGATTTGTGTAAAAGCAGAACAAAGAATTACAAATAATCAGAAAAAAGGACAAAAATTCATTTCCATCTCAGTTCTATAATATTAATCTCATACTACCTATACTACTATATACCTGTACCATTCCGTCCTTAAAGAGTTTATACAACCAGTCAGGTAATATCAATCCTATATCAACCATACCACTGCAAAGCACCAGTTACACAAAATGTCCACGTTATAAGGAATGATAAACATGGCATTCATGAACAAGATTTAACAAGATCTCACACTCTAACATCAGAGGTGACCAACATTGTAAAACAGTGTTTTACAGTTACTGTAAATCAGTGCAAGATGACATGCTAATTCACCATGACTCTGTAACTCCTGTCAAGGCACGTAGCATAGAGAATATCTTCCACATATGAATCTGGAAGCACATATGACAAAACTGCTCATAACAGTGCAAGACTCAAGATATCCTAAATGTTCATGGACAAAAGATGAGAAATACAGGGGGCTTATTCATAAGATAAAATGCCACATCTTGATAAATGAATCAGAAATTAATATGCATCAAAATGGGGGGAGTTGACGAAAAGGATTTCAAATTCTCATGAACTCCACACTTTGTGGTGCACGGATGAGAAATGAAACTGCCAAGCCATAGCCCTGCGATAATTGTTGAACCTTAAAAAGTAACCCCTGATTCTTTGTAACAGAGATTTCATCCACTATTACAAAAGTCAAGGGAAGGTTTACACACAGAGTGAGACATTCTCTAATAGCTCCCAGAGATGTGCGTGTAACAGCATCAGATGTAGTGCAAGAAGATGAACCTCCCAGGTGGGAAGGCCCTCAACATGGGAGTGTGAAGGAGTCGCCTCTTCAACATGATGGCATAGATGGAAGAAAGCTTTGGCGACCTTCTTTTACTTACTAGGCATGACTCAAAATGAGAAAGTTAAAACAAAACAACAGGTGCATACACTCATTAATAATCAGGCCATACGGTGTACAAAGCATGAATGTAGGCAAATTGGAAGTCATGCAAATTGAAATGGAATGCATGAAGATTGAAGTGATGGTGTTAGTGGAATATATGGAATCCATGGACTTCCAGAAGAGGAAACAAATGTGTCTTTGATGAATTGTAGTCTGACTGCTCTTTACTGGAGGGGCTCTAGAATGCTGGGTAAAGGGGCTGATCGAGGAAAACCAGGCCGACTCTCGGTGGGATGGATTGCCAAAGTGCCTGATACAGTGGCTCAAACAAAGCAAGACGATGCAGGCACAGAAAGTGTTTGCTCTGCTGTATACAGGACGATGAGTCCACCCCAAACTGACAGGCTGGTGGCTAACAACAACAACAGAGATGGGAGGGAAGAGAGGCAGAGCCTCTAGCCTGAAGATACCCAACCAAACCAATCTTGCTGCCATTGTCTCAACTGGACTCACAACCACCCTCTCTCTGCAGGGTTTCTGAGACGGTAAATCTGTATGGGAACAGACAGCCTCATATTTCTTCCATGGGGTCACTGGTGGGTTTAAACAATCCCCTGGAGGTCAGGAGCCTGACTCCTAAGCCATCACCTGACCGGGACATCTAATGAGATCATAAACTCACAGAAAACTCACTGCCATCACTCCGACTTTGACTCACAGTCACCCTATAGAAGAGGTTGGAACTGCTTCTCATGGGATTCTGCTATTGTAATTTTTGATGGGAATAGAAAGTCTTTCTCCCACGAATCACTTCTTGGTCTTGAACTACTGACCTTTCAGATCCCAGACCAAACCACTACATCTATTATCTTAACTAGATAATAGACATTGATTTATTTGGGTGAAAGGAAAGGCAATATACAAGAGGGGGGCATCTACACAGTATCAGTAAGGTAAAGGAAGACACTGAGAAATTCACAAGAAGAGACAACAGAGGGAAATCCAATGGGGTGAGAGGGGGGCTTCAAAAAAGTTAATAAAAAATGAAATGAAAAAGATGGTGAATTTTTTTCTACAAACTTTTGAAACTTCCCGACATTTTATAATATCAGCATTAACAACAATAATCTATAAGTGGGTACACAGGCTGACATGCAAGCTGAACAGTTCTGGGTAATTGAAAGGGGCTACATCCACAATTACATGTAGGTTTTTCAGAGGACATTTCTACATATGTCTTTGCATGTGTTATACATGTATTGATGCAGAACAAACAGGAGGCAAAGTTAAGAAAATGTCTTAGTCATGACCCCAAACTTTTGAAAACCAGTCACTGGGCTTGGGGATCGAGGGCCACAGTCTCAGGGGATGGTTAAGTCAATTGGCATAACATAGTTACTACGGCCCCGTGGGCCACATGAGGCCCACCAAGGACATTTATCCACCCCCCGGGTGTTTTTGCCCCATTTTTTTACTTTAAAACAAGATATGTGCAGTGTGCATAGGAATTTGTTCATAGTTTTTTTTTTTTTTTTATAAAACTATAGTCTGGTCCTCCAACAGGTCTGAGGGCAGTGAACTGGCCCCCTGTTGAAAAAGGTTGAGGAACCCCTGTAAATCTCTACACTACTGTGCAAAGTATCAATTAGAGTCTTAAAAGCTAGCAATCGGTCATCATGCAACTAGAGGTCTCTTCTTGGACAGAAGAGATAAAAGTAAATAAAATCAATGAATCAAAGAAACTATTAGTTCAAAGGAAAGCACAGCCATATTACTCTGATACCAGAAATAACAGATGGTGTCCAGCCACCACTAATGAGCACTCTGATCAGCATAACACAGAAGATGCTGTGGTCAATGGAAGAAAAGCATAGAAAAAAATTCAAAATCAGGAAAGCAATCAGACTTACTGGAACCCCTAAGTGTGTGGCCCTTAGATACCTTTAAACCCATAACTGGCCTCACCCCAGTGGCCAAACAATAGATAGGTGTGTAAGAGGAACAGTAACACTAATAGGTGCACACACCTGAGAATAATCAGTTTGTTAAGAGCGAAAGGACCGGTTCAGAATGTTAGGAAAGGAAGAATGGAAACAGAGCACAGAGAAGAAGTGGCTAAGTGATAGCACATCAGTGAGATGAAACAAAATGCCTATGAACTGCTGAATGTAAAGCCGATGATCTGCTCTGTAAACCTTCTCCCAGTGCACAAGAAATAGTCTTTAAACCCCCTAGAGTCTTAAACCAAATAATAGTTTAGCTTTCCTGATTAAAAAAATATCTGTACAGAACATTTTGCTCCTCTATAACTATTTAGATGGGATCAAATCAATAACAGTGACTCAAAATATTAGTGATGAATCTATGGGGCAGTGGATTTATGCTAATGGTGCATGAACAACTCCCCCAAAAGAAGGATGGGGATGCTTATGCAACACACAGAATGTAAGCAGTGTCACTGACCTGGGTGTACATGTAGAAACTCCTGAGTTGGAAAGTTTGTTGAGTAGATTCTCAACAACAAAATAATAAATACAAATGACCATATCAAACTAATAGAGAGCAAAAGTAAGACCACGATATGCACCAAGATAAGAGAATGTTGACATGGAGAAGCACGTGACAGAATGACAGTCCCTATATCATTGGAACGGTTTAGAAGCATAAGAGGCAACGCCATATATTTCTATGGATAACTGAGTCGGTGCTAGGCTATCATATCATGGGCAAGAGGATTTTCACCACGTTCATAGCAGCCATTGGATCTGTGGGGGAGGAAGGGATTAGGATTGATATCAACTCTATTTGGAGTGTTCTGTATTATTTTTATTATCTGATACAGAATTTTTACAAAAAGAAAAACAATACAAAACACACTGCCATTGAGTCAATTCCCATCCATAGCAACCCTCTGTAGAGTTTCTGAGGCTATAAATCTTTAAGAGAAGGACAGACTCATCTTTCTCCCACAGAGCAGCTGGTGGGATTGAACCTCTGGCCTGTGGTTAGCAATTCAAGATCACCCCACCAACATCACCTTACCTGACAACAGAATGATAAGGGGTTCCTATTTATGAATTCTGTGTGGTGCATAGAGAGGTACTTATGACATTATTCTTTGTTACTTGTCTGCTTCCAAAGGCTGTAAGGGAACCATGTAGGTATCAAATTTCAGATATGGAATCTGCATGGAAAATCAAATTCAGAATATTACAGGAAGCAAGAAGGCCATGTAAATGGATAAGGAGTGAACTGGCGCAGGTAGCGTGGCCCCGTGGACCTCCGTTGAGTGGTGAGACCAGGAAATACCATGGTGGCTGAAAGCAGACATCTGGCATTTAGTTCTAGCAGACTGCTGAACTATGGGCATTCGGTCTCGATACAGCAGGTGCTTCTGATTTTGTAAATGTGTTGGTGTCGCTAAAGAGACGCAGAATTAAAGGTCCTCATAAGCCAAAGCCTGAGACTTCTGAAAGGAATGCAGACAGGGAATGAACAAGAGCTGGATATTAATGGAAGAGAACCTCCTGAACGAGGTGCAACTTGTCTTTGGGGCTTGGATGCGAAAAGAGGAGACTTAAAAGTCACTGCAAAAGATTTCTACTTTTAGTATACTTATAGTCAATTAATATGATTCTTCTAGCCATGATTACGTATGCGATGTATTATTATGGTCACCTTTGTTTCCTTGGGACTGCTTTGGATCTATCTTTGTAGAAGGAGTGACGTATGACACCGTTGATTGTTTTCCTCGGATGGGGTATATCTACTGCCACCACCATACAGTTGCAACACACATCGCCCTACTCGAACAACCATCTCTGTTTTCTGACTGGGCGTTAACAGAAACAAGAAGACCTACTGTCACTTGGGCATTCTGACTTCTGGGCCGGGATCTTGCATCTGGTTGGCCTCTTCAGATCCGGGACTGAATGGCACCCACTACCACATGAGCCATTTCTTCAAAGTTTTGTGAGTTTCTGTGAGATGTTGCAGTGAATCTCAGTGACTGAAAGGACATGAGGGAATCTACTCAAGGCAGGTATGGGGGAGAAATGGAGCAGAATAGCAACCTGAAAGAGTTGGCCGCTGGGACTAGTCTGGTATTAATTCTTTTAAAGAGAAAGGGTTACCACTTTGTGTGCAATTGAAGGTGTGTTTTGTGGGTAGGAGAAGTCGATGGCATTTAATGTTAACAGTAAAATCTGATTTTTAAGATAGATATAGTGGATTAAGCTCCAATGCAAAGAACATTGGGTGGTTCAAATCTACCAGCTGCTCAGGATCAGAAATCTGAGACTATCTGGCCCCATAAAGATGGACAGTCTTGGAAAGCTTCCAGGGGCAGCTCTATTTTGTCCTCGAGGGTCAACCCAACTCAATGACAGGGAGTCAGTGTCAGAAAACTGATCCACAAGGCAACTCACTGTGTGTCAGCTTGAATGGCCCCCAGTTCAGAATAGGCTTCACAGCGTGCAGTTAGTGAATGAAACGCACAAGTGAAAAACAGTATTTGTGGCTTGTGAAAACGGAATGAAATCCAAATTCCATACACAAACGAAGCCCACAAAAAATGTTGTATTGTACCGGATGTCTACCAATGCATATACATATACATGTCTACACTGCCTCCATGTTGGAAGAGAGAGTTCAGTCATCACAGCAGAGACCATATCCGCAACCACCCCCAAAATCTTTGCTGTCTATCTCTCCACAGAAAGAGCTTCCTAGTCTGTCAGCCTTTCTTGAGCAAAACACAATGGAGACTACATCTTCAATGCTACTCTATGGAGATAGGTTCACGAAATCCTTAGAGCCAGGTGAGAGAAAACCAGAGCTCAGAGGGAGGTTAAGTAAGGCATCCTGGGTAAGTAGCAGGCTGGGTGCTGCTGCCAAGAATGCCAGGCTTTCTCAGCCACCACACCATCTTCATCCTCAGCCACCACACCATCTTCATCCTCAGCCCACAGGGTGAGCCATCGGTCGAAATAAGCCTTTACCTTCCTGAATGCTACCAGACCTCAGTGCATCCAGAGCCATTTTTAAGCCCCTCAGCAAGTGTGCATTCTGCTTTTGTGCTCTCTGGTGCATACGAGACTGAGTCTCCAAATTCATAGCAGGCCTGCCGACACACTGAAGCACATGAATCACACACCAGGCTGGGAGCCGATGACTTAGGAGTTCCACTGCATTTGCCAATTACTCGAATGACTTACTCTGGGAAAAGTAAAATCAGGCTCTCCCAACAAACAACAGAGAATTGAAAAACAGATCAATGGAAGTAGTGCTGGTTCACTTCCAAGGACTTTATCGGAAGCAGTTACTAGAAGCTAAACAATGCATTTAAGCTCGGGGCTGGGCTTCGCATGGCACTAGGCTGTATTTAAAAGCCTGGTCCCTGCTAAGACTGCGGTCACAGTCTCTTTAGTGAAAAGGAGGTCTTCACTTTGAAAGAGAGAGAGAGAAAATTAAACCTCTGCAGCATTGCAGTTTGCATAATTTTCTAACAAAATGTTATCTTCCCCTTTCTCTTTGGCTATTAGTTCTGTTGGAAGAACAATGGAGCAGAGATTTATGCCAATTAGAATTGGATTTAATACAGGGAGTTAGCAAGACAGTCGGTGCTAGACAATTTGCTAAAGGCCATCCTCAGACCTTCCTCCTTCTCTCACTCTCTGCTCTTCAAGTCATGGATCTCCCGAACCTCTCTCTGAGTGCTCACTGGTCCCTGGAGAACACACACACACACACACACACACACACACACACACACACACACACACATCCCTCTTCCACTTCTCCGTTTAGCTCTGAAGGTTTCTGCTGCTTTAATCCTGTCTGTCCTTGAAATCCAATGGCAATGGTAATTTATCCCCTTCCTTACCATTTACTTGCTCCCTAGTTCTCTCAGAAGAGCCCTGGTGGCATAGTGGTTATGTGTTGAACTGGTAACCCCAAGGTCCGCAGTTCAAAACCACCAGCTGCTCCTCAGGAGAAAGACAGGGCTTTCTACTGCAGTCAAAAGCTATTGTCTGGAAAACCCACAGGGGCTGTTCTACTCAATTCCATAGGGTTTCTGTGCATTGGTATCAACTAATTTGAAGTGAGTTTGGTTTGGGAAGTGAGTGTTTCATGCATTTTTTTGTGCTTTTTCAAACAGATTGTGAATTAAAATTCAGGAATGGGTCAGCTGTGACTTGAGCTCTGGCAGAACAACGGGCACCCATGGGTACTTTAGCCTGCCACTCTTTCCCCTCACGCCACCCTCCTGCACTGAACAACACTTTCCTCCATTTCCTGCTCAGAGCCTAGCGTTTGAACTCGGCCTGACTTGCTCTCATTTTGCCCCTTACTAAACAAGGGACCCGAACCCTTCACCTCTCTAAGCCACGATGTCTTCTCTTCATCTGCCTGAGTGGGATTCTTAAATGAGATCAAAACATTTTGAAATAAATGTGTAACTAAAAGCCTATTGAATGAGCAAACAGAAAACTGAAGAAAAGTCCTTGTTAGACTCTTCCAGAGCAGGTTGAATGTCCATCTTCCCTTAGTTTTGTTTTTTCCTTCTTCTTCTATATTCATGACAATTCTTCCAAGGAGTGGAGAATACCTCTCCCTTATGGAAATCCTGCTGTGATTTTTCTTGTCTGGGGACCTGCCAGGTTCTTCCAGGGCCTCATAAAAGTTCAAGCAGATCATAGCCAACTGGTTCAACATTTCATATCAAGAAATGATTTCAACTATAGCTTTGGGGATGTAGGGTAGAAGAGTATTCCCATTGGATTTCACATCTGAATCAAAAAGAAGAAGACGAGCTCTCCTCAAAGTGCTAATTTGTGGACAAATAACCTTTCAAATGTGGTCAACCGGAGATGTACAAGGGCTCCAAACGCCACGGGCATCTCATCAGCCTGGACAGCCCTGGTCCCGCCACAGGCTCCCTCAGCCTTTCTATCAGCCAGACCCGCCCTCAGCCTTAAATAAGAACAGTCACATTTCATTGTAAATTAGGCTAGACTAGATGCTTCCTGTCAAGGTTACCAGGGAGATGTTGAAATAATAACATTTGAAAAGACAGTGGGGGGAAAAGAGCAATAAAAGAAAGCAAATCCCAAGGCTCCAAGATGAGGGCTGCCTCTCACAAAAGTCTCTTAGCTGGGCTGCGGTTTTAGAAGGTTCTGAGCTCCCCTGAGCTCGGGGAGAAGTAGAAGCCGGGCGGGCATGTGTGGTAATGAAATCTCGCCCAGGAGGTCCTTGTCCTCTGACTGCCCTTTGTCTGCCCACTTGCCATCCCATAGCCCTGCTGCATACCCTCCAAACACACAGTGCCACTTACAGACCCAGCTTGCTCTGATTTCTATGCAATTCCTTCTCTGCCATAAAGTAATCACTGGATTCTGATTACAGCATTTCGGGATCTCTGGGGATCTGGAGTGCACTTTATGAAAGGTCTTCATCATGAGTCAGAGAAGAAGCCACAACCACCATAGCACTGGTCGGATTCTTGGGGATTATGAGATTCACTTATTAACTCATTTACATCTCCATTCATCTAATCATCCTTTCATTCAACCTACCTATACGGTGGAATCCTCAGTGCCAACACAAACCTATAAGGGGCCCTAGTGATTATAGTGGTTACATGTTAGGTTGCGATCTGATGGTTGGTAGTTCAAAACCACTAGCTGCTCTGCTGGAGAAAGATAGCCTTTCTACTCCCATACACAGTTACAGTCTTGGAAACCCACAGGGGGTCACTATGAGTCAGTATTGATTCAATGGCAGTGACCACAAACCTGATAATTACAAGGACTCAAAGAACAAGATATATACAGATCCCCCCGTAGGCAACTTTAAAGCTACATATGTATATGTATGTACATTGCATGTCTATTTATATCTGTGTGGCAGTTACATAGTCTACTGTCAACTTGAGTGAAGGGGTGGAGTCTAACCTGTCAATCAAGTCATAGCCAATGAGATCTCTGTGTGGGCATGGCCTTCTCCTGAGGATTCTGGGAACTCCTGTCTTCCTCCCTGAGGTGGGACACTCTCTCTGCTTCATCTTCCTGCTGACAAGTCAAATGGAGTTAAGCTGTTGGAGCCAGAGCCCTGAAGCTGGAGGAACCACTAAGAAACTCACACCAGCACTGAGATACTTCTATCTGGAAGCACTGAAATGCCACTGGATCTACAAGACTTTCCTCCCACTGGCCTCCCATCTACCTGGATTTGCATAATTGAATGGCAGCATAAATCTAAAGGAGAATTTATGGACTGGTATCGGACATATGGTCTAATATCAGACTTACAAACTTGACCTGGACTAGGTTGGGATGTTTTCTTAATATACAATTGCTTTATTTATATAAAGCTCTTTCTTATCTATTTATGAGTGTCAATGAATTTATTTCTCTAGTCAATCAGACTAACAAAATCTGTCTATCTGAAGATTGAATGAAGTTGGTGGGGAATATTTTATATTAATAATATTTTCATCAATATTTATTCTCTAGCACGTTATGAAAGATATATATAATACATATAAACTGCTATTATATATATATAAATAAACTGAAAGGTTGGTTAGAAGACTAAATTTGGTTTAAAATGAGACCTGAAAGATATGTTAGTCAAGTGGGGAGAGAAATAGCATTCCAGTCAGATACAAAGATTCTGCGGTAGGAAAACATCAGACGTAACAGAAAAATCCAGTATCCTCAGAGCACGGAGACCAGAGATGAGGTTCTGGAAGAGTGGTCAATGGTTATTCAGAGGGTTTGCGCTTTTTCCTAAAAGCAAGGGCAAGCTCTTGATGAGTCTTGAGAAAAGGCAGACCTGATGCGCTTTTCACTTTCAAGAACATACCTCTGGATAAACAGACCTAACACAGTCTAACAGCTTTCCCAATCACTCCAAACATCCAAACGCCAAACATCCACACATTCCAATGCCTCTTTCTTTGTCTCTCTTCCTTTTGCCTTTTAATCATTGATTCATTCAAGCATAATGACTGACTTCCTATTATTTGGCAATCCCTAGTGAGCTATTAAAAATGTCTTTCGTAAAGCTTATTATTTGGCTGATTATTTGGTTTACACTGGTGAACTGCTAGTAAAACTTCCAGGCAAACTCAATTGTCACCTTCTGTGAGAGTTAAGTCTTCACTCCCCTTTGCAGAGACGCTGGTTTGTAAATGCGGCTCCTTGGTGGGTAGTATGCCCCCACCTGTCCTTATCATGCTGGTCTGAGACAACCTTGAAGTTAGAAAGAACTGCATTTATCTTTTTAATCTTTTTTAGGAGATAGCCAGAACTGATACACGTTGGAAGCTCATTAAAGGCTTTTGAATAAATGAACTAATAAATATTTAAATCCCCCAAATCAAGGTGACAAGACAAGGCAATTATGCCACGGTGTGAATAAGTTGCCATTTATTTCTCCCTGACCATCATGGAGCTAAAGAGAGAGTTAACCATTCTATTCCAGAAGTTTACTCTCTTCTTTCATAGTTCCTAGGCAACATATACATTTTAAAAAGTCTCTTTCCATCCCTGTCACCACTAATTGGGGAAGGAAAGCCATAGTTTAGCCCTAGAAGATCACTTGATTTTAAAGTTCTTTTCAAATTTACCATGGCGTCAGATACCACCTGCTGGCAATCTTTCTATTGATTCTCCCTTCTGGCTATCAGAAGATCCCCAACTAAGCCTGTATTGTTTTGTACTAGAGAAACTCAGAATTTGATACAAAAATTCAATTGTCTGCCTGAATTATTTATATTTGATGGGATATCAGCTTCCATAATCCACCATAAAGTCATGGAAGGCCCCGATCCCTATAGACAACAAATATTCACTGTTCTAGTTCCTATTCTACCTATTCCCATTCAATGTATCCTAACATGCAAAGCAGAAGAGGGCCAAGAGCTCTCCCCAGTTCTGTAGAACTTTACTGGGAAGCAAAGGAAAAGAGAAGTGTAATCTTATCCCTTCAGTAAAGGGTTTGGCCTTGAGTTCAGTCTTGCCCAAACCAATGTGAACAACTGCATGCCATCTGAAGCTGAGCAAAAAGAAAAAAATATATATATATATATATATACCATTTCTATTAGATGAACAACGAATTTAAATGGTGACCTTAAACTTGTCGGAAAACACAAAGTCATATAGAGATTAGTGCACATGTTGCATTGTTCAAAGTTGAAGCCAGAAGCATGAGACAAGCTTAAATAGGCCTTTTACAAGAAATGTGTGATAGGTCATATGAGAAAGACCCTATGAAAGAAGGATCACTAGGTCTCCACTGAGAAGGCAGGGAAGGGCTGATATTAGTTAAGGGGCTACTTCACTTCTTTATTTAAAAATTATTTTATTAGGGGTTCATATAACTCTTATCATAATCCATCAATTGTGTAAAGCACATTTATCCATTCATTGCCATCATCATTCTCAAACATTTGCTTTCCACTTAAGCCCCCATTTTTCCCCTCCTCATTTTCCCCCTCCCTCCCCACTCCCCCCTCTCACATGAACCCTTGATAATTTATAAATTATTATTTTGTCATATCTTTCCCTGTCCGATGTCTCCCTTCACCCACTTCCCCGTTGCCCATCCCCCAGGGAGGAGGTCACACGTAGAGCCTTGTAATCGGTTCCCACTTTCCAACACACCCTCCCTCCACCCTCTAGGATCGCCACTCACACCAATGGTCCTGAGGGACCATCCGCCTTGAACTCCCTGCGCTCCCAGCTCCTATCTGCACCAGTTTACATCCTCTGGTCTAGCCAGACTTGCAAGGGAGAATTGGGATCATGATAGTGGTGGGAGGAGGAAGCATTTAGGAACTAGAGGAAAGTTGTATTTTAATCGTTGCTACATCGCACCCTGACAGGCTCATCTCCTTGAGACCCTTCTGTAAGGGGGTGTCCAGTGGCCTACAAATAGGCTTTGGGTCTCCATTCCACACTCCCCACCTCATTCATTGGGGTAAGATTTTTTGTACTGATGATATCTGATATCTGATCCCTTTGATACCTCGTTATCACACCAGCTGGTGTGCTTCTTCCATATGGGCTTTGTTGCTTCTGAACTAGATGGTCCCTTGTTTACCTTCAAGACCCCAGATGCTATAGTTTTTGAAAGCTGGGCACCATTACCTTTCTTTGACACATTTGATTATGCACCCATTTGTCTTCAGCGATCCTATCATGGAAGTGAGCAAACAATGATATGAAATTTTGTTCTTTGATGCCTGATAACTGATCACTTTGGCACCTCGTGATCACACAGACTGATGTGCTTCTTCCATGTGGGCTTATGAAGGGGGAGGAGGAGAGAGTGGAGGCCACCAGGCCATGAGGATGATCTTCCCAATTAGAGCAGCCAGTCCACAGAGAGGACCACATGGCAAACCACACTATGAAACATGATGCCCCTCACTGACCCATAAATCTACAGGGGACAACACCAGAGACACAGTGTGGGAATTGCACCTGATCTGATCCCACCACACTGAGGCAAAACACTAAGGGGGTACAACAGAACAGCAAGGGAATGGAGCGGCGAGGTCCCCCAGTGAATGCTGAAGATGGACTTTGGGGCCAGGGCGTGGTGTCCCAACAGACTGGACTGGAAAACACTCCTAAAGCCAACAAACAATCCTTGAACTACCTACAAGCTTTTCTTTCCTGTTGTGTTTTTTTGTCATTAGTTTCTTGCTGTTGTTGTTTTGTTGTATATTGTTGCTTGGTTTTGCTCTGTCTTGTTTTGTACGTGTTATTATCTCTGCAGGTCTGTCTAAATAAGATAGGCTGGATGAACAATCTGGAGGAGAAAACAACGGTATGGACAGTTCTGGGGGGACATGCGAGAGGGAAAGGTGGGGGGAAAAGGTAGTGGTGTTAACAAACCCAGGGACAAAGGAACAATAAGGGATCCAAATTGGTGGTGAGGAGGGCGTGGGAGGCCTGGTAGGGCATGATCAAGGGTAATGCAACCAAGAGGAATTGTTGAAACCCAGGTGGGGACTGAGCATGATAGTGGGACAGGAGGAAAGTCAAAGGAAATAGAGTAAAGAGCTGAGAGGCAAAGAGCATTTATAGAGGTCTATTTAAAGACATGTATACATATAAATATATTTATATTTGAGGATGGAAAATAGATCTATGTGTATACATTTATAGGTTTAGTATTAAGGTAGCAGAAGGACATTGGACCTCCACTAAAGTACTCCCTCAATGCAAGAATATTTTCTTCTATTAAATTGGCATTCTATGATGCTCACCTTCCCGACTCAACCGCGGAAGACAAAGTTGTCCATAAGCAAATGTGGCGAAGAAAGCTGACGGTGCCCGGCTATCAAAAAAGATAGCATCTGGGGTCTTAAAGGCTTGAAGGTAAACAAGCGGCCAACTAGCTCAGAAGCGACTACTTCACTTCTAAGGCCAAGTCAGATTTGGATGTGGTGCATGGCCACATCTGGCTTAAATTTGCTCAAAGATTACACAACTTTTTTGAACTTTTTTGTCTCTTTAACTCAACTCTAAAACTCTTTGATGTCCATATGAGAAAAATGTCTAGGAAAGAGGGAGGTGTTCTTTCACTATCTATTGACTAAGTAAAGGATGGAATCCTAACCTGGGAAAGACAGTCCAGAGCCAGAGGTCCTCACAGGGAAAAAATATATAGTAATACAATATCATTGATTCCTGGAATTCATAAAAAAATTCTGAATCTCTTGGCAGAGTCTTCCAAGTTACATTAATGTAGAAGCCCTGGTGGCACAGGTGATCAAGTTGTGGGCTATCTCCTGAAAGGTTAGTGGTTCAAATCCATCAGTACTTCCCAGAACAAAGATGAGGCTATGTTCTCCAGGAAAAAGTGATAGCCTTAGCATTCCTTTACAAGAGTTCTATGCTGTCCAAAATGTCATTATGAATTGGAATTGATGGTGAGTTAGTTAGCTGCACACACATGTCAAGAGTACATGGGTTCTTCTGTGATTTGGTAACCTAGAACAGCATCTGACACATAGTTGGTGCTCTTAAAACATTTTCTTAATGTTACAGAATAACTTTACGAAGGTTTTGCCAGGCTCCTAAATCTGAGCTGTTTATCTCACACGGTCTCTTTGATGTTTACCTCTTTCCCCTCTACGGGTATGTGTGCATAAATAAATACTTCTGCATATTGAGGGAGTTTCATAAAGTCAATGGAAACATAGAAGCAACTGATTAAAAACTCCTAATAGAAGAATTTTTTTAAATGCCCGAGTCAAATGAAAATGACAGCAATATATCAAAATCTTTGGGACGATAAAAGGCAGTGCTCAGGGGGAAGTTTGCAGCAGTCAACACATGCATAAAAACAAAAACAAAAGAAAAATCAATTCCTTCGCCCAATATCTCCAATGATTATAATAAGAGCAGCAAATAAGCCCACATTCAATAATAATACTTTCAAGAAAATAAAATTAGAGCAAAAAAGTAAAACACACACACAGAAAAACGACAATCAACAATAGTAGAATAGCACTTCGAAAAGATTAACAAACCCCACAAATCATAAGCATCCAAACAGAGAAGAGAAGATGCAAACAATAACAACAGTAAAAAGCAAAATGGGCATTGTCCTAACAAAACCAGCTGAAATTTAAAAGAATAATAATCAAAAACTATAAAGAACTGTACTCTGAGAATTGAGAACCTAGGACAAATTTTTTAAAATACACGATTTCCCTAAACAAATAAATACAAACAGAACATTTGAACAGACTCATAGCAAAAGCAGAAAGAATTCATGTCACTGAAAAAAAAAACCCACAGCAGCAACAACAACAACCTGGGTCCAGCACGCTTCAATGGCAATTTCTACAAAATATTCAGAACAGAATTGACACCAATTGTACTCAAACTATTCTAGGCGGAGAAAAGAAAGGCAATAGGGCACTCCCAGATTTTATGAAGAGAGCAGCCTCTTCTTGATACTAAAACCATGCAGAAACATCACAAAGACAATTTATGAGTCAATATCCTTCATGAATGCAGATGCAAAAATTCTCAAAATCCTAGGCAATAGAATCAAACAATATATCAAAACAATGATATTTCATGAACAAGTAGGATTCATACCAGATATGGAAGGATGGTTCAATATTAAAAAGTAAGAAATGTGATCCGTAAAATAAAAAATGCAGCAACAATTACACGATCGAATCAAACCATGCAGAAATGGCATTTGACAAAATACAACACTCATAACTGATTGAAACACTCAATGAAATAGGAATGTAAGGGAAATTCAGCAACATGATTATATACAAATTCCTCAATATATTATATACATATCAGGTACAGAAAATTATCCCCAATTTTCAACATAACATATACAAAACCAATAGCCAATATTTATCGCAATAGAAACAAAAATCATTTCTGTTCCAAATGTGAACCAGACAAAGAATTGTAGACTCATTCCTACTGCATATTGTGCTAGACATCTGAATCAGTTTAAAAAAAACACACACACAGAAAAGGAAAGAAAGGTATCCAAATTTTCAGAGATGTAAAACTCTCTTTGCAGGTGATATGATCCTCTACATAGAAAGCTCTAAAGACTGAGCAGGAAGATACTGTATTAGTGTCCTCTGTCTTTGCCCCTTTTATTTAGTTGGCTGCCATTTGTATCCCTGGATTAGGCTTGGCCCCTGCTGTCGTTGCTGGACCTCACTCCAGGGATGTATGTATATAGTAGCTTTTCCCTTATGCCCCATTTTTTTTAAGCTTACCTCAGTAGAGTCATGTTGTACTTGTCCTTTTGTGCTTGACTTACTTCACTGAGCATGATTTCCTCCAGTTCTTCCCATGTGACTATGTGCTTCATGAGTTCATCACCGCTTTTTAGGAATGTGTAGTACTCCACTGAATGTACGTACCACAGTTTTTTTATCCATTTGTCTGTTGATGGAAATTTGGGTTGTTTCCAACTCCTTGCCATTGTGAACTGTGCCGTAATGAATATTGGAGCACAGATGTCTCTCCTTGGTGTGTTTCTTGCCTCTTCTGGGTATATGCCCAGTAGGGGGATTGCTGGGTCTTAGGGTAGCTTAATCTCCATCTGTTTTAGATATCACCAAATCGATTTCCATAATGGCTGTACATACCTACAGGTCCACCAGCAGTGGACAAGAGTTCCTATCTCACCACAGTCCCTCCAACACTTGTTGCCTTCGGATTTTTTGAATTGGGCTATTTTTGAGAGTATTAGGTGGTTTCTCATAATTATTTTCATTTGCATTTATATTATGGCTTAATGATCAGGTACATTTTCTCATATGTTTATTGGCCATTTGGATTTCTGCCTTCGTGAAACTTCTGTTCAGGTCCTTTGCCCACCTTCTTAGTGGGCAGTTAGTCTACCCAAGGGGAGGGTATTGTTTATTTTTGCCACAGGAGAGGGAGAGAGCCACCAGGTTTCAAACCGATACACCAAGACTTGAATACAGCATACCTGCATGTACCAGGGAACCAATAGAGAGATCTGTGAGGCTGGCCCCAATCCCAACTATGTGGATACCACCCTGCCCCCCACCCCCAGCAGAATGTACTTCAGAGGACAGCATTGGAGCTACAGCTTGGGGAGAAGGGCGAGTCAGATTAGAGCACATGGGAGAAACTCAAAGGGAATGAGAGGGAGGAGAGGACATCCTGGCCCACTGAGCCCCAAGGATAATCTTCCTGCTCAGAGCAGGCAATGATGACACAAAAGATGAAATATTTAGGAATAAATTGAACGATAGAAGCAAAAAGATCTGTACAAAGAAAACCGAACAACCCTACTAAAAGAAGCTAAAAGTCCTATATAAATGGAAGAATGTACTATGCTTGTGGATAGGAAGACTTAATATTGTGAAAATTTCAATATTACCTAACGTGATCTACAGATATAATACAATTCTGAGCCAGATCCAATTCTTTAAAGAAATGAAAAAAACTCGTCATCAACTTTACAGGAATATAAACTACTTTAGTAGCAAAACACTACTTAACAGGGAACACTTCCTAATATCACCATCTAACACCATCTACTACATAGAGTCACCAAAACAGATAGGCCTGGTACAAACAGACACATGGACCAATAGAATGGAGAACCCAG
Organism: Tenrec ecaudatus; assembly: GCF_050624435.1. NCBI lineage: Eukaryota > Metazoa > Chordata > Mammalia > Afrosoricida > Tenrecidae > Tenrec > Tenrec ecaudatus. The sequence continues at coordinate 89,863,042 of NC_134545.1, read as the reverse complement.
AAGTAAACTCATCCACTCGTCAGTCCATGTGAGAAAGATGAGGCTGCCCCTCCCATGAAGATTCAGTCTTTGAAACCTGTGGGGCAAGTTCCACTCCGTCCTTGCTCTGTCTTATAGGATTGCCATGAGTCAAAATTGACCTGATGACATTCTGTTCAAAAGAAAGGGTTGCAGCCAATCATTCTCTGAGGAAGGGCCAAATCTCACTAAATGAAAATGAGGTAATCTCTTTAATAAACGGTGCTGACAACACTGGATAGCTATTCATAGAAAAAATGACATAGGAACATATCTAACACAATTTAAGACATAAATATGAACCTAGCAATATAAAAACCATCGATGATAAAATAAGGACAAACATGGGAGTATAATACATGGCAAAGGTATACCGTTAAACATAACTGAAAACCCACAAAGAGCAAAAGGCAAGTTAGATAGATGATGGGGACTTCCAAATAATTAGATATTTATGTACATTCAAATATTTCCCCACAGGAGTAAAACTATAACCCACAGATAGGGGGAAAACTTTTGACAATGGCATATTAAACAAGATAAAATGGATAGAAAATTTTGTCACTACAATATCACCCAATTTAAAAAGGGGCAGGGGGCTATGAAAAGCCATATCACCTAGGAAGCCAGCAGGCAGCCAACACATATATGAAGAAAGGCTTGTGATCATTAGTCACTAGAGAGAGGTCAATGAAAACCAGAATGAGATATCTCATCTTAGCATTGGTAGCAAAGTTCAAAACGAAAAGATAGAAACAAAAAAATGTTGACAAAGGAGTTGAGAACAGGAACCTTCATATAGTACTTGTGGGGTTAGAAAATGGTGCAACTACTGTGAAAAATTGTATAGCATTATCCTTAAAAATTGGAAATAGAAATACCATGTGACCCCATGACCATTTTATTTGGTATCTACCCTAGAGAAGTAAAAGCTGCAACAGTAGTATATGCATATATGTACATGTATTATATTATATATATACACTATCCACACACTTATATTAGTGGCAGAATTATTCAAAATAGCAAAAAGATGGAAACAATACCAATGCCTATCAATGAAAGACTTGATAAAGAAACTGTCATACATATGCATTGTGGAATATTATGGAACATTAAAGAGTAATAAAAAATATGTAACATGAAACATCTCATAACATGTAAGAACCTCATGGATGTTATACTGAGTGCAATAAGTTAATCACAAAAGTAAAAAATGTGTAGGCCATTAATGTTAAAAAAATCAAGAAAAGTCTTCACACTGAAAAACCTTCTTTGATGGTTACCAGGAGTAATAGGGGAGGGACTAAAGGTTAGACACATGTTAGCTTGGATTAAGGAGGTGATACACAGTAAGGAAAAGGTCACCCAAAATGATGGAACCAGGGGAGTTACTGAGAGGAGTACACGTGTCAAAGGCAACAGAGATAAAGACTGCCAAGTATACAATCCTGCGATAACAATGAACTATGAGTAGAGCATAGCTAGACATTTTGGTTGAATTTGTGTGTGAGAAGAGTAGTAGTTTATCTACAAATACATAATGATTTCACCATGGATACATGTGCTGGTGTATTTACCTATGTTGCAAATATATCCACGAATGTGGTGAAGCACACGAGGGGCAGTGCTATGAAAAGTTCTTAGATATAACATGACACTGTAAGGGAATGAATCACTGAGCCTGTGGGCATAGGACCATGGTGTTGGGGACATCAAAGGCAATTGGCATAACATATTTCACAAAGAAAATGTTCTATACCCTACTTTGGTGAGTCGTTTCTGGGGAATTAAAGCTTGTGAGCCACAACCTAACATGCAGCTAGTGGTCTGTTCCTCTCCAGAGGAAAGGAGAGTGAATAAAATCAGAAACATGGGAACCCGATGCGATCACTGAAGACAAATGGGTGCATAAGCAAATGTGGTGAAGAAAGCTGATGGTGCCCGGCTATCAAAAGATATAGTATCTGGAGTCTTAAGGGCTTGAAGGTAAACAAGCAGCCATCTATCTCAGAAGCAACAAAGCCCACATGGAAGAAGCACACCAGCCTGTGCGATCATGAGGTTTCAAAGGGATCAGGTATCAGACATCATCAGAACAAAAAATCATATCATTGTGAATGAGGGGATGTGCAGAGTGGAGACACAAAGCCCATTTGTAGGCAATTGAACATCGCCTTACAGAAGGGTCGAGGGGAGCAGACAAGTCAGTGAGGGTACAGTGTAGCAACGATGATGCATACAACTCTCCTCTAGTTCCTAAATGCTTCCTCCTCCCCCACCACCATGATCCCAAATCTACCTTACAAATCTGGCTAGACCAGAGGATGTACACTGGTACAGAAAGGAACTGGAAACACAGGGAATCCAGGACAGATGATCCCTTCAGGACCAGTGATGATACCAACAGGGTGGAGGGAGGGTGGTGTGGAAAAGGGGGAACTGATTATAAGAATCTACATATAACCTCCTCCTTGGGGGATGGACAACAGAAAAGTGGGTGAAGATAGACATCAGACAGGGCAAGATATGATAAAATAATTTGTAAATTACCAAGGATCCATGAGGAAGGGAAAAGCGGGGAAGGAGGAGAAAAATGAGGAGCTGATGCCAGGAGCTTAACTGGAGAGCAAATGTTTTGAGAACGATGAGGGCAATGAATGTACAAATCTGTTTTACACGATTCATGTATGTATGGATTGTGATAAGAGTTGTTTAAGCCCCTAATAAAATGATTTAAAAAAAAGATATGTGGGAAAACTTGAGTTCAATGGAGCATGAGAACATCAGCATCTACCACATGGAGACCAGAAGAACTAGATGGTGCTCAGCAATCACAACCAATTTCTCTAAGAGGAGGTCAAGTTAAAAGGCCCTGGATAGTGTGAGAGAAAAAAGGTGGAACAAAATTCAAACTCATAAAATCACCAGGCTTGCTGGGGGAACCCCTGAGACTAGAACTCTTAGACACCATTCAGGTCTGGAAGCAGACTCACTCCCAATAGCACAATTTTCAGCCAAATAATAGGCAGACCTCTTAGTGTTCCCCTAACAGGGGGACAATGGCAGTTGGGAAGCACGCACATCTTAGTTTCCAAACTATTTGGGATCAACCCTTCCCCAAGGGTAAAGCTCAGCAGGGGTAGGAAAGGAGGGATGGAAACCCAGGGAGGAAGTGGGATCCATGATGCTAAGTAAAGATGGCAATCAATGAGATGAAACACATGCATATAAACCTTTGAATGAAAAATTGATCATTTGCTTTGTATATCATAACCCAATTCACAATAATTTAAAAAATTTTTAAAGAACAAAAAATTGAATTAAAAAACAATGAAATGTTTTCATGAACTTTCGAAGCCCTTCATGTATACTTTATCTAACTATCTAATCTACATATCTATGTTCGTTCTGCTATCCAGTGATCAGTCCACCGGCAGATAGGAGGATGGACGTGGAGGGTTGGGACAATGTGGTCCAATTGAGGCCAGTGGGGCTAGGAAAAGATTTTGAATAAAACTACCCCATTGTAAATACATAGCATAGGGACGAGGCATTTGCCCCATATTGGTCCCTTATTAGTATATTGAAAAACGATTGATTCAACCTGTTAAAAACAAACACAAAAGGAAACTAGAGTCTTATGGAGTAAGAGGACCATACCTTTCCCCCAAACCAGCACAGAAACATCCTGTGAACTCATTAGTACCAACCTCACAAAACAAAAATTTTCCAAATTCTTTCCCTCCATGGGGTCCGCTAAGAGTTAAACCAGACGACCTTCCAGGGAACTGAAGGTGGGAGACAGTATTGGCTGGTACAGTTACACAGCCTCCTTTTTATGGCCCCTTATACATATGTGTGCACACATATACAAACAGGTAACCAACACTTAATGACTGGAAACTTATATTCAGAAAAATAATTCAAGACTCTTCACTCTTTTAAGATCTACCCCTTGACCATCTACTCTCCCTGTAAAGAGCTGTTGACAAAACTTCACCGCCAGTTCATCTGAGCTGGATCAACAACTGAACAACAGGGTGGCTTCTGGGCTTGTGTGTGTCAGCGATTGCTCTAGTACTTTCCCTTGAAAACACTGCTGGGTTTCAATGCATCGATTGCTGACTGGCTCCGTTCTTCCCTAACTCCCCTGTGAGGAAAAGAGAGACGCACATCCAAAGACTTAAGTTCCCTGTTGGCCTAAGTTTGGGAACAATGCAAATGTGTTATAACGCCGTACATGCTATCGAAATCTGAACTCTCTGTAATAAACGTAACCTTTCCAATCGTGTCCGTAGTCTTTTGAGTTAGTAGGTGCAAACATAAATATTGCCATTCTAGGGATGAGGAGACTTGGATCCAGAGATTGAAAGGCCATTGTTTAGGGTTTGTAGTTGGGGGTGGGGGAGGGGGCAGTGGATCTGTGTCCTCTGAGGAAGGAGAACGCAGGTGCCTGGGCTCCTTTTCTAGCACAACAAAGGAAGTACTCACGTCATAATTTGGGTCTCAACTCCTGCCTCCACCAGAGCCCCGTCAACGAAGAGAGGGACCGAAGTGAAACCGTACTTGTCCCAGGAGTTGCCCTCGTCAAAACTCACCCTGGGTTGGAAACAAGTACATGGAAAAGACAGCTGAAAATCAAACCATGGTCCTTTGCCACCATTTTTCAGGTTATTAAATTCTCTTCTGTATCTTGCTGGCTGGCAGTTTGGATTATCAAAAGGCATTAATCTTCAACATCTCCCTCCTATTATTACGAGATTTGATCAACACTGCATTCCCTGGTCCAGGCAGACACAGCACTAAAGCTGCTGCAAAAATCTCTCAGCATATTAGAATTGGGGGGAAAACACCCCCAGCAGGAGGGCTTAGTGGATGGAGTGTCACGTTTTGAGTACTCAGAGTGGAACTGGAGGTTCAATTTACAGCACAATCAATTCAGCCCTTGGAGTTTCTGACACAGATAAATTGAGTATTGTGGGGTGTACCCTATGGGAGGAGGTATGTGTGTCTTTCAGATCAAACCTTAAAAAAAGCAATTTCCTATTTGTTCAGAATGGATGTTAGGATCGCTTTCCCTCCTGATGCCAGTTTAAGGGGCTTTTAGGGATGGGTATTGAGTGGCTGAGATATTCTGGGCAACACTCTGCCACCATTCATCCAACAGCCAGAGGAAAGCCTGGCACTTTGTGGCAACAGCATCTGAAACGCCTTAGAGGGCTGCTCCTCATGGTGGTGACTTGAGCCATTTTCTTTCCATCTTCATAGTACCTGGTACATGTCTGCTCCTGATTAAACCGAGAGGCAGCCCAAACACCATCCCCTCTGGGAAGCTCTTTCTAACCCTTTCTTCCCAAATTGTATAATTCTGTCATCCTTTCTCTGATTCCACCGCTCAGTATCAGGACCCTCTTTTACATGCTTCTATAATACCCATATTATATTGTTTTTGTTGAACCTATTTTCCACTTACTGTGCTGGTTTACTAATGTTAAATGACTTGTCCTTTTATTTATGTTTTTTATTTAAAATAAATATTTAAATATATTACCCCACTGATGTCTCAATTTTTAGTAATTTTATTTTCATTTGTTTTGATCATTGAAACTCACCAATAGTTTCTGCATTTTCCATCCTAGGCTTATACTCGAGTCAATCCGTTTTTCTGGATTCCCAGGTAATAATTAGGTACCTCAGCTTATATTCTGGTTGGCTTATGTTCGAGTATATACGGTAATGTGTGTGTGTCTGAGAAAGAGACTTTAGAAAAAATGGTTGTTGTGTTGACAGGTAAGGTAAAATGAAAGCTTCATCTCTTTTTCTAATTCTCAGAACTTCTTTATTAGTGAGGATCAGTAATTAGCACTAGCTGAGAAAAACTGCAGTTCCGCAGCACCCTAGGAAATAAGGGACCTTCATCAAACTACCATTAGACAGGGCAAAGGACAGTCACTGTCTGAGGGACTGGGGATACCCCGAGAGTAGAAAGGATTGGATCATCACAGAGTGGCAGCCTTAAGCTGGAGATTCTAAAACAAAGATAAATTCAAGATGAAAAGAATAAAGGTAGAAATTAAGAGTCCGCTGCATGTACTGAATGAAGCCAACATGGAAGAATAGAATTAGCAAGCACCTAATGGAAAAACGGCAACAACAAACTAGAAGTGGGTCCAGGCAAGAAATGTAGCAGATGCATCACCAAAGTCCACGGCTGATAAAAGCCAAGTGCAAGCAAGGGGGCCCTGAGCTAGGGTGAGCACTGAATCCTGTGAAGCTCATGTATGGTACAGACATTATTTGAAGCACTGGATTATTCTAGTTGGGTGACTTTCTGAAACTCTTAGTTTCCAAGACTTAAATAGCCCAGGCCGAGGAAATGTTAAAAGTGAGACTCTTTAAAGAAACTCCCAATATTAGTCCATCAGAAAAGGCCGTCTCTTGTGTGTCTGAGATGCTGCTGTTTCTCGATGCTCTTCCTTCAGAGGACCAGTGTTAGTTTCCATCTAATTTGTTCCAACTCACAGCCACAGGATGTACCAAAAACAGAAAAATGGGAGCAAACAAACAGAAAACCCGCAGTGTTATTGAGTCCGTCCCTACTCATAATAACCCTCTGGGGACAGGGTGCCACTGCCGCTGCGGGTTTCCCAGACTGTACCTCTACAGGCATCGAAAGCCTCGTCTTTCTCCTACACCCTACGCACAGCAGAGCGAAACTCTGCCTAGTTCCACGTCAACCTTACAAACGTGACTTTTGAGTCCATTGTTCCAGCCTCTGTGTCGATCCAGCTCATTTCGAGTCTTCCGTTTTGATCCCTTGCTGATCCTCTGCCTTACCCGATGTCTTTCAAAAGGGAATGGTCTTTCCTCACAGCATCTCCAAAGTAAGTGAGACACGATTTTACTATCCTCACTTCCAAGGAGCAATCTGGATGTATTTCCAAATATAGATTTCTTTATTCTTCTAGCAGTCTAGTCCATAGTCTATTGGATATTATTTTCTGGTGCCATACTTCAAAGGATCCAGTCTTATTTTATCTTCTTTATTCATTGTCCAGCTTTTGCAAGTATATAAGACAATTGAAAAATGGTGAAGAGTGGGGATTTTAAAATGCTTTGAAGTAAATTCATATGGAATGAAATCCCTGAAGCACCTACCTTCATCCTCTTCAGTTCAATAGCTCACTGATGTTCAAGATAAGGGAAATGGGAATTTATTAGGCCCCTGTATAAAAATGAAATCTGTAGGATGGCCAAGGTAAATAATGCCCAGTTATTTACAAACTCAAATGTAGGGACTACTACTACTTGCCCTTTAAGATTATGTATATTTCCCTCACCTTGAAACAACTGAACCTACTTCCAATCTCGATAAATTCTTAATCCCAAAGGCTTTCATTTGCCAGACATGCATTGAAAAAGGCTTCAAGCCTTTTCGTGCACTAAAATAGGACAAAATAAGAAATGCACCTACCAGTTCCACTTAAAGACATGAAGGCATATTTAGGGACAGATCTATTTGTAACCCAGGAACCTCTTATAATAAAAATGAAATTAAAAAAACCCACTAGCCATGAGTCAATTCCAATGCATGGCAACTCAATGTGCAGACTCGAACTCCATTCTTGAGAATTTCCCCTGGCTTTTGTTTTGAAACGGAGCACCAGAACATTCTTTAGAGTCACTCTGGATGGGCTCAAATCTTTATCCTTTTGGTTCGCAGCCAAATACATTAACCCTTTGAATCCCCTAGGTTGAAAAGATCGAGAGGAACGTCATTCCCAAGGAGAAGTTGATGCAAAATGAAATTGCTATTGGGGAATAACACAAAGATAGACAGTGGTTGGAATTTTGTGGGAAAGAATATGAAATAAAGAAAATGGAATTAGAAAAAAAAAAACCATATCATACCGTAAAAGGCCTCTCCTGCAATTGAAATGGGAGATGATTTGATTGAAAAATTTAAAAATAGCATTACTTCTCTATAGTGAAAGGATTGTTCAGGTCCAAAGAGGGTACAAAGAGATGAGGTGATTGTAAGCAATCAAGCAGAAGACAGGGATTGGAGAAAAGTTTACAGTGGTGTAGACAGAGATGGAAAGATGCTAGATAATTTATAAAGGTGAAGTGAATATGTTTCGGTGAACCTATGCCAGGGAATACCTTCCCCAAATGGAAAAAAAGCTCCTCAGGGTGGAGCTTCCTTAGTATGCATTTTCCCTTCTAAGCAAGCATCAGGTAACACTGTCTGAGTTGGCGAACTCAGTGGCATCATCTGGGAAGGTTCTCTCTGGTCACAGTGAATGTTTTCATAAGAACAGTTTCACTCGAACCTCATTTTTTTGCAGTGGCCAATTTAAGAGAACAGCGTGTGACTATGAAATTTTGTTTCCTGCTCAGAAAAATGTTATAGAAACTGTTGTGATGTTGAACACATCTTACAAGGACAACACTATGGGAAAAACTCAAGTGTACGAGTGGCTTTCTCATTTCAAAACGGTGCAATGTCGATTGATGACAAAGCTCAGTCTGAAGTCCATCAACTTCCTGAACAAGTGAAACTACTGACACTTAGTATATTTGGAGTTCATTCCACCAGGTCAGACCATTAATCAAGATTTCTATTTAGAGGTTCTGAAAATATTGCATAACAAGTGACAAAAATGGCCACATATGTGGCAGATGGGGGACTGGTTTTGCCACTATGACAATGCACCTGCTCAGGCAGTCATCTCAATGCACTAGTTTTTGACAAAAAGGCCAGCATGCCTCTCTTGCTCCACGCACCTCCCTCACCTGACCTTTTCCCAGCCAACTGACTTCTTTTTGTTACTGAGGACAAAGAGGGACATGAATGAACAGTGATTTGACCATGTAGAAGAGGTGAAGAAAAAAACAAGGGAGGGGCTGTTAGTCCTCCAAACAGGTAAGTTTTAAAAATGTTTCCAAGAATGGAATCACAGGCTTGACAAATATATTAAGTGTAATGAAGAGTACTTTGAAGGTGATAAGGTTTTTCTGTTAAAAAAATGTAAATACATATATTTAAATCCATTTTAAAGGGGGGATACTTCTCATGTGTTTGTGTATATATATATGACTAAAGCTGTCAAGGATTTTGTCTTGCCTGGATCCACAATCAAAGTTCATGGAAGCCATGGTCAAGAGATCAAGTGATGTGTTTCATTGGGTAAATCTGCATAAGATCTTTTTAGAGTATTAAAAGATAGGATGTAACTTTAAGGACTAAGAGGGGCCTGACCTAAGTCATGACATTTTCCATTGCCTCGTATCCATGTGGAAGTTGTACATATGAGGGGCCAGAGAAGAATCAGTACATTTGAACTGGTGCTGGAGAATACTATTGAAAGCAGCAGGGAGTAAGAAAAGGACCCACTGATCTGTCTTAGAAAAAGTGCAGGCCAAGTGTTCCTTAGAAGCAAGGATGGTGAGACTTCTTCTTTACACATACTTTGGACACATTTTCAGGAGAAACCAGCCTCCTGGAGGCTGGAGAAGTACATCATGCTTGATAGATAAGAGGGGCAGAGCAAAAGAGGAAGGCCGTCAAGGAGATGGGCTGTCACATCGGAACAAACATCCGAGGGTGCAGATGATGTCATGGTTTGTTCTGCTGTAACATGCGTTGCTATGGGTCATAACCTACTCAATGGCAAGAAACAACTATCTATCTATGTATCGATCTATCTATACACACACACACACACACACACATATATAAAGAAATAATGGACAATATGGAGTTGATGCTTAAGAAACTGATAGAGGGATGTGAAAAGAAGAAAAGAAACTTTATTCCTGTCTTAGTCCTGCAAGGTTTAGGTGCTTCGTACCTACCCACATTGTGACACTGTCAAGGTAACCGCTGGGTGGATCTCTCTAGATTTGTGAGGAAGGAGTGTGATGTATATTGGGAAGCCATTTAATAGCATAAGGTCAGTTGATACCACGATACTTTGGATTAAGAAAGAAAGAAAACATCCCAAAGCTGGAGGAAGATTAGCTGATAAACTCAGCCTGAAAAGGATCTAGGTTCCTTGCCGATTCCAAAATTAAATAGTTTCTAGTCATGTGAACCCACCCGATGGCTCTGCGGGAGAATGACCTGATACTGTAAAGGTGACAGCCTAGAAAACTCTGGGACATTGTACTCTGTTGCATATGAGCCAGAATCTAATCAATGACCCTTAAGAGTGATAATAACACCTATCAACTATTGAGAATGGGTAATGTCCAGGAGTGAAGCCAAAGCGAATGTAGTTAGCTACATGGTGAAATCAATTTAATAAAAAGAAGAATAAGGAAGGGGGGGAATTCCATCCTTGTGCCTTTCTAAAAGGCCAAATACTTGAGTCTAATAATGTAAACTCCCATGTATTTTATCCTGTTCATTTATGCCTCTGTATTAATGCTGAATAAATAATCGAGGCTCAATAAAAGTATGAAAAGTCAATGAATAAATGGGTGAAATCTGTGGCATTTGAGTGACATATTCATTCATTTTTTTCAGAGCATAAAAAGGCAAGGCAAAGAAATCTCCTGAGGTTCTTTCCAGTTGTATGATTCTCAGAATTATGCTCTAGTCTGAAGCAGATGTATTCCGCATAGATCCAGGCAGCAAAACAGGAATCAAGGGGCAGAAATTACAAGCAGATTCATTATAGCTCAGCATGAAAGACAAGCTTTCTAACAACTAAGGTTGTTTATCTAAAATGGGAACTGACTGTCTTGGGCTCTTAGGGTTTGGCCAGTACTCTGTGAGTCAGAATTGACTCAATGGCAGTGAGTGATTTGCGTGCAATCCTGATAAAGCAGGTAAGTGTCACAGAGGTATGTATATAGGCAAGACTGCATGATGTCTAAGACCCTTCCTATTGTCCACATGCCTGATTTTATAGTATAGAGATATGACAGAGATGAGAGATCGTTCGCAGATGTTACCTCTCCACATATAACATTGGACTTCCTTGGGTCCCTCCTACCAGAAGCCTGCAGGGCAGGGGACTATGAAGGATATTAAGGGTCAAATTTCCTGCCTCTGGTCAGTTGTTTAGCCCCATTTTTTTTAATTCCAAATATATGAGGTTTAACCACCTGAAAGTTCTTCAAAAGAGCACAAGTTCTTTGGCCTCTCAGAGATCTGTATCTCTGGAACTATTGTCTCTGTAGAAATGTTTCTCTGAACAAAACTCTAGGGCCCAACTCCTTTGACGAAGAAAAAACAACCCAAAACACCAAACCCATTGCTAGGAAGTCAAGGCCAGTCCCTCATGGCCCTGGAAGACAGAGTAGAGCTGCACTGAGGGCTTCTGGGTCTGCTGGCTTGGAAGAAGCAGGCTGCTAGTGTTCTCCCTCAGAGAAGCTGGTGAGTTTGAATTGTCTGCCTTTTGATTGGCAGTCAAGTGCTCAGCCATTTGCACCATGAGAGATCATTTTGAAGGAGAACAAAGGAGCTCAGAAGTCCTTTGGTTCTAAGAACATCCCCCTGAAAAGAGATACTGACAGCCTGTCAAGGCTAAGCAAACAATGGGACCCCAGTCTAGCTGCCCATCCAGAGCTGTTTATTGTGTGTTTTCAATGTAGCAATGCATTTGTAGGGCTGCATTGTGTACTTCACACTCATCTTCTAAGGGACAAGCACAATATTGGCTTACCTGGAACAGCCTTCCGATTTTAATAAGCAGGCATCTGGATATGTCTGGGCATAAATAGATAGGTTCATTTGTATGTTGTTTTGCCTCCTGTACATCTAGGCACCTATCATTTCAATTTGTTGGCAATCGCACGCCTTGTTAGGTTAGCTAAAGTCTCCTCTGCTTTTCAATTATGACTCCTATTTTCTCAGAAAGGCAATGTAGCTATTATTTACAACCGAGAGCCACGCTGCTCTTTTCTGAGAGTGGCCAGCGCTGGCCTTTCCCCATGCAAACATGCATATATCGCTATTGGCCATAATGAAGCTTGAGATCCACAACAGAAAATAGCAAGAAATTAATTAATTACTTCACCTTTCTCTCACTTAATATGAGCTCTATGTTTACCTGGGAGGTTGTGACTTAATTAGACACCACTGATGAAGAAATTGTCTTTGAGTTTCACAAGCATACGCAAGAGACAAGATCAGGCAACATTTTTATAAGAAAACACTGATGAGAACGACATGGTCAAGCCCTGACACTCACTTAGCCTTTGAGAAAGGGGGACAAAGGAGGATCCAGAATGAGTTCTTCCTGTCCTTGCTGCTGTTATTTCCCATTACATACATCCACCTCAGAGCTGGCAAGCTGGTCTGTAACCATTTGCTGGATTCTTTTTGCCTTTCAGATAGCAGTATTTAGAGAGAGGCCAATAAATAAGCAGAAGTCACAGTCACATTCAGGGGACTATTTGTAACATGTATGACAAATGACAGTGTCAACATCCTTTAAAGAGAGATAATGCCATCTCCCAAGTTCAATTTGCAAAAGCATCTTTAATCCTTATTAAATTGGAGGAGGCAGACAAATGGAGGGTAGCATAATCAATAGCTTCATTCTTAGAAGAGGAAATTCAATAGGAATAAAGTTATTTCTTCTGAGTTATATAAATATATTTACACTTCCCCCCAAAAAAGAAAAAAAAATAGAGATATTATATGCAACAAGGGAAAATTCAAACTTCGCGTTGATAACTTTGTTAGGCTTGATTTGACCCTAATTGCCCATCCTGAGTGGCTCGTGAATGATTTTTCTTCCTTGGATGATTCCCCCCCAGGAATTTCCAGATAAAAGTCTTTGGGGAAAGTGAGTAGGTCCCTGGAGAGAAGCCATTGTAGAAGAGCGTGGAAGGTCAGGTGCAAAGTACCCACGATTTGTCAGGTTCATAACCAACCCATGTCCCTCGGCAAAATGTAGTCCTTCTGTAAAAATGTTCCCTCCTCTTTCATTCACTCCCCCAAAGAACAACAACTAGTGTCCTCTTCCTAAGCAAAACGAGCTCCTTTCCTCAGAGCAAGAACATTTTCTGGGCAAAGGCTCTCAAAAGCAATCATTAAGTAAGTGTTAACTACCCTCCTCCCCCCTGCAAAACAAAACCCCTGTGTCCTTGTCAGCTATGACCTGAGCTGCTTACCAAAAGGTCAGCATTTGAACCGGACTCCTGTAAAGAGGTGAAGGCTCAGCATCCCAAAGGGGCAGTTTGACTCTGCTCTGCAGGGCTGCTGAGAGTTGGAATGGGGTTCGCTGGCAGTGAGTTTGAGTAACTCCCTACACTGGCTCCAATAATCAAGGAGAATGGGCAGACAGGTCAGGAGTCATAGAGAGTTGCTAGCCCCTTTCCCATAGCAGCAAGAATCCCCACGATCACATTTAATCTCTCTATGGGACACTACTACCCTCCGCTTGCCTGCCTCCATCAATGTTTCATGGAGACTCACACAGGGCTTATGACTCAGGACTCAGAAGGAGCCCTGCTGGGGCAGAGGCACCACTGGGCTGTTCGCTGGAAGGATAACAGCTTAACTCCACCAGCTATCCTCTCCACGGGAGAAATGTAAGGTGGTTTCCTTACATAACGATTTACAGCCTTAGCAAACCAATCAAGGCAGTTCTAGGATGCCCTACACTTGCTATGCGTTGGAATGATCACATTAATACCAATTCCCAAATGCATTCCATGGGTACCAAGTGAATTTTCATTCCTCTCAGCCCAAGAGGACAGAGTAGAACGGCCTCTGGATCCACCTGTTTCATCTTTCACGTTGGAGTGGCAGGTGGTTCAAACCACTGACTCCACAATTCGCAGTCCAGTGCTCTTTCACTGCACCACTCGGTCTCTTTTGAACAGAGGAGTAGGGACTATAAAATGTTGCCTCCTCGGCTAATGAGAAAACAAACGTTTAAAAAACATTTTAAAGAAGACTAGAAAGGGGGAGAAAGGGGGAACCCATCACAAGGTTGGCTATACATAGCACCCCCACCCCAAAGAGGACATATAACAAAAATGTGGATGAAGGGAGACAGTGGGCAGTGTAAGGTGAAATAATAATAACAAAATATAATTGATCAAGGATTCATGAGGGTAGGAGGAGGGGAGGGAGGGAAAAAAAGAAGAGCATATACCAAGGGCTCCAGTAGAAAGAAAATATTTTGGAAATGATGATGGCAACATAGGTACAAATATGCTGGATGCAATTGATGAGTGGAATGTTATAAAAGTTGTAAGAGCTCCCAATAAAGTGATTTAAAAAAAAAGACTAGTAGTGTTGTGTGCATGCACCCAAGTCCCATTTAGTTTTCAAACAGGTCTTTCCCCACAGGGGCTGAGGGAGCCTCGTAGAAGAATCCGCACAGACACAATCTGTATCCCTTACACTGGGGGTGAAGGCGTTCTGAGACCCACTCATCTTTCTTTACTCACATCCCGGGTTCTAACAGATTTGCTCTTTTAAACTCTCCCTACACTTGCCACGTGCCAGGCTTTGCTAGAAGCTTCCTGTCCTCTTATGCCTCCCCACTCTCTTCCAATCTCTGACTTTCTCATTCCAAGGATTCGCCATCATTCCTCCTGTTAAAGGAAGATACCCTTACAGGCTTGGCAGAATTCCATCCCACCACACAGCACGCCAACACTGCACAGAGTCGGCATGTCTTCACAGGCCTGGCTTGAGTAGCAAGTGGATGTGTACACTCCCCAAACCCATCATCTGGACTCTTGAGTTCCCACAGGGCGGGTCCTACCATCGCTTCTTTGTGCTCATCAGCGTACGTAGCAAAGTAGCAAATGAAATAGAAGAGTATCCGTGATAGAGACTTTGCCTGGTGCAGTGAGGTACTAGGTGTGCATCCTTGAGCCAAGGTGTCGGACTATGTATGTCTGCCTTTTTGAGGTTACTGTAAAAGGGTGGGGGAGAAGGAGCCCTGGCTGCCTACACGTTAACATTCAACCCACCAGCCACTCTTCAGCACAAAGACGACAGTCTTCTGCTTCTGTGAAGGTTTATGTCCTTTGAAAGCCCGTGGAGCAGTGCAACTTAGAATCTCCTTGAGGCCCAAACCAAACAGATCAACAGACAACACGCCCACTGCTGTCAAGTCGATTCCAACTTATCAGGACCATAAAGAACAGAGCAGAACTGCTCCTTTGGACTTTTGAAATTGTGAATCTTTAGAGACGAAAAAGCCTCATCTTTCTCTAGGTGGTTTTGAGCTGCTGACTTAGCAGTTACAGCCCAATATGAACCTGCTACTCCCCTGATCCTTTACTTGAAGGGAGTGGATTATAAATGAATTAGGGGGGGGGGGGAGACACTATCTGCATACATACATAGGGTCATTTCAATAATTAAATTAGACAAATAATTTAATTCACCACATTTTAAGTAATGCTTTGAATGTAATAACCCTTTGATAATTACTATTTATATCCAGTAATTTTGGTGCTTTAATACAGCCCCAAAGTCATAGGATTAGGCATCAAATGTTAGTAAACGACACTGGGGTCTTTTGCGAGTGCACCTTTGGGTTGGTAGACCACTTTTCTTTCAAGTGGCTTCATGCATTTGTAAAGTGTATTTTCATAATAGTGTTTCTACAAAATAATAATAGTTAGTAGGTATAAGTAGGTATAGCCATTCAAATTTATATGAGCTATGAGAAATACATAATAATACTTGAACATTTTGACCTACAAAAATGGTGATTTAATATGGTTCCAAAAAATAGATGGCCAAACTGAGCCAAGCCTTCTTAAATCTTCGCTAAAGTGGATGACGTTTGGGTTCGGAGCTCAAGGTAGCTTGGGTTTGGTATCAATCTCGATCGCCATCCAAACTGGTTCTCTAAGAGGTTTGGTCTCCTAAAATAAGAGCAACTAACACTCAGTCCCCTGTTGCCCATGGCTAAGCCCACTCACTGACTTTACTTTAGATCATATACCCTCTAACTTGCACTATTTTCTTTGATGCAAGAAAATTTTAAAATTCTTTCTCTTTAGGATATAAAAATACAGAGATTCCTCCACATGCTGCCATGCACACGTTTGACATTGTCCTCCTTCCAATGATCATCATGTTTTCTCACTCTTTCTTCTCAAGTGAGGATCTAGCACATACAGTCTCCACGCTCTGGAGAGGAGTAATATGCACCATCTCTTGTTTATTTCATCACGCCTCGTGGTAATTCAAGAGAATCAAGATTCAGTCACACCTGTCTTTTCATCTACTCTGGCAAAGATTAACAACAACATCCTGTATTGCTTAATTTTCCGTTATTCTTGGATCCAAAACTGATCTGATCTGACTGTAAAACTTGATGTTGTTTATCACCTCTTCCTTCAGAGATGGTTCTCCTTGGGTTTTCATACCATCTTTCTGGGTTAATATTACTTAATCTGCTCCATTTCTTCTATCATCTGGAGTTTGATGTTGTCTATCTAGTGTTTCATAGGCATCCCTGGTCTCTTCTTGTACCCACGCTCCTGAGATACAGAGCCCACTGCCATGGTTTTCACTACCATCTAATAATGAAGACTGATGCTTACATCTAGGTCAGTTCAGCTCTCTCTTGATCTTCCGATGGAAATATCTGACAGATAGTGGTCATCTCTTCTTGAATGCTATTTACATTCCCAATTCAACATATTTAGGATTAGACTTAGTATCCACTGCTGTTGTTAGGTGTTACTGAGTTGGCTTTGCCCCATGGTGACCCTGTCAAAAAATAACTAATTACTGCTGAATGTTGCACCATCTTCACAGTCAATATTAGGTTGAGCCCAATGTCCTGTCACAACCACTGTGTCAATCCACCTTTTTTTGTGTGCTACGCCTTCCTCTTTGTCTCCAGGATGAATCTCTCTTGATAACATGTCCAAAGTGCATAAGAATAAATCTCACCATCCTTGCTTCTAAGGAGCATTCTATACTTCCTCCATGATATACACCTAAACTTTCCCTGGCCTCCCTGCCCAGTTTTCACAAATTCCCATCTTCTGCATCGGGCATTCTTCAACTTGACTTTTTACTTTTTTGCTGTTTTTGAGATTGTTTTACTGGGGCTCTTATCGCTCTCCTAACAATCCATACATCAACTGTATCAAGCACATTTGTACATATGTTGCATCATTATTTTTTAAACATTTACATTCTACTTGAGCCCTTGGTATCTGCTCCTCTTTTTACGCCCCCCGTCCCCGTGACTCCTTGATCCATTATAAATTATTATTGTCTTCATATCCTACATCGACCACTGTATCCCTTCACCCATCCTCCCTCTACCTCCCTACTACCCTCCTGGTATCACTACTCCCATTTCTGTTCCTGAAGGGTTTATATGACCTGGATTCCATGTGTTTGAGTTCTTCTCTGTACCTGTGTACATGCTCCAGCCTAGCCCACAGTGAAAGGCAGGACTGGGGTCAGGATAGCAAGAGGCTAGGAAGCCTCAAAGAATCAGAGGAATATTGTGGGTTTCATCAGGGGTATACTGGGCCCTGGTTGACTCATCCCTTCTTAGGATCCTCTGTGAGATGATGTCACATTGTCTACAGATGGGTTTGGGATCTTGGCTCTGACCCCACGTTCTCAACAATGTGTGGTTTTGATGGTTTGCTTTGGGTCTTCTGATGCCTGTTTCCTGATCCCATCAACAGCTCATGATCTCACAGGCTGGTGTGCTTCTTCCATGTGGGCTTGATACTTCTCTGCTAGATGACCGCTTGTTTAATTTCCAGCCTTTAAGACCCCAGATGCTATATCTTTTGATAGCCTGGCATATTCAACTTTCTTCACCACATTTGCTTGTTCACTTATTTTGTCTTTTGTGATTGTGACAGGAGGGTGAGCATCACAGAATGTCAGGTTGTTAGAAGAAAGTGTTCTTGGATTGAGGGAGCGCTTGAGCAGAGGCACATAGTCTGTCCACTTCCTCAATGTATTGCCATGTAAATATATGTACCTATGCCAATACCTCTATTTTTATTAATTAATATATTGACAAAAGTGCACACCTAAGTTTACACTTCTATCCATAGCTTTGCTTCCTACATCTTTCCTTTTAACTTCCTCCTGCCCTACCATCACACTCAACCTTCTTCTACCTCTCAGTAATTCCTCTCAGCTAGATTGATGTTCCTCCAACACCCCCAGGATCTATGTGTCTTCCTCATTGTTAATTTTTAAAAAACCATTTTATTAGGGGCTCATACACCTCTTATCACAATCCATACATATACATACATCAATTGTATAAAGCACATCTGTATATTCCCTGCCCTAATCATTCTCAAAGCATTTGCTCTCCAATTAAGCCCTTTGCATCAGGTCCTCTTTTTTTCCCCCCTCCCTCCCCGCTTCCTCCTCCCTCATGAGCCCTTGATAATTTATAGATTATTATTTTGTCATATCTTGCCCTATCCGGCATCTCCCTTCACCCCCCCCCTCTCTGTTACCCGTCCCCCAGGGAAGAGGTCACTTGCAGATCCTTGTAATCGGTTCCCCCTTTTCAACCCACTCACCCTCCACTCTCCCAGCATCGCCCCTCACACCCCTGGTCCTGAAGGTATCATCCACCCTGATTCCCAGTGCCTCCAGCTCCCATATGTACCAGTGTACAACCTCTGCCCTACCCAGTCCTCATTGTTAATTTAATTCCCTAGTTGTTCCCCTGTCTATGGCGTTATTTGCTCACCACTCCTTCCCTCCCTCCTCCTTCCCCTAAGTCCCTCTGAAACCCCTTTTCCAGTTGCTTTCTCTGTGGGCTTGCTTCCCATGTCTGGCTCTTAATTTTCTGGTCTAGTAACAGGAGCGCCAGGCAGGTGATTTTACCTGGGCACCATCTTGACTCCGACCAAACTTGACTTTTCAAACGAGCAAGTCCTTCCCATTCTTTTCTGCCTTACCTGCCCACCCATCACCACTACTATAGCTCCCTCATCATTTTTCTCCATTTAAATGTTCTTGCTTAATCTTACTGCCTAAGAGTTAAATGGCGTGATGAGCATAAAATGGATGGCGGGGTGGGTGTGTACTTGGGTGAGTAAATGGGCACATGGTACAAATTCATGCGGAATCGCTCATCCCCAGTGTCTCCACTAACAAAAGCTGTTCAATAATAGGGAGCTGTCCTTACCACAGATGCCTGACTGGCAGAGGTGTGTGTCTCATGGCCACGAGGGCGCCGCCCCAGTCTAGGAACCACACATTGTACTCTTCATCAAAGATCTGCAACAACAACAGTGACAATCATAGCAACACCTTCCGTTTGCATCGTGCTGGCAGTTTACAACGACTTGCACACAAATGGTTTTCTCTAGATTCTGATCCTTCAACAACGCTACTGATCAGGTGATAAGTATCATTACCCCTATTGGAGAAAGGAGGAAATGGACAGGCAGAAAATAAATAGCATTCCCCGGGGAACGCCAGTGGCATTTCCAGAACTCTCTCTCCCAGCACTATGAACTGCACTACAGGAAGGTTTGTGGTCAACTACATGACGCAGAAGAAAGTATAACTTCAACGAAGGTACTCCGTCTTTCAGTCTAATAAATTACTACCAACAACCCTCTGAATACCAATTCAGATATCTGATCATGTATAACTTGTCTGTGCCTTACCATGTTGATTGTAAATTATATTGAAACTTGTAAGATCATTTCACTTGACATATAA
Source organism: Tenrec ecaudatus (assembly GCF_050624435.1). Taxonomy (NCBI): domain Eukaryota; kingdom Metazoa; phylum Chordata; class Mammalia; order Afrosoricida; family Tenrecidae; genus Tenrec; species Tenrec ecaudatus. Next base: position 89,843,352 of record NC_134545.1, on the reverse strand, counting down.
AGTGCCTATGTGTCTAGACTTTGCTGCCACCTCCTACATGTTCCTGCAAGTTGGGTGAAGACCTAAGTATGTTACCTGTGATTTCTTACTCTAAATGTTTATTGGATTATAGTGCTTCTAGGAACTTAAAGTTATTCATTAGTTGATTCATCCACCTGTCAATTACCTGACTATCCATTCAAACACTCATTCACTCAGTTAGACTTTGAATCATTCATCCATCCACCCACAGAAATGTTCTAAGTCCCTATGACGATGCAAGGCTCTGAGTTAAGAGAAAGTCAGAAGTTGATCTCACATATTACAATAATTCTGTTAGCTATGACCTTCATATTTCCAACCTACAATAGGGAAAACGTTTCTCTTTCAGGAGAGAACCAACCCTCAAATTTAGATCTTCTGGAGGAAAGCTGCTTTGGAGACTCCTTCTAACTCGTAACCACTGATGAGCTCGGGGTGATGAGATGGGGATGGTGAGTGACGTTATAAACAGTAAAAGAGCTAAGACAGTATAGGCAGACTTAAAGGGGAGGAGATAGGAGGAATGGATCCTCCTACATATATTCCCCCCAGGAATTATAGAGATAAGTAAAGAGTTTGGTAATAGGGCTGAAATTAAAACACTTGGTTTGTTGGATGCTAGAGTTTACAATGCAACCTTAAACTCCATTTTCAGTATTGAGATAAGTTTAGTTTCCATTTTCATTCTTTCTGAACATAAACTCTTTTTGCCTTCAGCTAAGGTATGTTTGAAATTAGATTCTGACTCCCTGTGGCAATCCTAGGAGGGAAGGTCTCACCTTCTGGGTGCTAGATGGGGCCTACCCTCAATGTAGATTGGTGTACAAGGGCTGCCTAGTCATAAGTCATCCCCAGACCATCAAGTAGCCAGGTGCATGGAGTGTCACAGAACCAATGTTGTCAAATTTTCTAATCTTCACTTATGTGCATATCTCAGTCCTGTCCTTTGCCCCACTTTCATAGTCCCACCCATGAAAGTGATAAACTGATCTGCCACCATTCATGATTTTGTCACAATATCCCTTTCTCCCCGTGCTATAATTATTCGCAGGGCCAGGAGTCCTTTGGACATCATTATGACCTCCCACTGATGGACTTTTTCATCTGGATGATTTGGATTTGTCCAATGAGGACTTTATCAAGGAAGTCTCTATAACAGTATTTAAATTTGGTACCCCCCCCCCCGGAGCAATTTCTTAGCCCAAACCTCTCATTGGTTTCTTTTTGGTTTTTCCTTTTTAAGGAAGGAAAAATGTCCATAAAAATGGTGAGTATAAATGTAAAAGGAACTAAAGATTCTTTTATTATCAATTCATTAATGGTTCCGATGGAGACTCTGAACCTACAATGCTCACAGGACTTGGGAATAAGCCACATGGTGGGGATGCTGGTTTGAAGCTGAGGCTGAGCATCACGTAAGCACTGGTACTAAGGTGAGGAGAGAAGCTATTACAATCCCACTTTCCTCTGGATGCTTCTGTGCTGACCTCGGGAACTTTTACCTAGTGCAGGGCTGGAGCCAGAGTCTGGGTGTTTGGGAAAAGAGGAGAGAAAGCTTGAGGAATGATGGCAAAAAGAAGGGATGTTATAGTGATTGCTAGACCAGGAGAATTCATTCGTGATGTAGAGGAACAACAAGTTCTCTATTGGGAACGTCATTTTCTCCGAGTTTCTGTCTAGGATGAGCTTGCTTTCCAGCCTCCAGCCTCATTTGACCCTTGTGATGAGTTAGCTTATGTTTGCATATCTGATCTTTCTGCGTCATGTGCCTGTTCCCTATACACCCAATTATGGCTTTCTGTGCAGGACTCGGCTTATTTGCCTCTGCATACCCTACACTATCTATAATAGGTTGTGTCTCTCTAAGAGACACTTGGTAAATACTTGAGAGTGGTAGTGGTGAGAGTGAGCGGTGATTGCAATGATGGTTATGGTGATGTTGACCTTCACTACAGGATCCAAGTAAGAGCTGGTCTAACTATATTTCAGTGGTGACTTCACCATGGTCATCAAGATAGCCAGTTCTCTTCTTTTGTCTTCCCTGGGCAGAGCATTCTCACTGTTCACACTCATAATGTGCTACCTCCTCTTGGGAAGACTTTCCCCTTGCCATAGTAGACTCAGTTGCATCTTTTTTCTGGGTATATTATTGATGACACTAAAATAATACTATCATCTTGCAATAGAGTTGGTAAGTTCAACGGCCTGCCCAATATGTGCCCGAGAGCTGACATTCTGTTTCTGTGCTGTCATCCAATATCGTAGCCATGTGTGACTATTTGCATTTAAATTCATTATAAGAAATAAAATTTAAAATTCACGTATTAGTCTCACCAACCACATTTTAAGTGCTCAATGGGGCAGCACAGATAGAGAATAATCTCATCACCATGGAAAGTTCTACTGTATTACTATATGATATATTTTATATTACTATATAATAGAACTTTCCATGATGATGAGCTTATTCGCTACAAATATTTATAAAATGGAATTAATTTCTTCTATCACCATATGTCTGTCATCCTTCATTAAGACTGGGCCTATGCGATCCATTACCTCAGATGTCAGTGGCTCTGCAGCTTGTGGATAAAGGAAAGCCCAAAGGTGAAGACACCTGCTTGCTATGACCTCCTAGTGCATCACTGTTAAACACAGTTTCACGGCTTGTGTCTCTTACCACTGGCATCGTCGTGAGCATCTGGTGGCTGTTTGCTAAGCATTCCTGAATGGGGGAATGAAGAGACTGGGAGATTCCGGTTCCTTCTAGTTCCTGCCCAGTGCTTATCCCTTTCTGAGCCCATTGGCCCTGTGACCTGCCAGTGACATTTCCCAACCCCACCAAACTGCTTCAATGCTCTTGCATAACATGCCTGAGAATTCACGGGAAGAAGTGCGGTTGTCAGAATCTGTCCGAAATGCCTCTTCCCTATCCCTGGATCATCCCAGTTACCTGTCTCCACGTGTTGCCCCCATCAGAGGAGATGAACACACCAATATCAGTATATGAGAGTTCCGGGCCAATGTTGCCTGAAATACAAGCAGATCATTGGAAAGTGTCAGGCAATTTGCAGATTAAAGGAGCTTGGAGCTGGGAGTGGGTGGGCAGCAGAGGGCAGGGGTTTGACGGCTGGTGTTTTCAGTTGCTATATGCAGTCTCATTCTTGGTATTTTATTTTAAAAAATCCAGCAAGAAGAAATGTCCAATATGGGGACAGAATAACACCCTGTGCCTCTCAATGGTAAGACTTAAGAAAATAAAAAAAGAAAACCATTGATTAGCTAAGATCTCTTGCAATATTCACTGTGCACTGATAATCTCTCAACTTTCTCATGGTGTGTTCTCGGGAAGAGTTGAGTGGCGGTGGCAGCAGCAGGAGCTTGAAGCATTGATTCTAGGTTCCTTATTCCTCATGTAGAATTTAGCCTGAAAAGTACTGGTGGGTGTGCAGCTCTGTGTTTTCCAACATACATCGAGACCTTGGCCGATGAGTGACTACTACCAGTGGAATCATGCGCCAGCCCGGACATGCACACAAACATACGCAGAAGCCTTAGCTCCAAATGCTTTCTAATGCAACCTTCTGTGGAAGGAGAATATTTGCTGATGTACTTAGTGAAGCTAACAGGGGGTCCTACTGGACTGGGGGGGGCAGAGTCAGAGAATGGGGTTAGGCTGCCACAAGCCAAGGAATACAAGAGCGATCAGAAACGGGAAGAGACGTGAACCATCTGCCTCTAGAGCCTTCTGAGAACAGAAGGGCCTGTGGATATCTGGATTCAGCCTCCGGGGGGAACCACAAGAGATTCTGTGGTTTGAACCTCTGGTTGGTGGTGCTTCCATCATGGCGGCTTTAGCAAACGAACGCCGAGGTAACTCCGCGGCGCTCACTATGTGATCTAAATTCTGTGGAGTCCGGATTGAGATGGTCACACCCATCAAGCATGCACGAAGCCAGCTGATTCTCGCCCACCGGGGGCACTCCGCATCCACTCACACCCTCTTTCCTTTCCTCTTCTCTTCCTTCCCTTGCGGTTCATCATTTTCTATTCAAGTTGATTCAGAAGAAGTGGGAAATATTTCCCAGTGAATGTACATTTCCTCCGCTTGTTCAACGGACAGAGTTCCCTCCTAGAACTAGGTCAATGCCCCCATCGTAGTCCTTAGTTTCTCAGTAAATAATTGTGGGTTGAATAAATGAATACAAATGAATGAGTAAGGTCCCAAACCTGATGTGTATTTGGGAGTGGCTGAAAAGCAGGAAAGAATCCTAAACACGTAAGAATTTATCATATTGGCTGATAGTTTTCTTTAAAAAAAATATCAGAAAGGGAATGTTATCTCCCACACATCTGTAGCCTAAATAAGAGCACAATAAAAATGCAATAATGAAAATGTTAATTGAGCTCCTGACATTTAATGCTTCAAAATGAGAAATTAAATCCGGGCTGCAGCTTGTCAAGCTCCCATCAGCACCAGGTAGCACACAGCTAGCCAACTTGTTTTGACACCCTGGCTTCCAAAAATAACCTGGGGCTCAGGGCTCAGTGGCTGGGAGTGGAGTGGGGAGCGGCGCGGGGAATGGCTCTGCAGAGAGCAGCCTGGAATGCAGAACCAGAAGACCAGGGTGAGGCTGAGAAGAGGAATGGGCCAACCAATGTCCATTCTAGGTGTTTCGTGGTAGCTCCCTGGAGCTATGTGCTTGGGATGCAAGGGCAGTACTCGGATCCAGCACAAGCGTGGGGGACAAGATGGGCAATATTGGCCCAGAGGGGTAGAAAAAGAGGGAGGGAGAGGGACAGGCCCCCCCGAACTATGAATCTCCTATCCTGGGTGCGACCTCAGGATCTATTGCTTCCCCTTTACATCGGCACCCTGACACTCCTTTTCAGAGTTCAACTACAGTGATCTTAGAGGCTGTCCAATGATTAACATTCAAGATTCAGGACGGAATCTGTTTGAATTTATTTTTAAAAACTCTTCAGTTGATTTCAATGGACCATGGAAGAGATGAAGCTAATGATAAGGACAAGAAAGATTGTTACCGGGTGATGGGACAGGAAAGATGCATACAGCATGACACGATCTCTGCACATATTCAGATCCTAAGGGATCACGTCTACAATCTCTGATAGGAAGACCATGGTCAAGATAAATGCCTGCATGTCTGTCACTGTCCTAAGACTATCACTCACGGAATTTAGAGGAATCTGCTGGCCAGAGGAGCTACCACGAATGCGCTCAGCATTCAGTCTAGTTGTGTAGACAGTTCTCTTCCATTTCTACCTTTAAAATACCCTGTAGGGTAGAAGATGGCCCTGTTTTATAGATTTTTCCCCCCAATGACATTCTGAGGTGAAAGAACTCAGCCAGATCCACGAGTGTCAGTGTCTCTCCGCCCTGAGGGCAGGGCCGCTGAGCTCTATTCCGTGTATACAACACATCATAAGCACATGGCTTATGGATGCCCCTGGAAAAGCAGAAGCACTTCTTCCAAGGAAACAAGATTGGTTTTAATGTCTGTGCTAATGAGAGGTCATGTGTGGTGCGTATCCAGCAGCATGTCCTAGGCATTGTGCTAAGCACTTGCTTCATTTAATCGTGTGATTCTATTACATTAGTACTATTATTTCCATTTTACCAAGGAAAAGAAGAAAGTTGTAGAGTCCCTGAATCACATAGAACAATGTACCTAGCAAGCATTCAAATAATCTTCACTTTCATTATCGATCGTGGTTTTCCAGTGCTGTTTCAACTCTAGCCAGAGGCCTACTATTGATCGTTGGGCGAAGCGGCAGATGGAGCTGCTCCTGAGTGGGGCGCCCCATCCCACATAGATCAGCAGGCAAGGTGGGGACGTCAGAACTGCAGGAGGCCAGGAGCCCTGGGCTGGGTGGTGTTCCACACAGAAGGCCCTGCCCACACACACCTGAGAAGAGTTGACCTGAGGCTGACACTAGCAGTCACGCTGATGAGTGTGAGTGGTCACTGGTGGTACAGAACAGTGCAAACAGTTGGAGGTTCAAGGAAGGAACTCATGTCTAGGAGAATCGTCAGTTATAGCAGGAACTCCAGAACTCCAGGTTGATGAGGAAAAATCCCAGAATGCACCAACTCTGAAAACCACAGTGAATTTACCTGCATCATTAAAAAAAAAAAAAAAAGGCTGCCTAACACCAGGGCTCTCGCTTCTAAGATAAGAAGCCCGCCTTGCTTTATGCCATCAATGTATTCCTGTGGAGGTGCATGTAAATCAAATGCATGCAAATCAGAGCACATTTCCCCAGACACTTTCCTTTTCATTTCTGAGTTGCTTTATCTTCATTTCTGATTGATGCCCAGTGGACAGTGGTGCTAACATTGCCACCTTAGGTTTTTCTGCCCTTTCTCCCAGGCTCCAAGCCAAGTGGTTAATCATGTGCAAACAAACCTTTACATGCTCCAGAGACCTGCTGATTAAAAACAGCTCTGGGGAAAGACATTTTGTGGAGAATCCTCTGTGTACAAAGAAAGTGACCCCAACTTATATTTGGTGAGCTGGGAAGTTCATACATCGTGTTACCCCACTGTGAGAACTCTCCAGCAAAACACTCTTTCTCATCAGTTACTTGACATTGAGAGGAACTCTGGCCTCTTGCTCAACTCTGGGGACACCTCTGAGGGGGCAATAGCCTAGAAGTGACAAATGCTTGTGGCCCTTTGCACTTGGCATCCAAAGATGGGCTTGAGGGTTCATGAACCCAACCTGTTTTCTGGGGTGAACACGCCCGACTCTGACCTGATGCCCAAATGGGTGCATGTTCCCAAACTAGCTTACACATTTATTCCAGAAGAGGCCCCAAGACTGTTTTCCTTACCTGTAGCCACCACAAGTCCTGGGGCTGTCTCCTTGCTAGAGATCCTGCCTGAGGAATAGGGATTCTCAGAGATCTGCAAATGCAGGTGTAGGGAGCAGAAGGGCTGAAATGAAGAAGAGAATCGTATCATTTCAAGGGACACTGCCCCACACGAAATGAGTAGCATTCATCCAGGGTGCAGTACGCCACCACGGAAACACACACCATTCCTCTAGTTCCTGAATGCTTCCTCCCGCCCGCTCCCCGCCCACTACCGTGACCTAGTTCTACTTTACAAATCTGGCTAGCCTGGTGAACATATATTTACAGATAAGAGCTCTCAACACATGGAATTCAGGACAGATAAACCCCATAGGGACAGTAGTGGCAGTAGCAAGATCAGGAGGGAAAGGGGGTGGTTGGGGAGGGGGCAGGGGGAGAAGGGGGAACCCATCACAAGGTTGGATATCTAGCCCCCTTCCCCAGCCCAAAGGGGACAAATAGCAAACATGTTGTTGAAGGGAGACAATAGACAGTGTAAGATATGAAATAATAATTATGATATATAATTGATCAAGGATTCACAAGCATGGGAAGGTGGGGGAGGAAGGGGAAAAAAGGAGTAGCTTGTACCAAGGGTTCAAGTAGAAAATGTTTTGGAATGATGATGGCAACCTATGCACAAATATGCTTGATACAATTGATGTATGGAATGTTGTAAGAGCCCCCAATAAAATAATTTAAAAACATAACAATAAAATATAAGTAGGGTTCCAAAAAACCAAGATAACAATAACAAAAAGAAACAGCAAAGTGTTGTGGGTAGGAGTCCTCTCTGCTAAGACAGCCAGTACCTTCACACCAAGAGGTGACCTGAGCACCACTACTTGGCTCATTCCTGTTCGCCCTCCCAGCCACAACGTTTTGCATTCCATTCTCTCCCTCACTGTCATTCATCTATCAACGTCCTCTGCAGGGTCTACCACAATATTCCACGCAGCAAGAACCTTGGGAACTAACCAGCAAGCTGACCTTTCCTGGGCTGCCAAGGCAAACCTTGCTTACCTTGACCTTGTCGAGCAGTAATTCAGCTGTTACATCAACAGCAGCTAGCAGCTAGGTTGCTGCTACTAATATCTGTCTTAGATCCTGGAGCTCAGGATATTAGGCACTTCATATTAGGCACTTCAAAAATGCCACAGAAAAATGGAATGAAAAGATAAAGGGATTTTCCCACAAAGTTTCAGCTGCTCTCTTGTATACATTTATTCATCTTAAACAGAGCTGAATACAGAGGGGATTGATAGATTCTCAGTCTATGAAATTCAACTGACCTCCCCACCCCATTGGTATGGAAGCCTATCCTGGGAGTCCATAGTAAACCAGCAGTGGGCAAAATCATAAGACCTCTTAATTAAAAAAAAGCCATCCCAGATAATTAGCCTTCTGTGAATGTCAACTGGGCAACTGACCAGTAAGCAGTGCACTGGGCTCCCTCTCAAGTCCACATCCGGGGCTTGTAACAGGCGCCAATCCCTGCCTTTGTTGTACGTGATGTATGTCTTCACCTGCTCGTCCACCTTCTTATTTGCCAGGAATATCCCTTTGATACCTGCTACCTGGGAAAAAGAATGAGAAATAGGGAAACAAGTTGGGCCCCAAATCCTACCGTCTTGAAGGAATCTTGAGAGAAGCATTGTCATTTTTATTGACCAGTAGTTTCCAGAGGTGCTAGGTTAAAAAACAAAACAAAAACAATGAGGAGGATCATGATGAGAAACACTCTGTGGTCTCTGAATAAAAAGTAAAAGAAAGAAAATAAATTTTAGCCATGTGATTCTGTGCCCTGCAAATCCTCAGAAATCCCATTCCCTCGAAACCAGTGGTTCTCAACCTGTGGGTCACGACCCCTTTTGGGGGTCAAACGACCCTTTTCCAGTGGTCGTCCGATTCATGACAGTAGCAAAATTAGAGTTATGAAGTAGTGACAAAAATCATTTTATGGTTGGGGGGGTCACCACAACATGAGGAACTGTATGAAAGGGTTGCAGCATTAGGAAGGTTAAGAACCACTGCTCTAAACCATCTACCATCCTCTCCCTACCCCTAACACCCCCGCCAAGGTTTTGCCATTTTTTCCTTACCCATAATTCATGGTCAAATATTTCCTCTGAGGTGGATAATACTGAAGGAGAAACTGCTCCCAGAGAATATGTGCTCTGTCAATGGAGGGATTTTGTGGACAGCGTTTGAAGACATCAAGGGATAAGCCTTAATGAGTGAAACCCAGGCATCCCAATTAGAAATGAGGTGAGCCTTCGGCGCAGATAATCCAGCCTGGTGAGGGGGCTCCCCTAGCTACTCTCTCACCTTGGATACCTGGCATCTCATCCTTGGGTCTCAGCCAGCGGTCACTCTGAAAGAGGCAAAATGAGCCCTGACTTTCCTTTCTTCCCTCAGTTGGCCAGTAAAGGATATATGAGATAATACAGGGAATTCTTGCCAGGATTCCCACTTTATTGGGATTTGCATACCCTTGAGATTTTTGAAGGGAGATGAACGTCATCACAAGACAAGTACGGAGAGGATTAAAAGAGATTTCTCAAGCAGGAGGATTTGGAGTAAGTGCAAATTCCACTCAAACGTACTCATTCTAAGACCGCACGCTAAGTAATGCGGACAGAGGTTAGCATGACGGCGCCCCACATCAAAGCAAGATCCCTCTTGAATTCACATAAAGTTCCAGCATGTCCTATAACTGAAAAATTTACAAGAACAAAAGGCTGGATGGGAGGTTTTCTGTAAAGAGATACAAATCAAAATATCCACATTCTTCCTGGATCATTATTACTAGAGAGAGATTTCTTGACTGACTTCAGACAGAACACCAGGGAGACAGACTTGCACAAATGAGAATCTCTGTTCTTTTATGACATTATGTTGATGAGATGCATTTTCTTTCCCTTTTCTCCCCTACTAACCTGACTGGTTCTGAAGGAGAATTCCAACCCAAATAGAAGCAAGTCCAAATGTGAACAGAGACCGTCAAGGAGAGAACAAGATGATCGGGACGGGCGCCATCAGGAGACTTTGACGACTGGCCAACAATGCCATTGGGGAGATGACTAACTTAAAGGACGGGTAGGCTGAGGGCAGAAGCTAAACCTGGGGACTGCTTGAAGTCAGTGCTCGCTTCAGGAAGGCTGCACTCCGACCTTCACCCAGGGGACATGAGGCTCTCAGATAAACCCCGTCTTTAAAAGGAATTAGAAAGATGCTTCTCTTAAACCTGATTATCAGTCATGTTTATTCAAAGAAAGAAATCTTGTTCTCTAGAACTTTCTATGTGGGAGAATATTTGACTTTCTCTTTGGCCACAAAACTGATTTTTTCTGCTTGATCCCTAGCGACTGGCACCGCAAGTCAGCAGGCTCCCCCCAGCCCCGGCCCCCCAACATGTGAAGGTCTTGCTATCCACTTGCAGGCAGAAAACCCACAGGGAAATTGACTCACTGCTCCTGTGACTCCTGCTTCTCCTACCCCTGCCTCCCACTCAAATATGAACACATCATTGCTTAAATTACCCTCCAGCCAGCCATCTCCTACGCTCCTCTGAATGAGCATGCTCAGCAGCTGCTTTCTCGTCCCCGTGTTCTCCCACTGGCGGTGGCAGCACATGGACAGGTGTTTGCTGTGGGCTCCACATATCCTGACTGCCAGTCACCAGGGGGACTGAAACAGCGATGGAAGAAAACTTGCAAGAGAAGTCCCTCTCCATCCAGCTTCGAGGGTATTTCTGCTGTGGTTCATATAACTCCACAGGATCTCCCTCCTGTCAGGACAAGCCGGGCATTTCCCCTTTTTATTTGGAAAGTTCAAGGCCCCTACACTATTCCTGAATCGCTTCCTGGCTCTATGTCTTAGACAAATGCGTTGTAAGTTCGGAGAGCATTTGCTTCTGTGGACTCTAGGCTGATGGCTTTAGACAACAACTCAAGTTAGGAATTAATTCATATTGCAGCATAGTGGATCCAGATGGACTTATATATACATGCATGTACACACTGGAAATGGAGACATGCGTTTTAACTCTTCTCAATCCAAGAATGGGCTTGGCCTCTGATGGCCTTTAAACATCTTTCCTCCCACTTGTGTTTGAAATCAGAAACATTGCAACTGCTGCTGGTCCCAGGAGCCCAGGAAGGAAGGAGACTACCAAATGATGGTGACCTTAGGAGTGGGTGGTATAAAGTGTCGAGCCTGCATGACCCACTTTCCCTCTGGGAATCAATTTAAGATGCACAGGGACCTTGACAGCGAGCCCCTGGCAGAACACGTTGTCCAGGTGGAACGGTCATCTTTGGCTCACGTCCACGGCACTCCAGGACAAAGAAGCCAGGGTCCTGTTGAGAAAAGCAATTACTCTAGTCCGCCTGGGGCTGTCCCTAGAATCAGACCCATGGGGAGGGACTGAGGAGGGTCAGTTTGGAAAAAAAAAAGTCCCTGTGGAGCCTAAAAGCAGCTGTCCATCTGGCCTAAAAGGGAGGAAAACGGGTTGTGATGGAGCAGAGGGTGGAGGGCAGGCCTGGAGAGGGGGAGGGGAAACATCACTAAGATAAGCAGAGACCGGCTTCCTCAGCTTCCTCTCTCTACAACTTAAAATAGCTCATTATTTAAAAAAAGATATTGATAATATGTTGAAAAGATATTTGGGGCATGTTTTTGGAAAATAAAATATAACAACTAATTTCATTAGAATCTTCTTCTTTTATTGCTTATAGAACATTTAAAATTGTATATGGACCTTGCATTATTGATTGAATAAAAAGCACTGAATTAAGGCATTTCCATTGATACTGCTATTAATATAAAGAGCCACAAAATAAATGATTAAGATCCAAATGCATTGAATTAGAAATAGAAAATGCATTAGGCCAGCCTCTTGGAGCATGTTTCCACACCAAAACAAAGGTTGTTGGAGATATTTGCTTCTTGGTGTATCGATTCTACAGGTCTCTGAAACTCATGCTCACTGCTATGTTGTTGACACCGACTCATAGCGACCCTATAAGACAAGGTAGAACTGCCTCCGTGAGTTTCTGAGACTGTAACTCTTTACAGGAGTAGAAAGCCCACCTTCCTTTTTAAAAAAGGGTAGGGATTGAAAAAAACCCAATATTGTGGTTTCAAAAGTGTGCTAAGAAGTACTTTTCATGAAGGATAAAAACACAATGGATTCCCTTTCCCATCCTGAATCATCCTAGGGGAGGGGTGCGGTGATTATTCCCAAGTCTCTGTACCGGAGGGAAATGAATGGGCTGCACTGACAAACAGAGGTCTTCTTCCTCTCCCTCCTTCAGCTACGTGGTGGGCTCACATCACGAACTGCATTCACTGTTCCCGTCAGCCTTGGGTTTCTGGAGTGGGCTTCCTACATATTTCTCCTCTGATTGCGTAAATACATCCAGGACATGAGTGTATTTTGAGGGAGAAGTAGAACAATGCAGACTTTCTGTAGCAGGAGCGGCTTCCTTGGAAAGACTGGGAAGCAAATAATTTCTTAACTCACAAAATTTTGTGGGATTCAGTTGGGTTGATCTGTCCTAGTATCTCCACACCAAAGCCTGTGAGGTAAGGTTCTAAATCAATTCCCACTTTGCTCCCTCTTGGACACTACACTGGAAGGTTACTTAAGACCCCCATTATCCAGAAGAAGCATCAGAGATCTAAGTATGGGAAACGCAGAGAGTAGCTTTCAACACTGGGAGCTGTGATCAGCTCGTCACCTCATACCAAAAAGTGTCCTAGAGACAAGGAAGGCAAGTGTAATACTCTGGGCAGTCCTAGCCCATTCTTTCTCCAGTCCCTTCCATCCCTTGTGGCCACAGCCTTTCTGTAAGACTGAATACTGTTCACATTTTGTCATTATCCATAGTAGCTTTCTTTACAATATAACACACTGATGACACACCAAGATGTTCTCTACCACCAACACCTCTCACAACTAATTATCACCTGCAAAAACTTCATTACTACTAATAAAAAGTAACGTTGGGTAGCGATTTTCCTTGCAAGGGCATATTTTAAAACAGACTAAATTACCTCAATAATTTCATTATCTTCACTTGGATATTTTAGAATAGGCTTTCGTAAGCTGGAGAAACACAATATGAAGCTTAGAATTACCTTGATACAGAGGGCTACATCATCCACAAGAACATCATTTACTTGGTATGTAAATCTGAGAGAGGAAAGGAAGGGAGCCCGTAGGATGAGCCCTCAACTCTTCGGTCTTTTAATCACCTGCACCCCTTTACTCTACTGCGTGGACTCCTTTCCTCTGCTCTGGTGACTCCACCAGGCACGGCTTTCTCTCTATTTCCAAAAGTTCATCCTTAAAGGCAACCTGAGTACAAGTCTCCCAAATCCTTCAAAATTGGGTTAATCTTCCTCATCTGTGACCCCACAGGCGGAGGATTTGTGCCCCTTAGACAAGTTCCACTACAGTAACCATCTTTCTGGACTCATGCTTATCTCTTCAGTAGACTACGGGTCTCCTGCACCAGCTCCCCAAACCATCCAACAAACTAGTCAATAATTTAGCTGAATTTAATGTGAACACTTACTGGTTTCCCACACAACTTTCTCAAGGGCATTCAGAATCCAGCCAATTTTTCTCTCTGCCAACTAGCCATATGGTATGCAATTTTAGTTTCTCTGGGAATCTCTGGTGAAGAAGTTTAAAGACTAAAGACCCCTAGAGACAAATTAAATTGAACGTTATCTCTATGCTGCAGACTCTATCTCCAGGTGCTGAAGTGCATCGTCCTCTCCTCTAAAACCCTCCTATCTGGTCACGGTCTAGATAGGGCCAGGTTCCAATTTATATCCCCGTATTCCATGCTTTTCAGATACTGAACTCGACTACTTCTCCGGCCCTCACTCTGTACCTGACAAGCATCAAGTCCATTCTCTTAGACGGGATAGCTTACTGACGCCCAATTGGCAGCATCATTCCAATTCTTCTAGAATAACGTCCTTGACCTTAGGAAGGCTTTCCATTCATTTGCTCCTTTCACTCCAGGGGAAGATGACTGATCACCAAATAGCCATGTTTAAGAAAACCTCTCTTCTGTTTTTAGGATCTTCCTGAAAATATCATATTCCCTATCCCACTATGCTAGAGGACCAGCATTTCCATAGGAGTTTTTTGATTTACCAGTTCCAGCTAGGATTGGAGAGCTGAGTTCAGTACCGCGATCTTAGCAAGCCCTCACTTCCACCTACCTAAGTGTTGAGAGCAATATGCTGGCACTTGATTTGTTGATCCTGTTCTGTGTCTCTGTGACAGTTGGTGCTGATGCTAGGCAGGTAGAAAAGGACCTGTATTTATTCATCCCTCCCAGATCAACAGACTGAAGTCCAAGCTCCAGGAAGGCAAAAAAATGATGTCATAAGTCCCCTGCCTTATTTTGTGGTCTCCAACACAGGGTAGAGGCACGATCCACCCTGGAGAAGAGCCTCAATAGGGCAGGTTTTAAAAATGCTTCCCTGTCTGATAGGCCTTGCTACTCTCTCTCCAGAGGCAATGACACGCGCATTTTTTCCTCCCCCAAGATGGAAAATGTACTTCAGCAGGAGTTAAAAATTGCATGGATCCGGGCACATTCTTCAATGTGATTTATGCTACACTTCAGATCAGTGTGTCTTGTGCTTCTAAATGGCCACGGCATTCCAGGCTCCCTTTCACAGGAGAGGAACAGCATGTTGGCAAACTCATCTACCATATCAACAGAGTAGGAGATGCAAGGGTTGCTGGACTGAATGGTCATCTGCAGCACTATCTCCCATCATCTGTTTGTGCCCGATCACAGGGCTTGAATAATGGTTTTATCTAAAGCCTCCTTTATATGAGAAACCAGAACCTACAGTGGGCCTAACCCTGGGAAACTTAGTGCAGCTCCACATTCATCCAACCACTCCTAAAAGATGCAGCTTATTGTCCAATAACAAAGGTGTATTTCCCCTTTCTTGTATGATTAGATACACAGAAAGACACGCTCCTAACTCCATGTTATGTGCCTTTGTTATCTTTACCAGACATTTCCCAAAGTAGCTCTCTGGTGTTAAAAAGGTTATTTTTTAGTATTTATCAACTATGTCCTAGGTTATGAGAGTTTTCTGTTGTGTGTCTGGCCTAGTGGAATTCATATATCATCCTTTTGTTGTTTGTTTGTTTTCTTTTAAAAGGGCTAGATAAGTGGTGGAGTTCAGTATTGAGAAAGCATTGAATTCTAAGGAAATAATTTAATAATACATCTTGGCATAATCCTCCCTCTACCTAAAAGAAGAGCATTGTGTTAGTCTGGGTAAAGTAGGGAAACAAATCCACAGAAACTCATACGTATAAGAGAGAGTTTTATATAAATGGTAAGTGTACATTAAGAAGCATCCCAACCCAGTGCTGCTCAAACCCATAGATCCAACATTAACCCATATGTCCGACACCAATATACAAGTTCCTCCTCAATCTCACAAAACACACACAATGATGCCAACTGCAGGAGAAATGCCGAATCAATGAGCGTTTAAGCATCTCAGCGCTGGCAAGGAGTCTCTACGCAATTGCTCCAGCACCCAGGGCTGCATTGGGGTGGGTCCATGTGGCTTCTCCTCAGGGATGTCTCGTAGGAAGCCTTGACAGCTGAAGCAGGGAATTGGCTAAGGCACCTGCACCCTGGTCTGACCATCGGAAAGCAAGAGACCTGAGAACGAGGAAGGTGAGGCTCACAGAGCCATATATCAATTCACCCTTCAATTACTCCTACATGTGTTTATCGGCCAGGTTAGCACATTAACCTTAACTATCTCAATCCACCCCTTGCCAACTTGGCACCTGTACATAATTCTTTCACCTAACAATTTCAGTCAAGTAACACTTACACCTTAGTCCTGTGAATATATTCCCCCTACCTATGAAATTTTGTAAGCCAACTACTTCCTGCTTTTATGAAGAAAACTCCTCTCTGGGACTGAATGTTAAAGGGAGCCTGTGGGCAGGCTGAAATGCTTGCTAGGTGACCACCTGGATCTACTTGTTGAGTGGATGTGGGAGAAATGCAGCAATAAAGAGATGGGTTGAGTGTGGCCACTGACACCTGAGGACTTGGTTTACAGGAAAAAGAGAAGACGAGAGAGGTTGACTGGTCTAAAGTTCATGACCTAGAACGAGTGGGCTAGGCATGTTGAATATTTGTGAGAACCATGGTCCACAGGCAAGGTAACCAATAGGCACCCTGTGGAGGCTCAGTAAGGCAGCCCACATTGAGTTGACCAGGACCCAACTAGATGAGATTTTTGAGCCTATGGACTTGTGCATATTTTTTATGACTTTATGGATGGCCCGTCCTGATTTGACTTTGCTTATGGATGCGGACTTCAGAAGGTTCCAACTGGAATGGAGATTCTTCATGTCAAAAAAATGATTGTCTCCTCAGAGCACTGGGTTGATGTAAATGGGCAGTGTAGAAATTGGATACCCAAAACTGGGAGGATAAAGACATGAAGTGGTTGGCTTACAAAGTTTCATAGATGGGGGGAACATATTCATAGGACTAAGGTGTAGGTGTTACTTAACTGGAATTGTTAGGCAGCAGAATTGTGTACAGGTGCCAAGTTGGTAAGGGGTCAATTGAGTGAGTTAAGGTTTATTGTGCTAACCTGGCTGATAAACACATGTGGGGTTAATTGAAGGGCAGAGAGAAATATGGCTTGGTGAGCTTCGCCTTTCTAATTCTCGGGTCTCCTGCTTTCTGATGGTCAGACCAAGGTGCAGCTGCCTTGGCCAGTTCCCTGCTTCAGCTGGCAAGGCTCACTTCCTGCGAGACATTCCTGGGGAGAAGCCACATGGACCTACCCCGATGCAACCTTGAGTGCTGAAGCAGCCGGGTGGAGACCCCTGCCAGTGCTGAGAAGCATAAATGCTCACTGATTCAACATGTCTCCTGCAGTTGGCATCAATGCATGTCTTTTGTGAGATTGAGGAGGACTTTTTAGATTGATGTTGGACAAATGGCCTAATATTGGATCTATGGGCTTGAGCAGCACTGGGTTGGGATGCTTTCTTAATGTACACTTACCCTTGATATAAAACTCTCTCTTACACATATGAGTTTCTGTGGATTTGTTTCCCTAGTTTACCCAGACTAACACAAGCATCAACCTTAAATGTTTCCTTTACTCCCTGTAATTGAACAAACTACTTAGATGCTAAGGTAGGGATGCTGGGACTCTGAAAAACCCTGCTCACAGGTGAAGCCAGTGTGAAGCAAAAACTCATGGATGACCCCTTGGTTCTGCATGCCACTCCCACTTCTTGAAAGGAAAACTGCCAAGAAGTGAACAGCTGCCAGGGGCCATCAGAAGCAACTACTCCAAAGTGACACACTGTTCTTCCCGAGGTGACCACAGCCAGCCCATCCCCTGTGGGCTTGTGCACCGAATCCCAGTGAATGTTGGATCACACAGTGTCTTTTCTGTCCTCACATCTCTCCTAGGTGATCAGTGAAG
The DNA here is from genome assembly GCF_050624435.1 of Tenrec ecaudatus. Taxonomy (NCBI): domain Eukaryota; kingdom Metazoa; phylum Chordata; class Mammalia; order Afrosoricida; family Tenrecidae; genus Tenrec; species Tenrec ecaudatus. The sequence continues at coordinate 89,825,925 of NC_134545.1, read as the reverse complement.
ACCCTTCATTGTGACCAAGACCGCCAAATGTCACCCATTATCATTTAGGGTCACTGGAACATCTAGGATTGTAAACCTCCAGCTCCAATATTTATTGTAGCACTTCTGAAGATAGCTAAAAGGTGGAAACAATGGAAACTCCCATCAATAAGGGAATGGCTTACGCATGCAGTGGACTATTACTCTGTTAAAAAGAGAAGTCCTTGTGTACCCTCAAACATGGCGTGCCTAGAATACATTCTGCTGAATATCCAAGGACACATGGGCATGATCTCACTTAGATGAAATAGGCAAATATATAGAAACCAAGGATAATTAGTGGTTACCAGGGACAGGAGGGAGAGAGGTAGCAACAAATGTTTGTCTATAAGGCATTGGGTTTACGTCAACAGTGTTGGAATAATTTGGAAAAGGATAGCAACAGATAATAGCACGTAGAGAACGTAGCCGATGTCACTGAATTGTACTTGTGGAAACTGTTGGCCGGGAGAAGGAGAAGACTCCTAGAACAGCTCAAAGTACTTAAAAGATCACCAAGCCCACGCTTCATTCTCCATATGTGACCACACTCATATACATAGGAATGCAGATTTGATTTTGGATACCCTGTGTTGAAGGTTGTGGGAGGCAATCACCACACTAGATACTTCACGTGCATCATCTCTCGTTCTCCCAATAACCTCGGTATATAAACATTTGTATTCCCCACCTCCCAGGTAGACATTAAGGCACAGAAACGTAAAGTTGCTGGCCCACAGTCACACACTTGTTCAACGGGTGTTGCTGAGATCTGAAGCCAGGACTTGCTGACGTCAATCTTTGCTTTTATACCACTGACATTCGTGAGGAGGAGAGGCGGGTCCGAGGAGGGTCAATCTTGGCGACATACCTCATACAATTCAATAATGATATTTCCCATTAGGCCGCGGCTGCTCTTAATGTTCTCCATGGCCAGGGTGAAGTAGACCCCACGTGTGTCCGAGATGTACAGGTTGTAGGTGTCGTTCTGGTTCCACTCTTGGACCGCGGCGAATACTTGGTTCTCATCGGTGCTGATGATGTGCATGTCCTGCGAGAAGACAGAAGGCCTGTGGAAAAGCAGATCTGTGCATGCTCCTGCCTACTGGAGCCCCGGGAAATTACCATGACTTATGAAATGACTGAGGGAAAAAACTGAATGCTGGACAATTCAGTGCTGGACCAAGGCTGTAAATTGAGCATCATGATTTTTGTTCCTTGCTAAGTGACAGGTGGGCATCATTTCCCGAGGCTTCAAGGGATTCGTTCACTTTCATTTTTTATTATAATATCTGAAAGCTAGTGTTAGTGTTAACAGAGACATATAGCCTTAGGATAGGAAACTCACAAATGCAAAAAAAAAAAAAAAAAAGACAAGGCTTATTGCTCCTCTAGATTTTGATTCATGTTTTCAACTTTGGAAATGTGATAGTTTTCAAACTCCCAGTTGTGAGGATTGCCGGAGGGGTGTTATAGAGGCAGGTCTCTAAGAGTTTGATTCTCCAAACCCTGCTGTCCCCAGAGCAGTGTCACTCAAATCTGCTTTCAGTGCTGGCATTTTACAGGACTGTTGTCTGAGGTCTTAGGAGGAAGAAGTGAGTGACAATCTACTGCAGATAAAATAAAGTTCTAGTTGAAAATTAGTGCTGTAGTGAACATGATAAGCAATCTGGAATTTAGTGTTTAGAGTCATAAAATTGTCCCTGTTAGAAGTCCGCTGCATGATTTCAATAAGTTAAGTCTCCTTGAGCTTCAATTTTTCTACCCTGAAAACGGAAAAGATTGGGCTAGTACTAAATGCAGCTCACTTTTAGGAACTATGAAGAGGCACTAAATGTGTGCTATAGCAATTAAAAATCGAAATAATCTTAAGAGGGAGGCAGTAGGATTCTTACCATTTTATTGGAGTAGCAGCTTGCCTCAAGTTAATTAGTGAGGTCAGATTTTAAAACTCTGACTGCAATAATGGCTGAACTTTTAATTATCCGGATATATCAACAACACATGAATAAGGTTCTTGGTGGCTCCTTCTTCCGCAGTGGGGAGCTAAGTCCTTCTTGGTTGTCTCTGCTGGCATTTGTAAGACCAGTGACCGCTTCCAGCATCACAGCAACACATAAGCCACCATAGGACAGGGTGGGCCAAGCCATTGTGTTTCCAATGGGCTCATATGCACGTGATAGCTGGGGACTGAATAAGGAGACTGCATTTGAATTGTGGTGCTAGAGAAGAGCATTGAGCATATCATGGACAGCTGAAGGGACGAACAAATCTGTCTTGGAAGAAGTACAGTCTCTGTTGTTCTTCCCCCTGGATGGGGGTGTGTGGTTATGGACCATTCATTGTGATCAGTTCCCCCCACCCCCTTTTGGTATCTCTATTCCCATTCCTGTTCCTGGGTTCCATGCATTGTGAGTTTTATCTCTTGCCTGTACTTAGGTACATGTTCCCTTCTAGTCTAGATTGTAAAGCCGCACTGGGGTCACAATAGCAAGAAGTGAGGAGGCCTCATGGGATCCCTGATTGACTCATCCCCCTCCCTGCGACCCCTCTGTGGGGGAGGATGTTCCATTGTCTGTAGATGGGCTTTGGGTCTCCGTTCAAACCCCCTTCCATTCTCATCAATGCATTGTTGTTTGTTTGTTAACTGTTGTGATTCAGCTCCTGAATCTGCAGTCTTTTCGCTGGAGCCAATCGTGCCTGGCACCTCAGCTGCACATGTCCCTATGTTCTCAGCCCTGGCACCTCACACTAACGCTAACTCCCTGGCACCTGGCCTCACTTGTGTTTGTAACCCTGGACTGAACAATTCCTAAAATCAAACACCACACTCCACAATTGTGAATCTTCCGATGCCTGTTGCCCGGTCTTGAGGATACCAGAGGGGAAGGGAGACAGTGCTTGGTGTGAGATTTGAAAATAATTAACAATCTACAATCTATCAAGGGGCCATGAAGGTTGGGGGCACGGGAGAGGCAGGGGAAAAAAGAGGAGCGGATCCCAAGGGCTCAATGGAAAGTAAATGTCTAGAAAAGAATGGTGGAATATCCATACTGCTACGTCAACTACAATTGATGGACGGATTGTAACAAGATTTGTAGGAGCCCCCAATAAAATGATTTTAAAGAGAGAGAGAGAGAAAACAAGTGCCAAACAACAACAACAACAAAGTACAGTTAGAGTGCTCCTTGGAGGCAAGGATGGCAAGATTCCGTCTTGCCTACGTTAGACATGTTGTCCGGAGAGGCACGTCCTTGATGGAAGACATCATGTTAGGCAGAGCAAAGGGGCAGTGAAAGAGAGGAAGTTCCTCCGTGAGATGGACTGACAGCAAGGCTACCACAATGGGCCCAAGCATGGGATTGATTGTGAGGATGGAGCAGGACCAGGCAGTGCTTCGTTCTGCTGCACATAAGGTCACTGTGTGTCAGAATTGACTCGATGGACCCCAATACCAACAGTAAAAACCTATGAAATTCTAACTCCAGCCTGAATTCAGCACCTGAAGCTGCAGTCTTTTCGCTGGAGCCAACCGTGTCTGGCACCTCAGCTCCACGTATCCCTATGTTCTCAGTCCTGGCACGGACGCACTAACACTAATGCCCTGGCACCTGGAGTCACTTGTGTTTGTAATCCTGGACTGAATCATTCCTAAAACCAAACACCGCCGTCCACAATTCAAAATCATTTACAGAAGCCAGTTTTCACCTGCTGCTACACCGTGTGCAGATATTACTACAAAGTTTTCAAACTCGCTTAGGGAACTTATGGCATCCACATGCCATTTTGGCATGGATGAACATTTGTGACAAGGTGGGAGCAGTTGAAGAGTGCATAACTAGACAGGTGCATATGCCCCAAAGTAACAGAGTCCCAAGCGAAAAGGAGAACACCTGACACGAGTGTGGAAAGCACTGGTAACAAGGGAAAGGGCAAAAACCAAAAGAACTGACAGTGGGCAAACGATCAGGAAGATTCTTGTCTCTAACAACCTTTGTTCTTCTCCTAGAAATGGTTTCAGCAAGTACAAAGAGGCAGCGTCTATAAGGAGTCCCCGAGCAATATGACTGGTTAATGTGTTCAGCTACCGAACCTATGCAGGTTTGATCCACCTGAAGGAGTCTGAGGAGGGACATTTGGCAATTACTTTCCAATAAATTAGCCATTGAAGATTCTACAGTGCCACAAAGTTGTACTGTAACACACATGTGGTTGGAATGGATTCCGTGGCACTTGGATTGGAAGTTCATTTGATTTGAACAACTGGGAGTCGGGAAAAGTTGTAGGTCTTTCCAGTGGTGATTCTGCTAAGTCTCAGCCTAAAGCCTTGAGCTCTCCAGATCACCTTGCTGAAGACCTTGCTTGCTCATTTGTGTTTACCTACCTTGTAGAACTAAGGGATCCTGCTGAGATGCTTGAAAATGAAAATAAGACATACTCTTAAAAACCATGTGAGCTGGCATGGAATGAATTCCCAAAAAACTCAGTAGGAGGGGACATAGCAGCTGCAGGAAATACAGATTAAATTCAGTTAACCTGTTAAAAATTCAATAGAAACGTCTGGCTTTTCCCAGATGTTTTAGTCATAAAAATGAATGAGCTAAGTTATTTGAGACAAAACTAATGCACAAGAAGTAGGGGGAAAACACTAACTTAAAACACTGGTATGTCGTCAGGAGGAGAGGCTTGTTATGTGTATATTATGAGGTTTGGGTTGTTCTGAGGCTCCCTGACCTAGTGAATAGAGATGCCAGACTTAAAGAGTCGAGACTTCTCTTTAGTATCTATGGTGCTGGGATATCTAGCTGAGAAAGTCTTAATTCATCAAAAGTCACATGACTAATAATAAATGACATTACTAAAATTTAAACCTGAGATAATTTGAGTCAAGAGATTCATCAGTGAAGGTACAACTTCGGTGTCCATCAGAGTAACCTGGGAATCTCAATTCCTGCAGAAGAGTGGGCACCACTGCTTGCTCTTCAGACTCACTGCTCTCGCTTCCACCAGGTGAACAAATCCACCAGGTGACTCTAATGTGCAAAGTTTGGGGAATCCTTTAAAAATGAAACAAAAATAAAACTCTGAAATTTTAGATGTCTTTCAAAATTGGTCTTATCATTGAATGAAGATCAACCAATCATAATCAGGAAATTAAGTTTCAGGAACAAAGAATAGCACCGTTAATTCACAATTGAGATTTGAATAATCATTAGACTCACTTCTGACATCTTGTTGTGTCACCTTCTTATTGGGTGTTTGTTACTTGTCTTGAAAACAGTGCTGGAGAAATCCATTGGTGATAAAGGGAGAAACTGAAGGAGGGGAAAGAACCAACGTACCTCAAAAGGTTCACGGACAGATTTTATTATCATTCAATCCCATTCCCAGGAGCTCTCTGAAGCTCCTTGATACAATAAGCGTAAGTTCCGATTGAGACTACTAAATCAGAATTTGAAAAGCATTCCATAGATGTCGGGGCCATTGAGTTGGTTCCAACCCGTGGCTACCGATGCACAACAGAAGTAAACACTGTCCCGTCCTGTGTCATCCACACCATCGCTGTTATGCGTGAGCCCATCGTTGCTGCCACCATGCCCACCATCTCGTTGAGGTACTGCTCTTTCTCTCGGACCCTCTACTTTGCCAAGTACCGGTCTCTCCTGACAGTCTCACCACCTTTGCATCTAAGGACAATTCTGGCTACACTTGTCCCAAGATCGATGTGTTTGTTCTCCTGGCAGTTCATGGCATGTCACAAATAAAACTTCATTTACTTTTGTGAAGGAGAAATAATTAGAAGTCACAATTTCTCTCTGCTGACTAAAAGCATCCTACTGGCACACAACAAATGCCAGCAGTTTGAACCCACCACCAGTTCCAGGGAGAGAGTTGCCTTCCTGAAGAAAGCAAACTGTAGGATAGCTCTACTCTATTTTCTAGGTTGATCTGGGTCACTGGTGACATAGTGGGTTTTGCACAGGGCTGTTAACCAGAATGTCAGCAGTTCAAATCTGCCCGCTGTCCTTCCAAGAAAGCTATTCCACCTGGGAAACCCATGGGGGCAATTCTATTCCATCCTCTAGGGTCATTCTAAGTGCAAACCAACTGGGCAACAGGGAGTTTTGTGATGAGTCAGAATGGACTCCTTGACAGTGGGGTTGGCTTTTAAGTTTGGTTTATGCTGACTGAAACCAATTATTTTAGTAAATAGCAGCTGTTTTAGAAACCAAAACCTTCGACTCTGGATGAACCAAGGGGCGACTCGTTTGTTGTTATGGAAGCTTTTTCCTATCATCAAAGCCTAGTGTAACTTTGGAGCCCGGGGGGCGCAGTGGTTACGTGCTCAGCTGTGATCCAAAGGGGCTGCAGTTCAAAACCACCAGGCGCTCGATGGGAGAACGATGGGGCTTTCTACTCCCATACGCAGGCACAGTCTTGGAAACGCACTGAGCCGGTTCTACTCTTGTCCCAGAAAAAGTCTCTGTGAGTCAGTATCTACTCCGTGGTTTGTTTGTTTAATGTAATTGCATTCATTATAAACAACATACGATTCATGATTAAGCATTTACCATAGGGACATAGAACATAAAACCCTCCAGAAAAAATGTTCTCCCGATGGGGGCAATGGCACATACACGGGTGGGCGTGACTAAGGACTACAGTGGAGGCACTGATGGTGGTGATAAGAGTGCGACCGTGCATGTGCGAGAGAAGGAGTGGGGCCTCCAAGGAAACCAATGGAATCAGGTGTCATGAAAAGCAGTTTCCCTCGGTGGGAGATGAGGGTCTAGAGAGGTCATATCATGAAGGGTTCTGTTTGCACATCGAAGTTTACTCAGGGTACCAAGTTGGCTAAGGTTTCAAGCTGGAGGAAAGCTGGACAATGTAGGGCTTTGGTTGGAGAGACTCGGGCTCACAGTGTGATCTTATTCACAGCGGAAGCAGAGTCAGAGTAGGCTTTCAGTGGGGCAATGCTAGGGGTACTGAAGGTAACTGAAAAGCTCCAGGGAACTATGCGGGAGGGTCAGAATCAAGGAACAAGGCACAAAGAACAAGTGATGAGGTAGTAAAGAGGCAGAATGTGGAGGAGGTCATGGTTGACAATGAATAAGGGGGGTTCAGCGGAATGATGGCAAGGCAGAAATGGGAGAAGAGATGATGGGGGAAGGGGACAAAGGGAAAGGATATAGCTACAGCGTAACCTAGACCTCTGACTCTAAGACGCCTCCTATTTTTCTCTAGATCATTATAATCTGAATGACATAAGCACTGTGTAATATGCTGGACATTTGTCTCGCTCGCTCGACCATGGGCTCCCAGTGAGCAAATGTATGTCTGTTTCTTCCCCACCTTGCAAAATACCTAGTACATGGTAGGCATCCCGCAAAAGTTTACTCAAAAAGTAAATGGAATAAGCAAGCCAACAGGGTGTAAGCTCAGGTCTAGACGGGTGAGATGGAAATGTTCAGGGAATACACTTCAGAGAGCCATTTCGGCACAGTTGATTCCAACTCATAGCGACCCTAGAGATTAGAGGAGAACTCTTCCTTAAGGTTTATGAGATGGTACATGTTGACGGGAGCAGACAGCCTTATATTTCTCCCACAGAGTGGCTGGGGGGTGGTTTGAACTGCCAACCTTGTGGTCACCATCCCAATGTCTAACCTACAGCTCCACTAGGATCCTTGTGGTTTAGACTTCAGTGGAGAGATAGAAACTGTGACTGTAGAGAGAGGAGCCACCAATATGAGGCAAAGATGGGAGGCACGCAGGAACCAACAAGAATGCAAAAGAGGACTGAGAAATCATTCACCAAAGGAAGAGAAGCATATAAAGTATGAACATTTTTGTTTGTTTCACTTAAAAATTGTTTTAATATAGATTTTGTTCTCTCATTCCCTCAAAGCACCAAATTCCCCAGAGAAGTGAAAACATTATGCTGTGGATGAGCCTGGTGGATGTGGCAGGTGGGTGGTCACTGGTGAGAACGGCTAGAAGGGATTTAGCGGAGGAAAGGAAAGGTGGAGGTGGTAGGATGAATGGAACTAGTAGTGGGTTAACAAGCTAGTCGGAAATGAGAGGAGAGTTTAGAATTTAAAGATTACAGTTTAAAATCGGTGTCCATTCCATAGCAGGGCAGGATAAATCAGTATTGGGTATTGGGGGAAATACACAAACTAAGAGAGGAGTTAATATGCCAGTCATCAATATAATGGTTTTCTAAGATAGAGTCCCCTTTTTTCTTTATCAGTGTGTGAAATCTCATGCAATGTCATCCGGTTGATTCTGACTCACAGTGACCATCTAGGGAAGAGGATCTGAGGTCGGACATTTTTACAGAAGCAAAAAGTGTCATCTTCTCTCCTCGGAGCGGTTAGTGGTTTCAAACAGCTGACCTTGTACTTAACAGACCAAGGTGAACCCACTATGCCACCAGGCTCCTTTGTGTCTAGAAGGAGACCAGCCATTGCCCACTGTTCAAATAGAAACCAATCCAGATTTAGATAAAAAACAACAACAACAACAAATAAAAAACCAAAGCCATTGGCATTGGGTCTATTGATTCTCAGTGATGCTATGCAGGGTGTTTATGAGAGCTGCCAGCTTCATTTTCCTCTCACAGAGCATCTTTCTCTCTGAACCTCCCACCTTGCTGTTAGCAGCCCACAGCCTAACCCACAGTGCCACCAGGTCCCTTCCACTTCGGGAAAGAGAAGTTCTTTCAGTAGGGCAGCACTGTAGTTACAAGATCTGAAAGGGCACCAGAGGGGAGACAGAAAGGACTTCCGTTGCTCCTTAGGGAGAATGGAAAGCAAGGCTAAAGTTTAGAAACTATTGTGGGAGAGAGTAGGGTGAACAATAATGGTTGACCAAGCAATATAATGGGAAATGTCAATCCTGCGGGGATCCAACCACCAGAAGGGACTTCTAAGTGGGGGGTGTTCTGAATTTCAATGTTTGCTTAATTTTAAGCTCAAGAGCAAGCCAAAATTCAGGCATTTAAGAGGAGCAAAACCTAATTAAGTTTGGTCCAGTTAAGATGATGTCATTCTTTCTAGATTAAACCATGGGGACAGTTTAGCCTGCAATTGGGACAGTCCAAGCCTGATGTTGTCATAGCGAGGAGGTCACCACCAGTCCCGTGGGGTGGGCTGGTTCTATGCAGCACATGGTTTCCTGGGGTGCACAATGGTTGGGAACTTTGTTAACCCTCCCTGTTTTCCAGGATTACCCCCAAACCAAATCTACCGCCATCAAGCTGATTTTGACTCATAACAACCATGTAGGATTGAGTCAAACTGCATCTTAAGAGTTTCGGAGACTGTCGGTCTGTGCAGGAGCAGACAGCCTCATCCTTCTCCCTCGGAATGGCTGGTGCATTTGAACCTCTAACCTTGAGGTTAGAAACACAATGTGCTTAGGGCACGGATAACGTTCACTCTCATCCCTATCAAGCTGAATCCTATGTGGAAACAAAACAAAATACTTGTAAAGTGACGATTAGAATAGCAGGTTAAGGAAAAGGCTGGTATCCGAGAGGCATACCAGATTCAGAGCTGTAAAACCAGATTCTTAGGCAATATTTCATCCCAGGTCAGGCTGGGATGAGATTCCACCCTGAGGCTGTTTCCATATTACTTCCCCCCGACCAGAGTTGGTCTTCAGGTTTGGACAGCACTTTGTATCGATTCACAGCCAGCCAGTCACTGAACGCTCAGGATTTTGCCACATTTCACAGGTGAAAAGATCTCCGCTCATGGAGAGGTTAGCTTTAGATTTACTGCCATCCAGTCCATGCTGACTCGCAGCTAAATCCCCTCCCCTCCGCTGTGGGTTCCCATGACTGGAACTGAATAGAAAACCCAGACTTTGTTCTATGGAGCGGCTGGCGGTTTTGAACTGCAGACCATGCAGGCCACGGCCCAACTCATAACCATGGAAACCCTGGCTCTCTGCTCATAAACTAAGCTGCCGTTTCACCAGAGCTGACACCATCTGTGTGTGTGTGTGTGTGTGTGTGTGTGTGTGTGTGTGTGTGTTTGTTCCAGGCCTTTCGGACTGTGAGTACCAGCTGCCCCCCAGATGGTTAAGGATGGCTCAGTACCAGGTGGCTGCTCCTGGGAAGGCCCCTCGTCACTAATGGTACTTGTTTCGATTCTCTGTGATACTCCACAGCCAGGGAGTGTCGCAGGGGAGTACGTCCTAGACAGAGAGCCTGGGAGCAGAGGTAGGAGGACATTAGTGATAAGGGAGCTTTCCGGGGTTTTCGTTGTGGAGCAAGATGCCTAACAGCAGCCACAGCACAGCAAGGAGCGGCCACAACTGACTTAAAATTTCCATTTTTGAGCAATAGAAAGAACTGCTATCCACCTCCCCTCCCCCTGCCACTGCTCACTCCCCACCTTCTCTTCGCCCACCGCCTCTTGTGGGCTTTGGCAATCTGGATCAACACCAGCTAATAAAGGGGATCAATACCCCTCCAGCTCTTTCCCCAGCAGCTGCTGTAGTAATGAGAAGCTCCTCTGAGGAAGTTCTATAAAGGGGGCTGCAAGGGTGGAACAAGAGCACAATAAATTGTCAAAGCGTTGCTAACCATGAATGGAACCCTGGGATGAGGATCGATCCTGGGGCCCATCTGTCCCCACCTGCGGCCACAGTGCCAAAGGAGTGCATTGTTTGCTTTCTTGAGAAGGTTCCAAATACACTAAATGTGGACACCGAGACGAAGCCAAACCTACACTAGAGAGAATGGCGTGGGAGGTCCCTGAAACAATTCCCCTGGGCCAATATGGTAAGAGGGCCACGTTACTAAGCGGGAGTGTGGCCCTTTAGCAAGAGGATGATTAGGATTTGCCCATTGTTCATCCTACACCAAGTAGAAATTCCCCCTTTTGCCTTGAGTTTAGAATCTGTTGATGTTTACTTGAAGGTTCACAGATCCACCTTCACAGAGAAGTCAATGTCCACAGGAACTGGGGGCCCGCAAGCGTCCTGATTTTCCAGGAGAATTGAAATGCCATGCTGTCATATGAACTTGACAGTACGTTATCTTCTTTGAGATTACCCTTACCGCTGTGTGGGTGTCACGGGGGCGGGTGAGGGATTCTCACAAAGGCAGAGGCAGTTCACTTATATTAAGTCACAGGATGTAGTGAGAAGCAAGAAAACCATCAGACTCACCTGGGCACGCCCACACCCACCCACCCAGGGTGGCTGTGCTCCCACCTGAACCGCAGCAAGCTTGGCTCTGTAGGGTGGGAAGGCCCTTGCCAAAGCAATTTCTCTTTTCATAACCCCCCTGGGATATCACCTGAGGTGGCAGAAGGGGTTGGAGGCCCCCCCGCCCCCCCCGGGTAAGCCAAGCTCTTGCCTGGGTCCCTGCTGAGTGGGGAAAAGGAGGCCTGATCAGTGGCATCAGCAGAGCCAAACTCCCAGTGGTAAGTTAGGTTGAACGGCCACAGTTGACCCTGACAGGGGTCAAGTAGACCCTGACAGGGGTCAAGTAGACCCTGACAGGGGTCAAACCTCCCCGCAGCCCACTGAGGGGCCTCCCAGACCCTGACCATGTCTGATAGAACCAGGAGCGGCACTTGGTGCGGTACCTTGGGCAGAGAATACTTAGGGAGCTTTATCTGAGTAAAGGCCTCTCTTCGGTAAGACACGTAGTAGCTGGCTCTTCCACCGCTGGTTACCTGCAGCAAGGAAGAAACAAAGAAATCCGATGGGCCCCAGCTCGTGGTACAAAGCAGAAAGTATCAGTCTCTCCATCAACACACAACATGTGTTTGTGACTATCATTTGTGGACCACCCTTCCTGGCTTTGAGCCTCCAATCCCATGCAATCGAGGGCTGTCCCCTTGTTGTGTCACTTCGATAATAAATGGACAATTAGGAATCGTTTTTCCTCTTGGCATTCTCTGCGGGAGCTGCACCCATGATCTATGTATTCTGCCTTAAAGTCTCCTAATCGATTGCAACCATGATCGTCTTATCTTACAATTGTATCTTATCATATCCTATCAAAGATAATCTCCCCAGAATCTGAATAACAACTACTTCTCTGAGTTATTGATTGGAAATGTCATTGCTCTTCTGACCTGAGAGTGACCCCCTACCCCCAAGGCCCATCATATTTACAAACCATGAAAGGAGCAGGCGTTTAGAGCGTCTTCCCATGTGCACGCTACAAAACAGCATCAAAGATCAGAGACCGAAACTGAGATTTGAAATTCAGAAATCCTAGATTGAAGTCCCCGTTCCCTCTTTCACAGCTAGTGGGCCACGGACTAGCTCGGTAAGCTCTCCCGGGAAAGAGGGGAATTGTTGGGGAACCTGGAATCCATGCCAGCAAATGGTCGGCTGGCCTGGGCTTGCAAGAAGGCCTGCCAACATGGCCGAGTTCTGCAGATGGCTGCTCTCGGCCCAATTATCCTAACTCGGGGGAAATTAATATTCACGGGAGAAGATCGCACGTCCTGTTCAGAGAAAATAGCAGGACCACAATAGCAACCAGGCTGCTTTTCTCAGGCGGCAATTACTTGAAGGCACATTCTCCATCCTCACGGAGGCCCAAGCCCAAACTGGAGGGGGGCCAGTCTTCCCCTCCAGCCTCCAGCTGGCTCCCATCCACAGAGGCAGTGGGAGCTCAAGGGCCCGAACATCTCTATTGAAAACCACCTACTGCTCCTCACTCTGAGTGATGGCATCTCCCCGGGCCTCCCCTTGCTCCGCAGATTGGAAACTCACAAAGCAAGTACCACAAGCTGCCAGGTAGAGCAGATGTCAGAGTCAGTGTGAAGATAGAACCTTAGCAAAACCCTCGGTGCAGAGGCTTAGGCTGTGGACCAGGGGGGGAGACTGACTTGCTCCCTGTTCAGCACCGTCGCTTGGTCATGTCTTTGTTCTCCAATTAAAATCTTTCTTGTCTTCTCTTTCAGGTACTCCCCGACCCCCTTTTATAATAAGGCATCATTTCTGAAGCCGTATTTTGTCAGGTTGGCTGCCAGGTAGGTAGGGGATTAGCCGGGTACAATCAATGAATTGCTGAGAAGTCTATTGGTTTTGTTTTATTTTCCTTTGCAAATGAGTTTCAAAAACATACTAAAATATGTTTTATTAAAAATATTAATATTAAAACATATTAAAATATGATTCTAGGTTCTTGACACATAATTAGTATTAGCCCTATGTATTTTCATTGAACTAATTTGATTTTCACATTTGTTTATATAAGGAAGGCATATATGGACCTGGTAACCCAGTTTATTTAAAAAACTTGATTATACAGCAGAATTACCCAGAAAGCTCATATAGATGGAGATTGTTGGACTTCCAGTTTAATAGAACAAAGTGTTCTTGCATTGAGAGAATACTCTCGACACGATCACTGAAGACAAAGTGGGTGCATAAGCAAATGTGCTGAAGAAAACTATCAAAAGATGGGGTCTTAAAGGCTTGAAGATAAACAAGTAGCCATCTAGCTCAGAAGCAACAAAGCCCACATGGAAGAAGCACACCAACCTGTGTGATCACGGGGTGTTGATAGGATCAGGTATCAGGCATCACAGAACAAAACAATCATATCATTGTGAATGAGGGGGAGTGTGGAGTGGAGACCCAAAGCCCATCTGTAGGCAACTGGACATCCCTTTACAGAAAGGTCGCGGGGAGGAGACGAGTCAGTCAGGGTGCACTATAGCAACAATGATACATACAACGTTCCTCTACTTCTTTCATGCTTACTCCTCACCATTATCATGCTCCCAATTCTACCTTACAAATCCGGTAGACCAGGGGATGTACACTGGTACAGATAAGGGCTGGAAACACTGGGAATCCAGGACAGATAAACCCCTCAGGACCAATAATGAGAGTTGTGATACCAAGAGGGGAAGGGGAAGGTGGATGGAGAAAGGAGGAACCTATCACAATGATCTATAAATGGCCCCCCAGGGGGGGACAGACAACAGAAAAGTGGGTGAAGGGAGACATCGGTCAATATATAATATGAAATAATAATAATAATTTATAAATAATCAAGGGTTCAGGAGGGAGGGGTTGGAAAGGGAGGGGAAATATGAAGAGCTGATATCAAGGGCTCAAGTAGAAAGCAAATGTTTTGAGAATGATGATGGTTACAAATGTACAAATGTGCTTGACACAATGGATGTATATGTATGGATTGTGATAAGAGTTGTATGAGCCTGCAATAAAATGATTTTTTTTCAAAAGGAGATTGTTGAGCCCCCCACCCCACCCTGAGTTTCTGATTTGACAGACTGGGGAGGGGCATAAACATTGGCATTTCAAACATGTTTCCAGATGATGCTGATCCTAGGGCCTGGGGACCACAATCTGAGCACCACAGACCTAGACCATTAACACCAGCTTCCTACACTTCTGCTCCTCTCTTGTCTTCCAAGCCCTTTGCCAGATGCCATGGCATTCTATAATTCTGTGTTTACCATGATGATAGCTATTTCCTAAATGAGGATAAATATAATATGAACCATTTTCAAGGGTACAATTCTGTGGCATTTAGTACATTCACCATGTGGAACCATCCTTACCTCTCTCTGGGGCTGTGATTTTCAAGGTCCTCTGTTAGAAATCACCAGCATCTCCAAGGGAGAAAGATGAGGCTCTCTACCCTCATAAAGAATCACAGTCTCAGGAACTCACAGGGTAGTTCTACCTCATATGGTCGCTAAGAGTCCTTAAACTGGATGGCAGTGAAAGCGGAGAGGTTCTGAAACATTTTCCACATTAACCACAAAGAAGACCCTATACCCATGATGTAATTTAAAACAATGTTTTTTATTGTGATTATAGTGAGCAGTATAGTGTCCCATACACAAATGGTTCAGTGTCATGGCTTACGTGCTTCACCAGGTGTGGACATTTCCATGTCCTTCTTTCCGGTGGTTCCCCGTCCAGGACCTTGGTTTCCCTGCTGCTCTCATCTTTGTCTTTTTTTGAAAAATCATTTTATCGGGGCTCGTACAACTCTTATCACAATCCATACCTACATCCATTGAGTCAAGCACATTTGTACATGTATTGGCCTCATCATTCTCAAAACATTTGCTTTCTACTTGAGCCCTTGGTATCGGCTCCTCATTTCCCCCTCCCTCCCCGCTTCATTCTTGTCCTAAAATAGTTGTGATCATTTGGGCTCACGGAGGAGATTTTTTTAAGAAAAGGAACACAGTACTTACAGGTAATCATTATTTTGTGAGCCAATCAACTACTTAGCTAGATCATGACCTCCGGGGTTAAGGTTCAAGGTGTAAAGAAAGTAACTAGGTGCTTTTCTTGGGAGTCCTCCAGTCTTAACCAGTTTAGGAAGTCGGGTTGCTGTTATTTTTGTTTGTTTTGGGCTTTGGAAGGGGCCTCTCTTCCATGTTTTTTCCTATCCTTTCAAGGCCCATCTACTGCGGCCCTGATCAGGGTAGTTGGTAGTGGTAGCTGAGCACCTCAAATTCTTTTGACCTCAAGGAAGATGGGGCCATGATTCCTGGGAACCCTCATTTCTTCTTTGAATGTTGGTTTCTTTCATTCTCCCTGGCTCTGAACGCACAGAGACCAATAAGTTTAACTTAGGTGATTAGTTTAACTGATCACAAGCTTGTAATACCTCAGATAATAGCCGCTTAACTGGGATATAGTATATAACTGTAAGAACTACATTATGCCAGTTGACTGAGCTGTCTCATGAGATTAAGATCCTAACCCTTATCAAGCCCATCATATCCTCGTGATAAAGTTCTTACACCACAAAATACATCCTCTGAGCTCCTGGTAGTCGATAGAACAAATAAACCTCACCAAACGTACTCTCGGAGAAGACAATATCCTTCAGAAAAAGAACATCTCGTCACTGGCTACTATTCAGAGAGAAGAGATTAAAATATGTCTACTGAGAAGACGCCAGCTGACTCTATAGGAAACCGTAAGGCTGCACAAGCAAGTGTCTTATTAGCAGCACAGAGCAAGGCTGAGCCCCTTGGGAGTGTTCAGATCATGAAGGATGAAGGAAAGCAACAGTGAAGCCCCCTTGATGGGGGCACGGGCCCAAAGCATCAGCAATCCTGTGTAGTCATGCCTGCTACAAACTCCCTGCCATCGAGTCGATTCTGACTCGCAGTGACCCTGTAGGACAGAGTGGAACTGCCCCTGTGCGTTTCCAAGACCGACACTTTACAAGAGTAGTAAACCCGGCCTTTCTCTTGCCAAGTGGCCGGTGGTTTCAAACTGCTGACTTTGTGGTTAGCATCCAAATGCCATATCCACTGCACCACAAGGGCTCCTCAAGCTTCCTATAGCCCTACACAAACACAGAATCCCTCTCTTTCTTGCACACACACACGGACTAAACCTTGAAAAAACATTGCTTCAGCACATAATGCAGATGAAAATGATACTTCAGAAGCATTGTGGGATTATCCAGAATATTAAAAAGCTCTCTGAAATCCAAGAAGTCCCAGAAAGGTTTTCTGGGTATCTCTGATATCATCAGTAGCTCCCAAAACTATTAAGCTAACTCCTGCCCTATTCCTGTATCCTGTCCCAACTTATTATCTGTCAAAATCTACTTGATGCTTTAAATTTAAGGGTAAGTCCCATGAGTTGATAAATGGTTTTCTTGGATGGGACCAATTAACTATAATTCCTCTCGCTCTTCAACTCTTGGACATTTTCCTTTCCATTTCTGTAGCACTTTCAACATTTGCTCTTGCGATATTTGTATTCCTACAACGATTCCTCTGTGCCTTATTATGAAGCTGCGGCCTCCTTGAATCCTAGCAGTGCTGGTCTCAGAGCAGCTGATTAGTGGGGACATAATGATAAAAATAATGATAAAGGTGGCATTTATTGAGTTCATCTACCACATTCCAGAACTGCATATAGGATTCATATAAATTACTTGATTGAATCCAATGACAGCCTTCTAGAAGCTGATAAGCATTGAGTGACTTGATCAACAAAAGAAAAATTTGAGCCTAGAAAAAATTGGCTCAAAGCCTACATTTGTCCCCCACCAAAGCCCTTCATGTCTCTCAACAATCCACCCAATTTTTTTCAGGGTGGTTGTTTGGAGGCGTCCTTGTTGGTCCTCCAACTGCTGCTGCTGCAGTTGCTTCGTCATCTTCTTTTTGAAATGATTTTACCAGGCACTCTTACAGAGATCGTAACATTCCATAGTTCAGTCACATCAAGCAGTGTCGTCCACATGTTGTCACAATCCACTTCCAAACATTCTCCTTCTTCTTGACCTCCTTGATACCTGCCCTTTATCTCCTCTCCTCCCTGCCCCACCCCAGAACCCATATTATATATATCTATAGAGATGGATATACCTGTACCTTACACTAATATAGCCATTAACCTACAATTCTGTTGTTTCCTCCACTTGAATGGGGTTATACAGTCACGATAGCTATCAACAACCCTTTGCTACCTTCTCCTCCCATACCCTCAGGACATTTTTGCTCCATTATTTTTTCTGTGGGGTGACCTATCTTGGCTTTGATGCATATATCCAGGGTGCTGTATAGCACTGAAGAAACATGTAACTATCCTCTAGTTCTTTAAGATTTCCTCCCCCTATGACTCCTACTATTATGGTTTCAGTTCTACCTCACAAATCTTGTTAGCCTTGCGTATGGTCATTAAGATCATTTGATACATGAAAGCCAACATACAATTTTTTTATCTCTGAAATGGGCACGTCTGTGAGTATGTTTGTATTCCTCCCTACTCCCAGAAAAGGCCTTATGACATTAATGTTGCATTGAAAATTGATGCCTTCTTAAAAGAGAGGCAGGAATAAGAAAAAAGAGTATGAGTGATTAATAACCTGTATGGGGATTAATGATATGGGAGGTGCTGTGATAAGCAATTCATAAGTGATATCACATTCTATTCTGATAACAATACATGACACTATTTGAGAGAACAAATAACACGCCCCAGATCCTACAACCTTTAATTGTTCCAGCCAGAATACAAACCTAGGCTTTACGCCTGTCCTTGTACTCTTACCCAAAGTAAGTCTCACCCTGTAGAAACAGTCCCAGAGAAGGGAGTCAATATTTATTGATGAACTTAATCACTGATCTTTTGGATTAAATGGCTTATCCAGAGAAACTTGGAGTTTCTCCATTATTCAGGACCTGATACATAGATGTAGAAAGAGCACGCCATTCCTGCTCAGTTCCGGGTTGGCCAAATGAACTTATTTCCAAATAGAAGCCTGAGCGCTTGCCCTTGGGAGTCTCGGTCTCATGATGTCGAGGTAAATATTAGCCTAATGCCATTACTGGTATTATTTGTGTGGCTCTTTGGCAAACAGACAGGGAAGAAATAAAGTTTAGAGACTATTAATCTATTTTGATGAACTTTTCTCTTCCTTACAAGCAAATTTGCTGGCATTGTAAATCCCAGAGATTATTACCACTTTTCTTTCAGTGGCACCTTTTATTTTACATTTGATGAATGCCATCCAATTATTTGCTCTGGGCCCATCCGTCATGCTAAACACAGAATTAGCTGGGTCTTTTCCTTACTAATGACTGGCTCATTAATCTGATTTTCTGGATTTCCATTTTCCAGGTTTAATTGGGCTCCTGGCCAGTGAAAATGATTCTGCTGGACAAATGCGTTGGCCATTAAACACGCCTGTCTCTTCAGACTTATTCCTGTTCCTGCCATGACCAAGCCTAACCTGACATATCGTTCCCGCCCACCCTACCCCTTTTCTCCTTGTTTCTGGATCATCATTTGCCTTGGAGGAGAGAAAGATCTCTATCCCCAAAATGGGACCAAAGCAACCTTGAGTCATTTCCTATCCTCCCTGGGGATGTGACAGTATATCCTGTTTCTGCCATTGACCATAATTACAACATCTGTAGGATTGATAAGTGAGTTAGTAGTAATCTGAAGAGATAGGCAGAAACTAGTGGTTGTGCATTGGGCTGCTAACTGCAAGGCCAGCTGTTCAAAACCACTAGCTGTTCATTGGGAGAAAGAAAGGACTTTCTTCTCTTGTAAAGAGTTAAAGTCTCAATAACTCACAAGGGCAGGTCTGTCCTGTCCTAGAGGTTACCTAGTAGTCGGGATCAACACAATGGCAGTGAGTGAGAGTTTTAATTGTAGGTGGTGTACTTTGTGCTTGTGTCACTATTTAATATAAATAATAACACACATTACTATCAATATTAAGAGACTGAGTGGTACAACAAACCAGGGACGTGCTCAACTGCTAAGCAAAAGTTTGGTGGTTCAAATCCATGTACCAGCTCCCTAGGAGATGTGGTGATCTACTCCCACACAATGGTTAAAATGAAACCCTATTGACCATCTCTACTCTTTCACATGGGTCATCAAAGTTTAAAATTGTCTCAATAGCACCAAACAACAAATATCAATATTGTTATTATTAATCCTATTATTGACAGCATATAAGCTAAAGTATAATAATAGAGATTATTTGAATACTTACTCTATGACAACCGCCTGTCTCTGTAAATACTAGCCTTCTCTTTCATGTTTTGGTGGAGAACTTAAAGACCAAGAAGTTATACAACATCCTCAAAGATACACAGTCAGGAATGAAGGATTACAGGGACTTGAATCGAGTTGAGCGGACTTTAAAATGTATGTTGATCAGAAACTGTACTTGATCCCTTCCCAGCTGACACTCTGTGAGCATCTCATTTCCAAGAGAAGATAACCTATCCCCAAGGCAGACTCTTCTATGTTTGGATTTCTGTCGAATTCCCTAGCCTGGAGCAACCTATTGCTGCATGGGACTGAATGGTGCTGCTCCTGGAATTTGTGAAGAAGAGAAACCATAAGGGAAACAAAGGTGGCTTACAGAAGAGCAGCTATTTTCATAGGAAATGGCCTTTAGAAGCCTTTCCATCCAAAGGGCCTTGCTGGGTCGCATGTGATGGGGTGAATGTACCCGAGCCAAGAGAAAGGACCACTTTTACGGGCACACGCATTAGCGCTCCCCACGGGGCCTCCCACTGTTTCCTCCTGCTTTCAAGAAACGAAAGGGGAAAGTCGAGCTGTTATGACGCACAATTAACGTTTCCAATCTCTTTGCTCGTTAATTCTATTCATATTATTTAAATTAAAATTTGAAATTGCTGGGCCTTGCTCTCTCCCCACTCACCCCTCTCCATGCAATTCCTTCAAAGATCAAATTCCCCATTGAAGGAGGATGAAACGGGATTGAGCTTAGGCCATAACAATTCATAAGCAGTCGCAGGGCTCCTGAGAAAGCTGCCAGAAGCATCAGGTTGGCCCCACGGCCGTCTTTACGGTGGGTCACATCGCACCTGCCGTCTTGAGCTCATGCTCTGGAGTGCTTTGTGAAGGTACCCAGCTATATCTCTGAACCCCAACTGGTTCGGCGTTTGGAACAACACGACATTCCATGAGCAAGTCATCTGTCTCCTAGGCTAGACCATTTGATGGTGAATTTCGAGTTTATCAAACTGGTGTTTGCTCATTTTCTGTCCTGGAGGCTCTGTGATATTATTGCTCTATGCAGTTTTATCTGCCTGTGTCTGGAAAGAGGAGGTCTATTATGGAATACATGTGCATCAGACTGCGGCTGAGCCTCCTTTGACAGAGCTTTTCACATAAAATCTTGTACTGGGACTCTAACATAATAGCCCCAAAAGAGCTTCAGCAAGAATAGATTTTGGGAAAGAGAACGGACACTGAAGCCTATCTCTCTCTCTCTCTCTCTCTCTCTCTCTCTCTCTCTTCTCTCTCTCTGTCTCTCCAAACACACACACACACACACACACACACACACATACACACACACACACAATTTATATCATTTGGAGGGAACATATATATTGAAATTGTCAGTATACTCAAAGGTCAAAAATCCTGGCAAGGCAACCATCTCCTGCAACATGCAAGGCCAGCAACTTAACTTCTTGGGGCCTTAACTGCCATTTGGGAATGTTAGTAAGGCCAAGTAAAAGCGGTGAGTTAAGGATTTAATGCAGAGTTCACGTGAGACAACCAGACTGTCTCCCCCACACATGCTTCTCAAAGAAACAGTGTGCTTGCCCCTACTGAACCCATTTCACCAGGTGTGGCGCAGGGCGTGGACTTAATGCATGCCTAACTGCAGCCTTTCCGCCAGGACTGCTCTTTCTCTTAAGCCCTTCGGCACGTTGGTTGGAGCGCAGACTTGGGTCTGAATCCTGCTCGTGCGTCTTGCCGGTCTGGTGAATTTGGTCAAATAATTTAACCTTTCCCATTTAATACTTCCAAATTTTACTTCTAAAGGGACCCTGGTGGCATAGTGCATTACACATTGGGATCCCAAGCACAAGTCACCGGCACTAATCCGCCAGTTTCCTCTCAGGAGACAGAGGAGGCATTTTGCTTCCATCAAGACGTCCAACTTAGGAAACCCAAAGAGGAAGCTCTATTCTGTCCCGTAGGGTGATAGTGGGTTTGGGTGGATTTCACTTCTACACATGACGGTATTAAAACAACCTAATTAACTGGAACCACCAGGCAGACAAATAAATCTGTCTCGGAAGTGTAGCCAGAATGCTTCTTAGAAGCAAGATGGTGAGGCTGTATCTCACGTACTTTGGCATGGCATCAGAAGAGACCAGTCCCTGGAAAAGGACATCGTGCTTGCTACAGGAAGAGGTCAACGGAAGAGAAGACGACCCTCAATGACATGAACTGGCGCAGTGGCTGCCACAAGGGGCTGGAGCATTCCAATACCTGTCAGGATGGTGTCGAACGGGGTGGTGTTCCCGCCTGTTGTCTGAGGGTCATTGTGGGTTAGAAATGACTGTACAGCATGGCTCAACAACAACAACACGGGTTCAAAGTGTGCCCCTGTGTGCAGAGGGAACCTGCTGCCCGGGTTTGCATGCATGAGAGCTTTCATAAAGACCTCCCCCTTGGGGCCAACCTCTTGGTCCATAACCTAATACTCCACTGCTCACCCCGCAACAGTGCAGACAAGGCCTGAGGAGGTCCTCATTTTAGATGATGGGGCTTAAAACCTAGACTGACCCCAGGAGGTCATCCTGTTACTAAGTAAACCAGGGTACTGCCATTGAGCAATTCTGACTCTTTGTAACTCAATAGGGCAGTGGAGAGAAAGTGGCCGAGTTGGAATTGAATCTCGTCTGCTCCTTGTCAGACACACACTCACACACACACACACACACACACACTAACACAGGTGAGGATGGAGCAGGATTGGGCAGTGGAGAGAAAGTGGCTGAGTTGGAATTGAATCTCGTCTGCTCCTTGTCAGACACACACACACACACACACACACACACACACTGTAGCACAGGTGAGGATGGAGCAGGGTTGGACAGTGTTTCACTCTGCCTTTTGTAGGGTTGCTATGATTCAGATCCAACTCAATGGCACTTAACAACAACATCCTAGGCTGGTGTAAAAATGAACATGGACCCCGGCCAGTGGTGCCTGGGGAGAGGGCTTCTACCTTCTAGGTCCTGCTAGTGAGTTCATGTCCTTGAGCAAAGCATGTCACTGGTACAAACCTCACGTTTATGCCCCAAACAGATCATTCTGACCCAGTTTCTCTCATCAAACCAAAGAATTCCCTCCCATATGGTAGACAAATCTCACAGACACTGTACAGGACAAAGAAGAACTGTCCCTATGGGTCTCGGAAACTACCTACCTTTGGGGAGCAAAAGAATCCTCATCTTTCTAACAAGAATGAAGCTGCAGCGATTGCTTCATGACTACAGAGAACAGGGCACAAGTGGAAAATAAGGTTTCAATGTGAAACTGCCAGAGACATAAGCCCCCACGCCGCTGTTCATTAGCTGTGTGACCATGGGAAGATGAAGCCACCTCTTGATGTCTCTGTTAGGGGACCTAGTGGAAAGTGAGGCATAGGTCAGGCTGCCAACCATCTGGCTTGAAAACACCTGCTGATCCGAGGAAGAAAAATAAGGCTCTCTACCTCCCCACCCCCATCCCTTAAAGGGTTACAGTCTCCCAACCCCCCAGGGGAAGTTCTCCTCTGTCCTACAGGATCACTGTGTCGGAATCAACTCCACAGCAGTGAGTTTGCTTTTGAATCTTTTAATGCCTCTATTTTCTCTTTTGTGAAGTGGGTATAATAGTAGGGCTTACCTCACAGAGCAGCTTTAACAACTGAATGCACTGACGGCAAAGCCTAGCACATACTAAGTGATGTTGGCTGTTACTATTTATATAATGGATTCCCCTAGACCAGCGGTTCTCAATCTTCCTAATGCTGCCACCCTTTACTACAGTTCCTCATGTGGTGGTGACCCCCCCCCCACCATAAAATTATTCTCATTACTACTTGATCCCCGTCATTTTGTTACTGTTATGAATCAGGCAACCCCTGTGGAAGGGTTGTTTGACCCCCCAAAGGGGTCACGACCCACAGGTTGTGAACCGCTGCCTTAGAACCAAAGATCCTTTTCCTCAGGAGGCAAAGGCTGTAGAAGAAGACTGAGGTCAAACCTGAAACAACCCAACCAGCCAAAAACACTTAGAACCCCAGCAGTTCCTGCTGAGAAGAATGATGTTCAAACAACTTTACAAGGACTTGTCTCAGGGATCTCAGAGGATGGAAAGCATCACCTCCAAACCGGCCTTTCTACAAACCACCCGAGAAGCAATTACATAGCACATCGAAATGATAAACACAATCATATTAAGAGCACTTTGATTAGTTGTCTCTCCAGGCCTTGATGTGGAAGCAATCACCACTGGGGCGGCAATAACACTGTAAGTGTGGGGTTTGGTTTGGTTTTTTCCCTCCCCCGGAGACTCGGCCAGGAGGCCTTGGTTACTGCAGACCCTCCATTCTAATTGCAGAGCGTGGAATTACCGCTGCTTGTTATTACAAGGTGTGCATCCCTTCAGAAACCATTTTTTCTGAGGAAAAAAAGGGGAAAGCAATTCTGCCTGGCCTTGAGAGGTTACAAAAGGAGAGGTTGGAAGTGGCTAATTTCCTGCTCCCATTTCAGAGCCGCTGGAATAGAAGGAAACAAGAGAGGAGGAGGAGAGACGGGAGAGTTTACAATCTGACCGTTCAATAGGCTGAGAAACACAGGGAGGAAAATGACAATTTGTTTCTTCTTTTCTTTTTGGCAAGAGAGGCTTTTGCTTGCCGTTCCAAATCGAACAGTGTAGGCAAGATAAATCGTAGGAGAGAAAACAGAGTGAGGAAGAAAGCAGGGAGGGAGACAGGTTGACCCACAGGACGCTGGTCCCCAAGGCCCTCTCTTCCCTGTTGCAGTAGGCTAAGTTCTGTGGACTTGGCGCAGGCAGTGTGTTCTGCGACCCTGTCCTCCCTATGGGCCTCCCGATTCTTGGTTCTCCTATTGACTAGGCCCCTGTCTGCAGTCCTTGCTCACCAGGAACACAGGGGTAATCAGGCCCATCCTTGAAACATCTTCATTCTATTACTTTCATAATCAGCTGCTAATGTTCTGTTCGATAGATGTGGGGCCCAGCAGACCAAGTACTGGGCCCATGGAGCTCTTCTCTGTGTCATTGATCACAAAGATAAAAATCAATTCTGGCTAAGGAGAAAGAAGTTAAAAATAAATTGCAGGGATTGATTTCTATTCAGACCTCCTGACTCTCAGTTTAGGAAGGGGAAGGGAAGTGGGCACAAGGATCCGCCTGTCATGAAATCAAGATGGCCACAAAAGAATGTGTCCCTCTATCAAAGACAAACGAGGGAAACCGTACACACACACACACACACACACACACACACACATTCACTCACTCACACGTGCAATTTTCCTTTAATTTATGCTCCCATATAATTTTATCTTTGCCTTCTAATAATTATCCAGAATAAGAATCCACCTACACTACATATTCCAGTGAGGAATGGACTAGTGTTTATTTTGCTTGCTATAATATCTCCATTGTCATACACCAGGCTTTGTAAATAATGTTTATCTCTGGAAATACATGTGAAGGACTGACTGACTAACTGAAGTGCCGTCTCAGCTGTTGACATCTCTCTCAACTCTCTTTATTACTTCATAGACCTATCACGATATGCCATTATTTTCCAAATATATTGCTTGGTTTCTCTCACTCAACACCTTCCTGTGGCACTGACGGTGTCTCTCTTGTGTATTTGTTCTTTATCAATGACAATTCATAGGTCCCCCAAACCTCCTGAACCTACCTCCCACTTTTCAGAAAAAAAAATTTATTCAGAACCCCTTGGTAATTAAACACTTTTGTACTATAGTCCACCATCCAGGAGAAAGGGTAGGTGTCTAATTTTGCAGCCCTCCTGGATCCTAGTATCATCCACTTGGGGAATCCTGTATCACACGATCTACAAAGAGCATGGCTGTCATGGACTGACATGAGTGTCGCCAATAACGTGTTGAATTCATAGCCCTCGTGTCTGTGGAGGGGATTCTGCTCAGAGAGAGGGCTTTTCTTGTGCTATGTTGATGGAGGCACACAAGTACAGCTTGGATCCTGAACCTAATTATTTCTGAGTTATACAAGGAGCAAAATAGACATGAAGACACACAGTGAAGTCTTCAGGAGGAGAAGAGGGGTGTGTGTGTGTGTGTGTGTGTGTGTGTGTGTGTGTGTGTGTGTGTGTGCGTGTGTGTGTGCGTGCGCTGAAAGAAACCATGGGAAGACTATTACCCAGCCAAGGAACGCCAAGGAACCGAGAAATGGCTAGGACCACCAACAAGGAAAGATTCTGGTTTGAACTTTTAGCTTCCCGAATGACGTGAACATACATTTCTATTCTTTAAAGCTGTCCACTGTGGTATTTGTGTTACAGTAGATTGAATCTATTAGGCACTGTATTAGTTCCATAATTTGTCCCCAGGACATGTATCTAGAATGAAAAAGAATGAGTCAGCAACTTTCTTGTTGTTGGGTGTGGTGGAATCATTTCTAACTCATGTTGCTGTTGTTAAAACAAATCAATAAAACACAAGTCAACTTTCTGGTCAGTTATGACTCATAGCAACCCTATGCACAACAGAGCAAAACACTAACACTGTGCCTTCTTCCCCATTCAAATATTGTTCCAGCCACTGTGCCTTCTCTGTCATGAGGGTCTGCCCCTTTTTCGCTGTTGTTTTCCTTTAGCAAGCAAGATACTGTTTACTAAGGACGGATCTCTCCTAAAAACATGCCTAAGTATGTCAAGCAAAAGCAAAAGCTTGCCATCATCCCTTCTAAGCAGCCTTCTAGCTGTCCATTTCAAAGACAGATTCCTGTGTTCTTTGGGCAGTCCACGGTCCTTTCAATGTTCTTCACCAGCACCATAATTCAAATGTAATAGCTCTTCTTGGGTCTTCCTGATTCAATGTCTAACTTTCACAGGCATAGAGGTGACTGAGTACCACGGCTTGGGTCAAGTACACTTGAGGCCTCAAAGTGACATCTTTCTTCTTTGACAAGTTAAAGAGGTTTTGTGAAGCAGATTTACGCAATGCAACATCACCTTTGAGCTCCTGACTACGCAGTCTGTGAGCATTAATTACGTATTCACACTCGATGAAGTCTTTCACAGCTTCAATCTTTTCTCTCTTTATCATGATGTTATCTATCAGTCCAGTTGTGAGGATTTTTGTTTTCTCTACATTGAATTGTAGTCCACACTGAAGGCGACAATAGGATCAGAATAAACCTGTGCTTTATCTGTAAGCGTTTCAAGTCCGCCTCACTTTCATCAAACAAGGTTGTGCCATCTGCATGTGTCAGATTGTTAATAAGCTTTCCGCCAATAGTAATGGCATCATTTTCATATAATTTAGCTAAGATTATTTTCTCGACATACAGATTGAATAAGTATGGTGAAATGATGCCAATTGATGCATAACTTTCCTCATTTAAAGCCATGCAGTATTCCCTTATTTATTTAGGAATGATTGCCTCTTGGTCTATATACAGGTTCCAATTGAGCACAATGAAGTGCATGGAATTCCCATTGTTAATGTTATCTAGACTTTGTCATGATGCATATGGCCAAACGCCTTTGCAAAATCAATAAAACACAAGGAAACATTTTTCTGGTAGTCCTGTTTGTAGCGCAGATCCATCGACATCAGCAATAGATCTCTTTTCCTAGATCCTTTTGTATATTCAGCTTGGATTCCTGGTAGCTTCTGTCAATGTATTGCTCTAACCATTGCTGAAGGATTGTCAGTAACATTTTACGTGTGCATGATATTAATGATCTTGTTTGATCATTTCTTTTATTGGGTCACCTTTCTTTGGAGTGAGTACAAATATAGATCTCTTCAAGTCAGCTGGACAGGTAGCTGTCTTCCAAATCTCTTGGCATAGGTGAATGGGTGCTTTATCGGCATGATGAAACTTTGTTTCTCTCTAATACCCGCAGGGCAGCTTGGACTTCTTCTTTCAGTACCGCTGGTTCCTGATCACATGCTAGTTTTCTGTCTCCAGACGTCTGCACATTTCATTATGATATTTTGTTTTTCACGCAAACCTTTGGGATTTTTTTGTTCAATTTGTTAGGTCATTATTTCTGAAATGTGTTCTATGATCAAGAGCAAGCTTCAGAATCTCTTTTGATACCCATTTTGATCTTTTCTTTCCTGTCTTTTAATAACCTTTCACTTCCTTCATGTTCCTTCACATCCTTTCACTTCCTTCACTTCCTTATTGATATGATCCCACAGCTCATCAGGTCTTCTATCATTAGTATTCAATGAACCAAATCTATTCTTGACATATTTTCACAGCTCAGGTGGGATATAGTCAAGGTCATATTTTGGCTCTGGTGGACCTGTTTTCATTTTTTCCACTTTACTATAAATGTACCTCTGAGAAATTGATGGGCAATTCCATAGTCAGTCCTTAGCTTCGCCATTGTCTCATCACACAGAAGTAGTCAGTCTGATTTCTGCGTATTCCATCTGGAGAAGTCCACATGTCCAGTGTCATTTATGTTTGAAAAAGGCACCTGTTTTTTGAAAAGGTATTTGAAGCAGGAAGAAGTCATTTGTCTTTCATTTGTCTACCATGAGATGCCAAGTTTTATTTCTAATACCAAGACCATATTTTCCAACTGCTGTTCCTTCCTCTTTGTTTCTAATTTTCTCCTTCTAATCCTTAATAATTATCCATGCATCTTGATTACATGTTTGCTCAATTCCAGACTGAAGAAGTTGGCAGAATTCTTCAACTTCTTCAGCACCAGCTTTAGTGATGGGTGCATACATTTTTAAACAGTTGCATTGACTGGGTTTCCTTCTGTCTGCATAGATATTAGCCTATCACAGACAGAAATGCACTTCACCATAGACCTTGAAATGTCCTCAATGAAGGTGACACGTTTCCTCCTGAGCGCGTCATGCTTGGCACAGAAACCACATGATGTTCTGATTCAATGGCCAACAGAAGTCCATGTCATCTCACCAGTGTCCACTATATCAATATTTATGCATTCCATTTCATTGTTGATGATTTCTCATTTTCCTAGATTCATAATTCATTCATTCTACGAGTGAGGAATGTTTGCAGCTGGTTCTTATTCTCTTGAGTCCTGCCCCAACTGCAGAGGAAGGCCTTAGAAGCATTGCTCCATCACCATCACTGTGGTCGACTCCACCCTGAGAAGGCAGCAATTCCTTAGGCAGATTTGACTGCCACCTACCAGAGGGTATATCCCACAGTGCCCCAGATTATATGTTTCATACTTTATCCGATAATGTTCCATGCCACTCATAAGGTTTACAGTATCTGACAGTGTTCTGTATCTCCTCAGAAGGTTTTCAGCGGCTACTTCCTCAGAGGTGGACAGCCTATTCTGCCTTCATAGTCTGTTCTTAGTCTGGAAGCTCGGCTGAAAACCATTCCCTTTGGGTGACCCTGCTGGTATTTTAAATAGCAGTGACATCGCTTCCAGTATCACAGCAACATGTAAGTCACCCCAGTGCGACACACTGACAGGCAAGGCAATGGTGAACAAGTAAGCAATATCCCCATGTAGTGTGTGTGTGTGTGTGTGTAAACACAAGCACACACACATTAATATCAATCTAGTATTGAATCTGAGTGAATGGACAGTCCCATACATTGTGCATATAAATCTGTGGATTTATAAAGTTAGGAGGAAATTCGGGGAGTCCTTGATTTCCAAATTGTATCTGTAGAGTTCTAGAAGTCCCCAGGGATGCCTTGAGGGTGTCCAAACAGGTGAAGAGGCTGCATAGGTGGGTGCTTTAGTGATTCTACCCCTAGCTGTGTTATCTATATTGGAACTCTTTGGCCAATTGTGTTCGAAATGAGATCCCCACTGTTAAGAACATTAAGAACAGGTTTGAAAGTCTCATTTGTAATGCAATATGCTCATTAAACAGAATGGTGGCCAAAGGCTGTGGCACAAGGTCACTGAATGAGCTAATCATGAAGCCAGACTTAAAACCAAGGAATTCTGCCCCTACCTTCCCACCCTAGCTATACTGTCTCCTGTGTTGGCTACTTCCAAAGTGAGACTCTTAAAAATTCCCTCATTTGAGAACTAGCTTGAACCTAGCCTTCTCCAAGAAAACATCCCTAATGGTACCACGCATCATGGAGTTCCTTATTTCTAGAAACATTCTGCCCCACGGAGCCTAGCTTTTGAGCCAGACTCGCGGACAGTGTCAGGTCAGTAGGTCAAATAGCCTCGCCTAGACTGAAAGCAAAGTAGGGCAACTGGTTTGCTTGCTTACTTTTATGCTGCCTTCGATTAGAACAGGAACATGTTCAGGGTTCTGTGTGTGGCGATTAGGGAGTTCTGGTGGCACACTGATTGTGTGTTGGGTTGCTCCCTGCCAGGCCAGCAAGTTAAAACCACGAGGCTCTCCGAGGGAGAAAAGTAGGGCTTCCGACTCCAGTAAAGAGTTCCCATCTGGGAAAACCCACAGGGGCAGTTCCACCCTGTCGTATCAGTCACTGTGAGTCACCATGGGCTCAGTGGCTATGATATGTGATGAAGCAGATGAATGAAGGTGTTCATACTTCTGTCTCAGAGAGAACCATAACGGTGCTGAATACATATGTTGATTGACGAGTCACTGATTTGGCCATTATTAAATCTTTAAAAGCCCTTATTCCAGCTCACCAAAAGGGCTTTCAGAGTCAGATGCTTACGGAGGCTTACAGCAATCTGAAATGCTTGTTTACCATTAAAGGCAGGGAAGTAAAAGAAATATTAAAGAGAAATTCTGAAATGTATGTATTTTATATATATTCTAACTATAATTGTAATGAGACAGAATTGGACTTCTCAGTCGATAGTTCAACTCAATTATTAGCATTGTACACTAAGGTAGTGGGCGGACTTCGGGTCTCTGCTCCAGCCCTCCTTCAATGTAGAAACACTTTGTTCTAACAACCTGGCATTCTGAGATGCTCACCCTCCTGGCACAATCACTGAAGTCAAAATGGGTGCAAAAGCAAATGTGGTGGAGATAGTGAATGGTGCCCGGCTATCAAACGATAGAGTGCCTGGAGTCTTAAAGGTTTTAAGTTAAACAAGCGGTCATCTAGCAGGAAGCAACAAACTCACATGGAAGAAGCACACCAGCCTGTGCAATCATAAGGTATCAAGGGGATCGAGTGACAGGCATCAAACAAACAAACAAACAAACAAACAAAACCATATTGTTGAGACCGAGGGGGGTTAGTGCAGAGACCCAAAGTCCATCTGTAGGCAATGGGACATGCCCTTACAGAAGGTCACAAAGAAGGGATGAGACAACCAGGGTGCAGTATTATACCGATGAAATACACAGTATTTTCTGGTTCCTTGGGGCTTCCTCACCCCCAGCTCCACTATCACGACCCCAGTCCTGCCTTTCACTGCAGGCTAGACCAGAGCATGTACATAGGTACAGATAAGAGATAAGAGCTCAGGTCATATGGAATCCAGGAACAGGAATGGGAGTACCCATACCAGGAGGGTAGGGGGAAGGTGGGGAGAGGAGGGAAGGAAGAGAAAACAGATCACAAACATCAGCACCTAACCACTGCACCACCCCCCTCCAAGGGGAAGAACAACAGAAACCATGGGGAAAGGGACACAGCAGTTGGTGTAAGACATGAAAATAATAATAATTCAGAATTTATCAAGGGGCAACAAGGGGGGAGGGAGGGAACAAAAAGGAGCCAATACCAAGGACTCAACATTATGTAAATGTTTAAAAATAATGAAGGCAACATGTGTACAAATATGCTTGATACAATTGATGTATGGATTGTTATAAGAGTCCCCAATAAAATGATCTTTTAATTTAAAAAATGAAGAAGCTGCAAAAATAAATTATCCATGAAGCTGAACTTAACACCCAAACCAAACAAAAAAAACCAACTCGCTACCGTGGAGTCAGTGCTGCCTCATAGTGACTCCCTGTGGGTGTCTGAGACTATAACTATTTACAAGAATAGAAATCCTAGTCTTTCTCCTTTGGAGCTGCTATTGGTTTCAAACTGCCAACCATGTGGATCACAGTCCAACATGTAACCACTGCAAAGATCTGGTGAGACTTGACAGTATGGGATTGGGGGCACTCCTCTAGTTCATGGCTCTTCAGTTCCTCTGAATCCTGAATTTTGTCCGCAGAGAAGCCATCCCTCCCACACATATCACGAAAATTGGATAAAGAATTGCAAGAAGTAAAAGGCAAATGAGACAGGGCCCGAATCAAATGAACTTGTCAATGGTAATGATGATTGACCATGATGCCACTCTGTCTTGCTTTGCCCTCAGGGATGAATGTATCTGAGGGACGACGCTCCCGGCGTGGGTGTGATTACACAGCACAGAAACCCATGAAGCCTTTCTTTGGTTAATGACGCAGAAAGATTCTGATCAGAAACAAAACTGAAACAGATCCTGACCATCCACTGAACAAGAGGTGAGCCTCTCCTGCCCCTTCCTGTCTGTGGAGTCTCAGACAATATCTGCCTATTTCCCCTTAATATTCATCTGGGGCCGCCGTGAGGGACACCAGCTATTGACAACTCCCATTGAGATAGTCATATTAGAACAATGCGGTGAGCAGTTGACGATTATTCCCTTCTGACATGTTTTATGAACTCAGTGCTAGGTCATAGCTTGATCCTACCCTTACTGAGCTATATTTAAGGCATGAATATGTTCTAAATTTCTTGGAGATACAGTTTCCTCCACTGAAAATTGAGGATGCTAATATGTGCTACCCCAAGATACTGTGAAGACGAGGGCAGAATGAACTAGAATGACCTGGAGACACTCCTGAAATCCATTTGGCACTAAATGTATAAGAGTTCCTTTCCCAACCACAGCCACGAGTCGTTCCGTGTACTGACTGCTGGTGAAAGCTGGTGGTGGGATTAGACTGGGAGAACATCCTGAATATCTCTTGCTTTGGAAACTGGAAATCTTTGACTTATCAAAAGGAAATCATTGGAGAGATTACGAGTTGAGCAGCCAATATCACTACTTGGAGCACAATAAATACTTGTGATTCCACGATGACCTCATCCACCTTTCGGACCAGCAGTAACACAGGGCATGTAGCTGTATGTGGCTCCTGGATACCCATAGTCTGCGAGTGTCCAAACAAACAAACAAAACCAAACATGCCATCGGGTCAATTCCGACTCACCGTGACTGAATTCAGGGTTTGTGAGTCTGTAATTCTCTATGGTAGCATTTATCTTCCTCATGAGCAAGGACCAGCTAGTGAGTATGGACCACCGACTTGCGGTTAGTAGCCCAACCCCTCACTCCTACTGCTACCGCAGACGGCACTGCAGCTCCGCATTTCTGAAAAGCCACCGCCCAACACACATGCCGAGGGCTCCCTTCACCAGCCCATGGAGACACTGTTCACAAACAGTCACAGTATTCCTGACTGCACTACGACCATGACATCGGCTTCTGAGCAGCTCCTAGGAATAACTCAGAGGTGGTATATGGAATACATTAAGTTTGTACACCCCCAGATTCGACACATTCCCTCCGAGTACTACTAGAAAGACGAACGCTTGCTTTTTAATAAGAGGGTAAGGAACCAATCCTTGCTGTGAAATCTTAGAAACCTTTATTAAACAAAAACACCAAAATGTAAGGCTATTGTTTCCCAACACACCCTCCCTGTAGATCTATACACTGAAGGGGCAGCTTGCACCTCTCGGATTCTCCCCAAAGTGTTCTACATGCTTCCATTTACACCTCATTAAAACAGCATTTTTCACACCTTTGAGGAGCTCAAGTTGTCTTCCTTTAAAATGTGATTTCACTTTGGGGACAAGCAAAGTCTGAAAGAGCGTGGGTGAGCGGGTAGGATGGGATGAGAGTCCTGCAGGACGGCCCTTGCTACCTGAGAAGAGGGGCTGGCAAATTGTGGCTTGAGAGCCATATGTGACTCTTCCAGTCCACACAGTGGCTCTGGAGTAAAACTGAAAACTGTGAAAGGATATTATTCAGATCATGGTGATTTCATCTGTTTGTGAAAACATACTAATGGCTCTCAAATAATTTTAAAATTGTTCTGAGGGGCAGGATTGACTCTTCCATCTCAAAAGTTTGCTGACCCCTGCCCTAGAAGAATGAACAAGTATATCGTTATGAAGGGGGAAAAGAGTCCATGTGTTTTGGATCATTTTTGGTCCTCTCTCAGAAATACAGTTTTAAATTTATTAAACATTTCTTCATAATAAGGTCCCTTGATCACCTTGTGTCCTTTGAGAAACTCTATCAAGATTACCCTTTGGAATCTTCAAACAATTTCTCCTAACCATCTAAACTGACCTCTCTGTCTTCAATTTAACTGGCCCAGCAGGTCCCTACAGAAGCCAGATTTGATTGGACTCAAAGGAGACGAAGACTGCATGCTCCTGAGAAAACCATATAAAGCCCCATCTGCTGACTGCAGAGATAGACATGTTTGGGTTGGAAGAAATCCATGCACGTATGAACTAAGACAGCATCTATGCTTTGTGATTTCCTCTTGTATACAGCAAGTCACAGAACACATCTCTGAGATTCAAGGAACTCATGCCTTGCTATTTGGGACCTAATAGTTAACACATGTTGTGATTTTTGGGAGGTGTTTACATGATGACAATTGTGCTCAACGATGAACTAAAGGTTGGTAGTTTGGACTCGCATAGAGATGTAGTACAAGGAAGACCTAGGGGTGGCCACGTGTAGAAATTCCTGCCAGGAAAACCTTTGAGATCGGTTTACTATGTCATGCACGAGGTCTCAATGAACGGAAGAAAGGCCTAGTCATCTGTTTCCATAGCAAGCACAGGTCCCCAACTCTATGAAACTGTTCCTTTCTGTGACGCATGAAGGTGCTGCGAATCAGAATCGACTTGAGGATAGTGTGTTTATTTTGCTTATGTTCTTCTTTAATTGTAGCTTTCATGGAGGCTCATCAGGAACTGACTAACTAACTCTCAGGAAGATGTTGGTCTTAGTCTTAATAATTTATTAGGGGCATGCATAGTAAAACTCTCATTGAAGCAAGAAGATTGTCAGGCCCAAAGGTTGGATGGGGCAATAGTGATGAGCTTATTGAAAATAAAGAGCCTTGGCTCGTGCCTCTCTGTCTCCCTGCTGCTGAAAGGCACAGAAGTCAGCGTTTGGGTAGAAATTGACCTTGGTAAGAGTGGCTGAAGCGCCTTTACACAGAGAGAGGATGGACAGTGAAGGGAGACATCCAAGCTCCAAACTCATTACCTTAAAGTCAATTCTAACTTGTGAAGGGCTTCAAAGTGCTTCTGGAAAAATCCCATTATTTTTCAATTCACGTTTTTCAGGAGCTTTTTGAAGGCCCCTCGTTGCTGGCTCTGTAAGACAGAGCAGAACTAACCGATAGGATTGCCAAAGCTGTAATCTTTCCGGAAGAAGATTGCCACAACGCTCTTCCAGGGAGTGACCACTGAACCCTCTGGGCTCTGAGAAGAAAGAACAAGTTTAGAAAGAACCCCGAGAAGATCCCCTGTTTAAAGGATGGGCCAAAGAAGGGGCGAGAAAGGCAGAAGATACTGGAGGGGCAGGGACAGAACCTTTATCAAGAAACAACAAGGGGGTGGGGGATGAGTCTAGAAAGAAGGAGTGGTTGAGAGATTCAAATGCTGCAGACAGGTCAAATAAGTTAATTATTGAGAGACAGTCTGTATATAATTCAAAGTTATCTTTGATGTACTTGACAAAAGCAATTTCAGTGGAGAGGCTGGGGCAAAAGTCCGTCCCAAGTGGGCTAACGAGAGAAACGAGAAAATTGAGACGGTGCGCGTGAACGGCTCTCAAGGAATGAGCTTCCGAGTGGGACGTGTCCATCTGAGAGAACGAAGAGTGTGGAGGGATAGTCTGCCTGCCGCTAGAAGGTGAGATGTACAAAGGACTTTGGCTCTTTGGTCTCTGTTTTAGTAATGGAATGATGATAGAGATTTCAATGTGGATGGAAATTTGAGGTACAGATGAGCAAGAGTAAAGAGAGAGGGTAAATGGGGGAGAATCAATAAAGTGGAGTCCCTGAGAAGATCAAAGAAGTGGGGGTGAGTGTTTGACTGGAGGAGGAGGAACCTCACCTATCTCAGGTGCTCTTTTTCTTGCTGAATTCACTGTACTTACAACACTGGACACCTGGTAAGAATTCAGTAAATATTAGTGTCTTTCAAGGTTGTCTGCGGTTGAGCAGCCTGAACCCCAAGTAGAATCTGAGACAACGGATCTTATACAAGCAGCTTCTGTTGGAGCATTATCTGAGGAGGCTGAGGCAGAGAGATGGAAGTGATGAACAGGAAGGATGACACAGTGCCCCAGGTTGCTTTATTGAGCAATTCATCACTGTGACTAACTGGGGCTCAATCCCACTAGGGAACCTCTAAAGACTCATATTCAATGAGGCTTAGAATTGTCCACCTGTCACAGAAAGAGAGGAATATTTACCCATTAGCTCTGGCTCCTACTGGTCAAGAGCAATCTCAGGGGGTCTTGACACATTCACGCTTCAAAATTTGTACGGGCACCAGAATGGCTCACAGGTTTCTTGCGAGCACCTGTCCTGGGAGAACCCAGCCTCAGAACTAAATGTGAGAGGCTCACAGTGGAACAGAGCCCAGCTAATTGCTAAGGCGACGTGGGTCAGAGGGTGTGAAGTGGGGCATGTAATCTGCTGGACAGGAAGATCAACCAAATACTCATCCTGCCCAACCAGACCACCAATTTGCGTGTGTTACGGATATATTACAGATACAACAGCAACTTGTACATCCAGCTACTAAAATAATTACATTTATAGGAGACACATACCAGCTAAATGCTATTTAAAGAACCCCCATTAGTGCTGGCTGCTGAAAACACTTTTACTTCGGCTGCTAAAAGCGTTTTAAGACCATCCACCTGAAGATGTCTCTACTGGCTGTCTTTTGAAGATTGTCTTTGTAACTGTTTTGTTTTCCTTTAAACCTCTGGTTTGTAAATGTGCCCTTCATGACGAAACTGCTATTTATTTAACATTCAAAATCGCTCCCATTAAGCAAAATGAACATCATTTAAAAATCACCAAATAGCTTTTATTTGAATAATTACACTCTATTAATTTTGCTCCAGGGCTTCTTCCCCATGCTCCTCCCTCCTGACAGATAACAATTTGTAAGAGAGAGAGTAGTGAACCAGAAGGGCTTTTCTACGTCCCCTGTTGGTGTATAAAACGGTATTTTAAATGAAGTATCCAAATCCAGGTCAGCTGGGGAACAAAGTGCTTCAAGAAGATATTTAAGAGTCCTAAAAGGTAATGAAATTCCAGAACATACAGAGTCACATATCACCGGAAGTCGTTTTCTCTAATTGTCACCTCCATGACAGGCACGTAGGAAGATTTTATTCTGCCCACATGTCAATACATGAATTCAATCCATGGATAATTAAACAATGAACTTGGAGGAAAGATTTAGTAAGCTTCTATGCTAGGCTTATAGAAACCCTTAAAAGTGGATGTCATACCAAAATAGGCAGATTTTCTGAATGTGGATTAGTCTCTGGATTCTTGCATTTTATCAGGCTTTATAGTCTTCAAAGTCTTTCAAAGCCATTATTACCTCCCTTGATCTAGAGCATTCTTTTAGGCGGGGTGAGTAGCACGAGGCTGTTCCACAGAGCAGAGAAAGGCATTGCTTAGACTGAGAATCAGAAGGCCTTGTCCACAGTTCCCTTGCTGCTAGGTGGCAGATCCTTCCTTGAGGACAATTCCGGCCTTTTTACTTAGGGCTCTTTCCCAAATATCGGACCACTGGGCTTTTGAATCATAAGCCTCTTTAGAATAAAGGCTTCACCTTCTACCGCGGCCATGCTCCACTGCACTGGGCACACTCAACACCGACATTGATTGGTTGTGAATATGTGTTCACTGCTCATATTTCTGCAACACCTCCCAACACTTTTAAACAGTATTATTTTCTGTGTTTCGCATGGCAACTTGTGGCCAAATACCAACTGGGATTATCCCTGTTGTACTGGGATAAGGAGTCCTGGTGGCTTAGTGGTTAAGCAAGTGTTGGGCTGGTAATGCAAGGTCAGCGGTTTGAAATCACCAGCTGCTCCTTGGGAGAAATACAGGGCTTTCTATTCCTGTAAAGAGTTACAGTCTCAGAAGCGCACAGGGGCAGTTCTACCCTGTCCCTTGGGGTAACTGTGAGTCAGCACAATGGCATCACTAAGCTAGCTTCAAGGCGAGCAGTTTGAAACCACCAGCCTTTCTGTGGGAGAAAGATGAGGCTGTAGGGTGCCAGAAAGATTCACTGTCTCAGAAACCGACAGGGGCAGTTCTACTTGCTAATCGGTAGCTGTGAGTCAGAATGGACTCGATGGCCATGAGTGAGTTTACTCTTGCCATTCTCTACACGACCCTGTTGCTATTAGCAGCCACACATCCAGGCCCCCAGCTCATGGCGATCCCATGCCTGACAGCGGGGACCACTGACTGGTGCAGCATCCCCCCATGACTGGTGGTGGGGTAGACCACAGTGTTCCATAGGGCTCCCGCCAGTTGCTTTTTGGAAGTAGACAGCCAAGCCTTTTTATAGGGGTTAAAGTGCTTTACAGAGCACCTTTATCAAAGATCAGGGGGGATGGCTATGATGTTGTAGATTCAGACATGCCGCTCTACTATAGCCTGACTCTCTACAAACCCTGCAGGCTCAGGTGGTCATGTGTTGTCAGGGTTCCCTGGACTTGACCCCTAAAATCTCTCTCTCTGTCTCTCTCCCTCTCTCTCTCCCCTTCCCTCCCTCCCTCCCAAGAGTCCAATTCATCGTGTACCTTCTCCCAGGGCAATACAGTCTCATGGAGGGCGGCTGGAAAGTCTCTGTTCTGCATCAGAGAACTTGTGTTGAGGATTTGGACGATTTGGAATGGGCTTCTAATCTTTGAGGTGTTAACTTTCTCCCAACCACAGGTAAACTTTTTATGCATCACGATTTTACATCTGTGTTCTCTCCTGACATTTAGAGGATACACCAGAATCATTTTCTTTTCCTTTTTTCTTTCTTTGTTTTAATGAATCTAATTGCACTCGAAGTGAAGCATCACTCGGTGAGTTCTTCCCCAAGGACCACCTCCTTCCTGGCTCAGGAAAGGAGGAAGGCGGGGCAGGGCTTCCTAGATGCCCTCTCAGACATGGCATCTCTAATGATGGCTACCTAAGCCGCTGGTCTTGCTTCTCCATCACATTCCCTACGAACCACTCTCAGGAACACAATACTGAAGGGCTTTGACTGGGACCATTGCCGAACTCCTATTTCCCAGGAGAAGCACAGGAAAGGCCACTGCATGAGGAGAAATGACAGAATTTTTCAACCATCTTGGCTCAGAACTGAGAAATCAACTTATCACTCCTCCCCTGCCCCTGTGCGGGAAAGCCGATTTCTCTTTTATCCATGTGGAACTGCATTTCAGCCAGACACTTCCCCTATTAAAACAAGAGCTCTTCTGGGAAGGATTAGCTCCTTTGGATTTCACTACAAAACCCCGGGACCCGGGCCCCCTGCACAGAAAGATCCTGACAGATTAACAAATGTCACTGCTTTCTGTACATTGCCAGCTCAGCGTCCCCAACAGTGTGAGATCAAACACGAGGTTCCCCTCCAGAAAAACCACCAGGATGCCTAGCCACGTGCCATGTTGTCAACAGGAAAACACAAGGTGGTGTGGAACTTCTGTGGTCTCTCTAGATGGGAGGGGCTGTGTAGATTATGGACCACATCAAACATCCAGCATGGACCACATCAAACATCCAGCATGGAACAGGAGAACATCTGGCCCAGAAAAGGGAAATGATGACTAAGCAGGGGGAGCTTCCTTTGTGGAAGACAGACCTCGGAGGGTGGGAATTTTGCTTATCATTACCAAGTTTATAGTTTGTAGCTCATTATGAAAAAGGAACCTCTTTTTGGAGTTCTTTAAACTGTGCTCTCAGAAGTATATGCATTTGGTTCCCATGACTTACTAGTGGGTAAACATCCATGCATTAAACGACTACACCAAGTTAGTTACTCTGCAGAGAAAGGATGGGAGGTTGGATCACAAGCTTCTTTCCCATTGGTTCACTGGCTACGGGTTGTTGACCTACAGAGATAGACAATGTAGCGCTTTTCTATATGGATGGGCATATTGAAATTCTATACATCAAGCAAGAAACAAAGGGAAATTGTGTTCTGTCAGGAGAGGCAGCCTATGGAATCCCTGGATGGCAAATATGTTGAACTTATCCACCTGCTAGCGGAAAGGTTAGAGGTTTGATTACACCCAGAGATGCTTTGGGAGACTAGCTTGATTATCTACTGGAAAATCAGCCATTGGAAACTCAATGGACTTCAGTTCTATTGGGACACCCATGAGGTTGCCCTGAGTCAGAACTGGCTGGTTGGCATCTGGTGAGGAGACGATGGTAGTTATTCAATCCTTTGTCAATTTGAGAGGATTAAGAGGGTGGAGTCTAGCCTGTCAATCAGGTCATAGCCAATGAGGCATCTATGTGGGCATGGCCTTTTCTTGAGGATTCTGGGAACTTCTATATTCCTCTGTGGAGGCAGGAAACACTCTCTCTGCTTACTCCCTGGGAGACGTTGCAGCTGACAAAACAGAACTACACTAGTTCCCTGAGCTGGGGGAACCACATAGAAACCCCTGCCAGCGCTGAGATACTCACAGGACCACTGGATCCACAAGACTCCCCACCCATTGGCCTGTGATCTTCCTGCATTCAGCATCATTTCACGTGTTTCGTGAGTCTGAAGAGGACTTTTGGTATCTGACTTGAGTCTGATTGATATCAGCCATATGGGCTAATATTGGACTTATGGACTTGATCTGAGATGTTTTCTTAATGTACAATTACTCTTTATATGAAGCTCTTACTTATATGAATGTCTCTGGTCTCTAGGATACCCAGAATAACACAGAGACCTGGACTTCTACCCTCCCAGACTCTCTCTCTCCTTTATTTTGGGTGGCTTCTTAGGCTCCTCCCCCCTGATCTCCCATTTAAAACCCATGAGAAAGCCCTGTGTAATACAGGAGGATAGGAGAGGGGAAAGGGAGAGACCAGTCTCCTCTGGGTGTTTTTCCCCTGCCTTCCTTTCTCCCTTATACCTAGCTCCTCTATCCTTACCCTTGACGGCTTGGTGCAGCCTGCCACGTTCAGGAAGCTTGTAAGAACCATGCTCCAGGGCAGGGTGAAGTATTCCTCTTCCCTTCAGGAGCACCACATGCTTTCCACTAATATAGTACTCACCACACTACATTAAAATTGTTCGGCTGTCTGTGTGCCCCACTGGGCTGAATGTATTTTAATATATTTAAATGAATGAATATAAAAAAGACACTGAATACCATAATGGGTAATTCCTGGACAGCAGTTTGATAAAAAGCAGAGATGCTCCACACATGGCCATTTCTCATGCAGCGAGCAATTGCCAATTACCTTAAGTTGTCTTATATTGTTAGTTGGTGAGACAAGATTCCCTTGCTTGAGAAAGATAGCTCTCTGAGAATAAGGATGGTGTCTTATCTTCTCCGTTCAGTTCAGCTCAGCAAACATTTATTGAGTAGCAGTCATTATGCTAAGTGCAGGGAAACAATGATGAATAAGACATCGTCTCCATAGTCATAGGGTTTATCGACGTGGCTGGAGACACTGAGTAAGAGTGGATAAGTAGTCAGCATAAAGGCTTGGTCCAATCCTGTCTGAGAAGACTTCCTGGGGGTGCTGTCTGTGAAAAATTCTTAAAGGATGAGGGTACCTGGTAAGTTTAAGGGCAACATGTGTGGCAAAGAGACATTCTCCAAGCAGAAAACAAAATGATATGAAAGATATATGGGGTGAAGAATGACAGTGGGTATGTAGAGATTGAAGGGCTTGTTTTATGAAGGGTAAACTATATTAATAAAAATATATAT
Source organism: Tenrec ecaudatus (assembly GCF_050624435.1). Classification (NCBI taxonomy): domain Eukaryota; kingdom Metazoa; phylum Chordata; class Mammalia; order Afrosoricida; family Tenrecidae; genus Tenrec; species Tenrec ecaudatus. The sequence continues at coordinate 89,784,413 of NC_134545.1, read as the reverse complement.
AGGGCAGCAACTAAGGCAGTCTTATACATGAGACTGAGGGGAGAGAGGGCAGGTGGGATTGTAGAGGGTTTGGAGACAAGGATAAAGAAGTTGAGTTTTCATTCTATGGGGGATGAACAGCCGCTGGAGACAGGGACATTGATTTTCATTTGAAATAAATTTATTTGGAAGTAGCATTGGCAGTGGAGTTGGGGGTGGTTGCCTGGGAGGAAAGAAATTAGTTGATCCACTTTTGTAATATTTCAGAAAATGTATGATAAAGGTTTATACATGTTTTTAAACGGCTAAATATTGGTGGAAGTTACCCTTCTTTACTCTCATATATCACCCCAGGGTATCCAGGAACACAAGAAAGAAAAATGCTAATTCTGCATTTAAGAAAACTGTCTTCCTGGAGCACAGTTTATATGTAAAAGCAAGTTATATGCCATGAACGGCACATGACACAGACAGGCATCAATGCAAACATGTCCCACTGTGACAAATCTTAGCTCAAGGCAAAAAGATGATGTTTCCAAGGGGCAAGCGGACCATCTTTAATTTAGAATGGATGCTATGTGGTCAGGGAGAGCTTCTTGTAACGAGTTGTCAATAAGCTCGAGAGCCATGATCACATGAGCAGACCCCTGAGGCTGACAACATCAGCTTGAGTTCAACAGATGCTCACTGAGAACCAAGTGGGATCCCTGTAAAACTGAAACAAAGCTCAGATCTTTCATTAAAATAAGCTCCCTCAAATATACTGCTCAGGACCAACTCGCATCATTAAAAATGAACACGGGTTAAAAATGTAGAGATAAAAATTGTAAAATAAAACAGCAAAAAAATGGAAAAAGTTTAAAAAGATAGGGAAGGACAGGAAAAAGAAACAGAAAGCAAACATTCTTCTAGGAAATAAAAGAAACTGGTGATCCTATTGCTAGGAGCAAAAGTAACTTATGTAATAGAACTATTATATCTACAAGTGAAGAATTCGAAGCAGAAATACAAGTGCCCAGAGAAGATACGCTGTACCCAAAAAGGTTCTATAAAGTTTAAAAAACTCAAAAAAGCAAAACAAAAGCAGCCTACACATTGCTGAATACTCATTCTGGATAGCGTGGGTTAAGTTTGTTCATTTTATTTCCTTTTACACAGTAGGTATGTGGAGTTAAAGAGGTTAGAGGAAGAAATGATAGTTCTCCTTTGTATTTCATGCCTGTGCTGTAGATTGTAGGTCTTCTAGAAAGATCTTCTAAACAATGCAGTGAAAGAATATATTTCAAGGTACAAATAATAGAAATGTTGATAAATCCAAATCAATAAATAAAATCCACTAGTGAAGGCAACTCATATTCCAAGGGAAAAATTCTTTCATGCCGTATGACCAACCACAAAACATACCGTAGTATAAATTAACTGGTGTTCAAACATAAAGGAAAGGGGTTTGGGATGACCAGGATATAATAATCATCATCATGTGAAAATAAATAAGTAAACCAAGCCATTTAAAAGTAGACAATATCAGCATAGCCTCATGCAATAACATTCCATCATTTCATCCTGGAAGTTAATGGAGTAAAGAGAATGATATAAACATTTTATACTCTGAGAAATGCTACTAAAGCATAAAGGGAAAAGAAAAAAAACCCATCTTTTCAACATTCAAGGATAAACCCATTTTGAAGGCATTATTATAGAAAAATACATTGGACAACCAGAAAATAAATTAGAAAGCGAGAGTAAAAGAAAACCATTGCTGGTAAAGGTTGAATGCATTTACCTGTAAGACAAAATCTTTTAAAATGTGAGACTGATGCTTCAGAGCAGAATGCAAATGTTTTGAACAGCATAATTAGCAAACACGGGCTTAGTTAGAGACGTATCGTGGAAAGTAATAAACGCATACTGTTTCTTTTTTCACTTTTTTTCCAGCCAAGGTTCATGAAATATTAAAGTCTGAAAGAACTACATGTATTTTCAGATAGTAGGAGAAACACAGAGCAAATAATATAATCAACCAGAACTGGATGGTCAAAATAAAAGAAACAAACTCACGGTCATCGAGTCGATTCTGACTCACAGTGACCCTAGAGGACAGGGTAGAACTGCCTCTGTGGGTTTCTGACACTGAATCTGTACAGTGGCTGCTGGTTTCGAATTGGTGACCTTGCTGGTATCTAGTATTCATTCCACCGAGACCCATTAGAACTGGGTGGGGGAGAGATTCAAGAGAGAGGGGAGGAAGATTTCATGTAGTCACTCATTGCCATCAAGGAGATTCGAAAGTATAACCACCCTGGAGGGCCGGGTAGAACTTCCTCCGGGTTGTCTGAGTCTAGAACTCTTTACTGGAGCAGAAAGCCTCATCTTTCTTTCTCAGAGCTGCTTCTGGTTTTGAACCGGAATATATGAATCGTTAAAATTCCACATAATAGGAAGTCCATCGTGATTGTCTAAAAGAAGGTTTGGTATGCTATTTATGAAATAATATTCACTAAGCATACGCACTTAAAACTACCAAAGTAGCACACAGGCCCCAAGGCAAAGAAAAGAAATACAGTGAGAATTGAAAAACGGAAGAAGCCATGGTAACGGAATACTTAGCACCATGTCTGAAGGAAGCTACAGCTCTCAGATCAATCACTACTCACGGTCAAAGCCACCCTCCCATTAAATCCTGATGGTCCAACTGATTTACAGTTGCACCTTCTTACTGTGTATGCCGTGGTTTGCTTTGAGACTCTTACTTTATTTCGATCTTAGCTAATGGGTAGCAAAAGTAGCATGTGATTTGCATTCATTAGATGGTTAATGAAGCTCAATGCTTTGTCCGTGCTTATCAGTGTTTTGCATGATCTGGGACATTATGTATTACATTTGCTCCTGTTGTTCCTCGGTGCTGCTGGGACGGTTCTGATTCACAGAAACCCTAGGGACAACAGAACGAGCTACGGCCCGGTCCTTTGCCACTCTCACAAAAGTATAAGTTCTTAAGTTGGCCCATCTGGCTCTGTGGGATCGAGCACTCAGCTACCTTTCCCACCTTACCTCTAAACTCTCCTTGGTCTTATTTGGCTGATTCCGTCTCATCTCCTTATTATAAATATTGCAGTACCTTGGGGCCTAGTAAGGAACCATGGTGGTGTAGTCATGGTGGGTTACACATTGAGCTGCTTAGCAGAAGGTCAGCAGTTCACCCACTCCACAAGAAAATGATGAGGCTTTCGACTCCAATAAATAGTTACCCTTTCGGAAACCCACAGAGACAGTTCTACTCTGTGCTATAGGCTCTGGATGAGTCAGAACTGACTTGATGGCAGTGGGTTTCTAGTTCATTTTGTATCATGTAACTTTACTATCTATATTCGCTCCCTGAGTGACTCAAATTTTGTGACTTAAAAATACCTTTGATGTGTTGAGGAGTACTTGAGTAGGGGCCTACTTTCCATCTGTTTCCTTAATACTAAACCTATAAATATATATACATAGATCTATTTCCCCTTGTCATATATAAATATATTTACATATGTACATGCCTGTATTTAGATCTCTATAAATGCCCTTTGTCGCCTAGTTCTTTCCTCTATTTCTTTTTACTTTCCTCTTGTCCCACTATCATGTTCAGCCTTCATTTGGGTTTCAAGAATTCCTCTGAGCTACATTGTCCTTGCCAGACTCCTGCACCCTCCTCACCATCGTTTTTTCAGTCACTTGCTCTTCCTTGTCCCTGGGTTTGTTAACACCCACTTCCATTCCCCCGCCTCCCCCTCTCCCATGTCCCTCTGAACAGTCATCCCATTGTTCTCTCTTCCCTTTTGTTTATCCCACCTATCCCTTCCAGATAGACATGCAGCGACAATATGTACCAACACAAGACCGAGCACAAAGAAGCAACAAGAGATAATAAAACAATAGCTCCAACAACAACACCTCCCTCAACACAAGAACACTTTGTTCTAATAAGTCAATATAGTGTCTGGGGTCTTAAAGGCTTGAAGATAAACAGGCGGCCATCTAGCTGAGAAACAACAAAGCCCACATGGAAGAAACATACCAGCCTGTGTGATCGAGGTGTCGAAGGGATCAGATACCATGCATCAAAGAACAAAAAATCATATCATTATGAATGAGGGTGAGTGCAGAGTGGGGACTCGAAAGTCCATCTGTAGGCAACTGGACATTCCCTTACAGAAGGGTCCTGGGGAAGAGATGAGCCAGTCAGGGTGAAGTGTAGCAACGATGAAACATACAACTTTCCTCTAGTTCTTTAATGCTTCCTCCTTCCCACTATCATGATCCCAATTCTACCTTACAAATGTGGCTAGACCAGAGGATGTACACTGGTACAGATAGGAACTGGAAACACAGGGAATCCAGGACAGATGAACCCCTCAGGACCAGTGGCGAGAATGGCGATACCAGGAGGGTAGAGGGAAGGTGAGGGAGAAAGAAGGAACAGATTACAAGGATCTGCATATAACCTCCTCCCTGGGGTATGGACAGTGGAGAAGTGGGTGAAGGGAGACATCAGACATTGTAAGATATGACAAAATAATAATAATTTATAAATTATCTAGGGTTGATGGGAGAGGGGGAAGGCGGAGGGAGAGAAATGAGGATCGGGTAATAGGGGCTCATGTAGAAAGCAAATGTTTTGAGAATGATGAGGGAAACAAATGTACAAGGGTGCTTGACACAATGGATGTGTGTATGGATTGTGATAAGAGTTGTAAGAGCCCCCAATAGAATGATTTCATTAAAATAAATAACAATAAAAACAACCTTAACTTTAATAAAACATAAATTTAACCATTTATATCAAAAAGAAAAATACCTTTGATAAGCACTCAAAACTCAAACTCCCTGCCATCAATCTATGTGAATCCATAGGGACCCCAATAGGGCAGGGTAGAATTACCCCCGTGAGTTTCTGAAACTAACTTTTTACACCAATAGAAATCCTGGTCTTTCTTCCTCAGAGCAGCTGGTGGTTTCAAACTGATGTCCTTTCAGATCTCAGCTCAACAGGTAACCACTATGCCACCAGTATTCCCCTTCTATAGGCACACATTCAAATGTATATCTCTAGTTTGGTTCTCTGACTACTATGCCTGACCTCCCATCAGGCCTGTCTAAGACCCAGTCTAATGGAAATAACAGCCCACCCCATATATCTCCATAAGACTCAAAGCCATGCAAGGCTTGGCACACCTGGCTCTTTGTCCCTTCTGACCATGCCTCCCTCGCCCTGACTGCTCAGTGAGAGAATGTGTAATCATAGAAGACGAGGTACATTATTTGAGATCTCCCCAAGTCACTCTGAAAAAAAGATAGCATGCTTTTTATACTCCCAATATTGACAAACTCTGCATAATTTTTATCCGTGACGCTTTTCATCATCTGTTATAGCTTGTGTTGCTCTTAGGGGTCCTTGCATCAGTTTCCAGTCATAGCGACCCTGTGTACAACAGAACAAACCACTGCCCCATCTGCCCTCCTCACCATTGTTCTTATATTTGAGCCAAGTGTTGCAGCCAGGGTGTCAATCCATCTAGTCCAGGGCCGCCACCTTTATCACTGCCCACAGGACCTTTCAATATTGCAACTCAAGGCTTGAGGTTCTTCTTTAGTTCTTTCAGTTCCAGATATGCTGAGTGTGTTCTTCCTATTTTGGTTTACTAACTCCGGGTCTTTGCACATTTCATTACAATACTGTACGCTGCCTTCTTCCCGAGCTGCCCTGTGGACATTTCTGCGCAGCTCTGTGACCTCATCATTTCTTCCACTTGATGTCGCAACTCTACAATCAAGAACATTTTCAGAGTCTCTTCTGACCTCCAATTTGATCTTTTCTTTCTTCCCTACCTTGTTAATGTCCCTTCGTTTTCTTCAGGAATGATGTTCCTGGTGTCACCCCAAAGCTCTTCAGGTCTTCTTGTCATTAAAGTCGATGCTGCAAATCTGTTCTTAAAATATAGTGTAGCTCTTGTGGACTTTTTAGATTTTCTTCCGCTTCAACCTGAACAGACATATGAGCGGTTGCTGGGCTCTTCTCTTTCATGGCAGCTCTGGCCTGGGTTTAGCTGATGACATTGAGCTTCTCCATAGTCTTTTCCCACTGTGGAAGTAAATTTGATTTTTGTGTATTACATCTGGAAAAGCCCATGTGTATTGTAGCCTTTTGTGCCATTCCAAAACGATATTTGCATTGAATAAACCATGTGGTCATGTGATCTCCAACTTCATTTCAATGATGAAGATTATATTTACCAACTAATGTTCCTTCCTCTTTGTTTCCAATTTTTGGAATTTATTCCAATCACAAATAATTATTCATGCATCTTTTTGCATTTCGATCCGTTGGAAATCATTGGTAGAATTCTTTAGTTTAATCATCACTTGCTTTAGTGGTTGGTGCTTAAATATGAATAATAATTCTACACTTGATCTTAGCCAAAAGGCCGAGACACGATTGAATAATAATTCTATTGACGGGATTTCCTTCTATTCAGATAGGCATTATGCTATCACAGACATATACTACCGTTGTTATTGCCCTAGCATATATCTTATAGATGGATACATAAATGACAATAGGTGGTAGATAAGATGGTGGAGAGCAAACACTTGTGTAACTCTAGGCTTCAAGCACGGTATTAGTGTTTTACAGGAAGCATGAATTAATATACTCCTCACAGCAATCCATGGTACAGGTACTACATCGGTCCCTTTTTCTATGAGAAATTCAAATTAGACATACACATAGCTCAGCAGGCTGTGTCTAAATAAACACTGGCAATTGGGCCCCGAATGCTGAGTTCTCAAGCACACACTAAGCAGTCTTTCATTTCTGTGTATATGTGGCCATGTGCTCATATATCATACACATGCACATTTTCCCCTTGTGAACAAGAGTATGAGTTCCACTAAGAGGCTGTTGGTTGTGTCCTTATCTTGTTCCTCAGCACCCAAAACATCAGGCCTTAAGCACATATAAATACACTAGCCAATTAATAAAGCTTTGTTGAAAAAATGGACTTCATATCCCTTTCAAATAATAGAAAAATCAATGCTGACTGAAGGAGAGGCTTCTGTTTTCTTCTAGAACAATAAATAAATGTTTCCCCAAAAATCCTAGATATGTGCCTACAAGAGTTATAAGACACATTATCAACACAAGGAGAATATGGAAACAGTTGCAAACATGTTTAATTCAAAACCACGTTTTTATCAAAAATTTTGCAGTGGGCATCATTCATATGGTATTCACATTAACAAAAGAGCAATCAGATTGGTACACTCACAAATTAACCCTCTGCTCTGACTTTAAGTTAAAAAGAGATCCGCAGGGCTTGGTCTGTAACTATAACCAGAGGAAAGTGATGACACACTGGAGAAATGACCACAGTGAGGGACATTAGCAGAGGCTGTGGATGGACTTAACCTGTTGACATAGACCTATATCCAGGTTTCTCTCTTGGGTGACCAGGTGCGATGTAGAACCACCAGTAGTGTCAGCTCAAGGACAATCTGTTGATTCCAGTTTACCTGTGCAACATCTATGCTAAAAAGTTGAGGTATAGCTGTCTACAGTCTCTGGGAGAAGCTCTAACTCATTGATTTAATGGGGTGGTGCTTAGAGCCATGGAATCACCAAGGCAATGAGTATGAAATACAAAAAGGAAGGCCAAGAACAGTTTTATGTACAGTGTCTTACGCGTGCTCAATTAATTCTTGTGAGTCAGAGAATGGTAGTGTCTTTGACCTGCCAAGTCCTGAGAGGGAGAAGGGAAACCTGTGATCCTGGACTGTGATTGAATTGAGAAACAGAAATCTTTCAAGCCATGTGGATGTCCTACCACAGAAGTTAGGGGCCCAGAGAGAATGAGGGCCATTGCCATTAGCTCCTCATTCCCTTCCACCTGAGGGGACACATCCTTGTTTCCCTGATAGGCAGCTCTCACTTCCCCTCACTCTCTCTATCACGGATGGGCCTTTCTGAACTTACCTGAATGAAGATATATTCATCCTGCACAACCAGGGAGCTGATGTCAATGGAACGAACAAAGGGCCCACTGCGAGTCGTCTCGGAGCATTCCTGGATTCTGCAGGTAAGGTAGTGAGCATCTGAAATGGGACCACAATGGGGCACTTAGACACAGAGGGGAGATGACAAGTATAGCTCTCAGCAGCATGTACAGCTCCACATCAACGGGAACCAATGAAGTAACTGAAAGCAACACTAAGCTTTCATTCCATAGCCTACAAAATTATTAACAATTACAAAGAATGGCACTATCCAGTTTAGGCAAAGGGGAAAGGAGAGAATTAATTTAACATCTCATTGGCAAAAAACAGTACATTGGTATAGCTTTTTAGAAGGAAGAAACTGGAATGTCTGTCAGAATTTTAAAAGTGCAGATTTTCCACCCAGCAATGCTCTTTCGAGGGAAATTTTCCAAAGAAATACCCTTGTTTTTCGCAAGGGCACAGATGTTCACTGTGACATTCTTCCAACAGTGAAACACTGGAAGCAGGCTAGACGTCCTGAATGAAGGACATGGACGACGTTTCAATGAACCAAGTACATTCACGGAGGAAGTTATGGTGGCACTGTTGAGTAAGCCATATTATACAGCAATTTTACAGTTACAAGAGTTAGGTAGATGTATGTGGGGTTCCCCCTCCAAAAAAAAAACAGTTAAAAAACAATGCTGGGCAGAGCTTTCATAGGCACATTTTTCCTACTAGGCGAGCATCGAGCAACTCACTCTGAGTCAGTGCACCCAGTGGCGTCACCTGGGAAGATTCTCTCGGGTCACAGTGAATTATTTATTTTTTTTGTAAAAGCAAGTGCACTTGAATCTCATTTTATGTGATGACTGTGAAATTTTGGCTTTTGGCTGTGAAATTTTGCTTCCTGCTTGGGGAAAATGCCATCAAAACCGTTGTGATGTTGAACACAGCTTACAAGGACAGAGCTATGGGAAGAAGTCAAGTGTACAAGTGGTTTTCTCCTTTCAAAAGGGTGAAATGACAATTGATGACAAATCTCATTCTGGACGTCTGTCAATTTCCTGAACAGACGAAAATGTTGACAAAATTAGTTCACTTGTGCTTGAGGACCAATGACCGACTGTTGAAGAGATGGGGAAGGTATCTGGACTGTCTTGGAGCTTGGTTCAGCGAACTTTAGTGGAAGATTTGGGAATGAGAAGAGGTCACTGTGAAATTTGTGCCTCGGATTCTGACTGGCCAGGAGAAAGAGCTTCAAATGGAAACATGCCTTGCTTTGAAAGAACAGCTCTGAAGTGACCCAGACCTTTTTTTCCAAGGTCGTTACTCGAGACGAGATGCGGTGCTATTCTTGCGATCCTGAAAGCAAACATCAATTAAGCCAGAAGTTGCCATTGTCAACTCACCCCAAAATTCAAAGATCAAGACAATGATCATTTGTTTTTTTGATGTGAGGGAGGAAATGCATTTGGAGTTTGCTCCACCAGGTCAGACTACGGTTTCTACCTAAAGGTTCTGAAAAGATAGCATAACAAGGTGCGACAAAAAAGGCCTGATCTGTGGCAGATGGGGGACTGCTTTTGCCACCACAACAATGCACCTGCTCACGCAGCCACCTCAGTGCACCGGTTTGGGGCAGAAACCAGCATGCCTCTCTTGCCTCATGCACCTTACTTCCCTGACCTCGCTCCTGGTGACTCCCTTTTGTTTCTGTGAATGCGGAGGGACAAGGAAGGACAGCGACTTGATGACTTAGAGGAGGCGAAGAAAAAAACGAGGGAAGAGCTGTCATCCATCCAAATTGATGAGTTGAAAAATGTTTCCAAGTATGGAATCACAGTTTTGAGAAATGTATTTAGTGTAATGGAGAGTGGGTGATAAGGTTGTTTTGTAAAAAAAAAATTTAAATGCATAGCTTTGGGGAAAAATCTGGCTTTTCTGGGGGGTACCCTGTCCTATGCAGCAACATGGTGATTTACCCAAGATGCTTTGTACTGAAACTTAAATCATATATTATTTAATGCTTTAATCTGTTTCCATAAAGATAACAACAGCCTAGGGAACCCTATGAAGCAGTTCTATTCTGCGCAGTAGGGTCATTTTTAGTCAGAATGAGTTGAAAGCACATAATCACACAGTGACAGGTATCCCTACATGGTGAGAACTGCAAACAAGCGTGACTGCTAACCAGAACGTTAAAGGGTCTGGTCTATTCAGAAGTCCCTCCAAAGAAGGGTCTGGTGATCTGCTTTAGAAACAACTGCAACTGATAATCCTGTCAAGCACAATTCTATTCCAACACATGAGATCATGACTGAGTCAGGATCAACTCCCTGGAGACTAGTTACATAGCCAGATTGGCAAAGGCCAGGCCTCATGTAAGGTGGAAAGCTGTCAGAGAAGGAAAATGCAAATATTTTTTCATTAAAGCAAATGATTGAAAGGTCGGAAGAGTGTGTCAAAGGCAGAAGCCTTGGAAACTTAGACAAGCCCTGCGATCTGACCAAGTCCCAGCCTTTGCAGTTTCACTAGAGTGTGATTCCGTTTAGATGGAAATTAAACCTTGCTTTTGCAAATATATAGATTTATGTTATAGAGGCACAGGGAATACGGTTTAAAAATGCACATTAAAAGGTAGCCATGCCTTTGGGAACTGGAGGGGACTGTGGGAACAGGAGTAAAGTGGGGCATTTGGTTTTCAAATTGTATCCACTCCTCATTTCTCAGTTACCTCCTAACCAAACATTTTGTATTTATGACCATAGCGAAAAAAAAATCGACTGCTATGTTTCACATGAATGATGTTTGTATGACAGCAATGGACGCTGAGGTGTGTGGCAAAAGTAACGCTGTCTCTGAGAATTGCGGTTATATGTCAACTTGGGTAGGCCAGGATTCTCAGGGGTGTGGCAATTATGTAATGATGCAATTTAATGGTTATGTAACCGTGCAATTTGAACGTTGTGTAACATTGTAATTTGGCAATTATGAATCAACATAATTAGGCAGTTATGTAAGGATGTTGTTATTTTCTATTGTGCAATCTGATCTGGTCATCCTCCATTTTTGAATAACACTGATTTTCACATAATGACCTTCTCTTTGGAACCTAACTCTGTATATAAGAAGGGGCTTCAAACCTCTCATGGGTCTTCACTGCATTTCCAACAAGATTGTATTTATTCACCTGTTGTATAATTTTTAAAGTCATTTTTAAAGGCTTCACCACCTAAAACCTCCTCATATACTCTCACCGAAAAACTTGGCCGCAACCATAGCTGAGTGGAGAATCTTAGACTTGGAAAGGTCTTCTGATTCTGTTGCAGGCTGGCCCCCCAAAAAGACTATCTCTGCTGGGAAATGCTCCACCAAGCCAACTTATCTCTATTTTTAATAAAGTCGATTTGCTTTGCTAACCACAAGCTAAACATGCCCAACTTCGATTCTCAGTGCACAGTCAGATCATCTGCCCGCCAACTCAAACCCTGCCGCTTGTCTTTCTTCTGTATCCCACAGAATTGGGTTCTAAACCTTAAAGATTCCATCTCAGTTTCTCTTCTTTTCTGCCATATGACCAGCCACAAGCCCACTCGAGCCCTTCTCGTCTGCCTGGCTGGTGTCTATTTCACAACTAGTGTTTGTATAGAGCAGTGGTTTTCAACGTTCCTAATGCCGCGACCCTTTAATACAGTTCATGTTGTGGTGACCCCTCCCAACCATAAAATTATTTTCATTGTTACTTCATAGCTGTCATTTTGCTACTGTTAAGAATTGGGTGGCCTCTGTGAAAGGGTTGCTCAATCCCCCAAAGCGTTGTCACCCACAGGTGGAGAACACTGATATGGATGATAGATTGAACTGAGGCAGCTCTGGGACAGAATAAGAACCAAAATACCAACCCCACCTGCCATCAAGTCGACTCCAACCCCTGGCATCCCTCTAGGACAAGGAAGAATCGCCCCATGGGTTTCGGACACAGTAACTCTTGACAGGAGTAGAAAGCCTCATCTTTCTCCTGCAGAGCGGCTGGTGGTTTCAAACTGCTGAGCGTGAGGTTAGCAGCTCAGCTATAATGCCATCAGGACTCATCTCTGTCTGGAGCACGCAAAAAGGACTAAGTCCAGAGACATGTCATATGCTGAATTCATACATCTATTCATCAGAGGTAACCAACCTTGTAACTACCGTACTCTAACTTATCTCAAAGCATATACAGTCATACATCAGGCAGACATCATAGGCGGCTTTCCTTACTGGTGGATGGCTCAGAGTGACGAGGTGTCCCCTCTGCATTGAAGGAGCTCTGAGACTCGTCTGCCACCGGGAGGGTTTTGATACATTAAGGCAAACAAATTTGTTTACATAGCTAACCTCTTCCGGTTGTTTCGATAAGTGTTGCCGGTGGGCATCTGAAGCTTGTTTACTTGCACAAACAACATGGCTAAGCACGTATCTTCGGTTACTTTCAATATGGAGTTTCTTTTGCTCATGTCAATCTCCAAAAGCCAAGGCTGGATGAATCTCTCCTGCCTCAAAACCACCAACAGTCCCCAGTGCCCTAGGACAAACCCCGAATGTCTTATTATAGGGCAGAAGGCCTTTTACAACTAGTCTGCTTAACTCGCCTACTAAGGGACCAGACAAATACTGCACAGTCATGAAAGGAGACAGAGGTAAAATGATGAATTGTGCTTTGCAAGTGGCCTTGGTACCAGGTGATCCTGAAGAATGGTGAGGTCGACACTGAAATGGAGAGCATTTGCCTCGTTAAGGGCAGCCTCTCCCTGGACACTCAGAATGAAGACATTCTGAGGTTGTCGAAAAAATTTTTAAAATATCAATTTTGCAAATGTAAATTTCTGAATATATATATATATATATATATATATCAGCTAATTCAAAAGTATCTACATGGCGCAAGCCTAACAAAACAAATCTATCAAACACATAAGACCCAGGATTCGCTTCTTCCCAATTATTTGCTTTGTAATTAAGAATTTAGTCTCTATCCTACCTTTGCCAGGGAAGGACAGTCCTGCTTAACTTGATTCCCAAGCCTAGCTGCTGCTAACCCGTCTCTAAGTCCTGCCATTATTTTCCTTCTCCATTATCATTGTTCACAAAGAAAGCTAAGAGTGCTGGACTCTCGACTTCTGCTGAGAAGAGAGGGAAAGCAGGAAAGCTAGGATGAATTTTGGAGTCCATTCGCTGCCCACTGTTAATATTCTTCGTCCAGCACAGCCTTCAAATTTGCTCTCAGAATAAAGCACTCAAAAACAACAGAAAGCTGTAGCAAATAGATGCAAAGCGTTGACATGACAACCTGCTTCCTCCTTGTCCGTGAATGTCATGTCGCTGAAAGACAACCCTTTTCTGGTCGTCAGCGGGCATCTGCATACACCCTCCGCAGGCGCACCGTTTCTGCTGCAGATGGACTATTTTGCCAATTGGAATAAACTCGGTCGGCAGCAGTGGGGCTTTTTGTTTTAATGCCCACCCTCTGATTTCAAAAGGAATTTTGAGTATTCAAGGCCACCACAGACAAAATCAAATGCTACCCAAACCTTGGGCTGTAGCAGGTGAAATTTTGAGCCAATATTGTTCTGCTTCTTAGCTTTCCCCTTGCTTGACACTAATTTAACAGGAAGGCTACAGTAAAATAAGTTTTTGAAATTCATTGGTAATTTTGGGGGATTGAAGTCTTAGGGTGGAGTCATACTTTGGAAGACCCAAAGCTTTTATTTTTCAATACACAGACTGGACAGCAAGTAGGTGATAGAATGCTCACTGCCTGTTGTGAACCCAAAGTGAGAGACAGGGAGAGAGTAAATCATCGGGTCGGCCTGGCAGAAGTGACTGAGAGCTGTGGGCAGCTGTTGGTATCCAAGGTAGGTGGGGGACACCACCTGGCTCAAGCCTCATATTTGGACCCCGGGTATTCCCATTAATTCTATGATGTAACTAAAAAGAGACATTAAACCTACCATCTCAAATTGTCAAATAGGTTCTCACGTGTGAATTTCATTAATACCAGGTGGCTGATAAAACGAAAATTGAGCATGCTTTCATATTTGAGAGAATGGCCTTTAGATCTAGAAAGTACTGTGTTAAAATCCCAGTACTTACAGGATGGTTACCTGGTGATGCATTGTGTTACTTGTTGAGCTGCCAACTGCAAGGTCAGCGGTTCAAAATCATCAGCTACTCCACAGGAGAAAAATGAGGCTTTCTACACCCATAACGATTTCCAGTCTTAGGAAGACAGAGAACAGTTCTTCTTTGTCCAGAGGGTCCCTATTAGTCAGGACTGACTCCAGGGAGTGAGTTTTTGTTTGCTGGTTGATTGCTCTAGGGTAAGAAGTGGTAACACAGCATTTTTTCCTCTTTGAGGTGCAGGTATTCAGTATTTGCTTCTGAATATTATCAGGATAAAATACAATTCTGCATGGATTATTAGGATGGTGAGTGACTGGGTAATTTCTGGGCTGTTATACACAGGGTTCTGTTGAATCAACTCAACAGCACCTAACAGCAATATAACAAGCACAGTAGTGGGTACATTTTATAAGATCAATAAGTGTTCCCTATGTTTTATCACGAAAACAAAAGGAAGGAGATTTAACTCCTGGCACCCCTCATGTGGTTGGGTGCTGTCAATTGGTTTCAACTCATATCGACCCTATGCACAACAGAACAAATCATTGCCCAGTCCCGTCTCATCCTCACAATTGCTTTCATGTCCAAGCCCATTGTTACATCCGCTGTGTCAATCCATCTTATGAAGGATCTTCCTCTTTTCAACTGTCCCGCTGATTACCAAACATGATGTCCTTCCCCAGGGACTGGTCTCCTGATAACTTGTTCAAAGCATATGAGATTATGTCTCACCATCCTTGCCTCTAAGATGCATTCCGGCTTTACTTCTTTCAAGACATATGTGTTGGCAATCCATAATATTTTTAATATCCTTCCCCACTACATAATTCAGCGTGTGGATTCTTCTTTGGTCTTCCTTTCAAGTTTGGTGTCCAACTTTCACATACATATGAGGCAATTGAAAATACCTTGGCTTGGGTCAGGCCCCTCTTAGTACTCAAAGTAACATCCATGTTGCCCAGCACTTTAAAGAGGTCTTGTGCCGCAGAATGACCCAATTGATACATCCTTGGATCTCTTGACAGCTGTTTTCACGAGCATTGATTGCGGATCCAAGTAAGACCAAATCATTGACAACTTCAATTTTCCCTCCATTTATCATGATGTTACCTGTTGGTCTAGTTGTGGGGACTGTGGTCTTCTTTACATTGAGTAGGTAACCCACACTGAAGGCTGCAATTCTTGATCTGCATCACCAAGTGCTTCAAGTCCTCCTCACTTTCAGCAAGCGTAGTGTGTCATCTACAAATCAAAGATGGTTCACAGTCTTCTTCCCATCCTGATGCTACCTTCTCTTCATGCAATCCAGCTCTCTAATTATTTGCTCAGTATACAGACTAAGTATGGTGAAAAGATGCAACTTTGGCACACACCCTTCATGATTTTAAACCATGCAGTATTCCCTTTTTACTGTTTGCACAATTGCCTCGTGATCCATGTACAAGTTCTCCATGAGCACAATGAAGTGTTCTGGGATTCCCATTATCCTCAAGGTTACCCATACTTTTTCATGATTCACATGGTGGAATGTCTTTGCATAATCAATTAACGCAAGTAAACATCTTTCTGGTATTCTCTGCTTTTAGCCAAGATCTGTGTGACATCAACGATGGTATCCTTTGTTCCACATCCTCTTCTGAATCTGGCCTGAACCTCTGGCAGCTCCCTGTCCATATACTGTTGAAATTGTTCTTGGATGATATTCATCTTTACTTGCATGCAATATCAATGCAATTGTTTTATACTTTGAGCATTCTGTTTGGTCACCATTCTTCGGAGTGGGTAAAAATATGGCTTTCTTCCAGTCCGTTGGTCAAATTCTGGCTTAGATAAGGGAGTGCTTCCATTACTTCATCAGTGTTATGGAACATTTCTGTTGCTAGTCTATCAAGTCCTGGATCTTTGTTTTCAGTTAAACTTGAAATTCTTCCTCAGCATCATTGGTTCTTGCTCATATGCTACCTCTTAAAATGGTGGGATGTGGAGTAACTTTTATTTTTTTTATAATGACTGTATTATTTCTATCTTCTTTTGATGATTCCTACATCATTCAATATTTTGCCCAGATGAGTTTTCAATATTGTAACTCGAGCTGTGATTTATTTTCTTTAATTAAAGTTAGTCTGAGTGTGTTCTTCCTTTTCAGTTTTCTAACTCTAGATCTTTGCACATTTCACTATATCACTTTGATTCTCAAGGTGTCCTTTAAATTTTTTTTCTCTTTAATATCATCATTTCTTCCATTTGCTTTAGCTACTCTGCAATTAAGAGCAAGTTTCAGAGTTTCTTCTGACATCCACTTTGATCTTTTCTTTCTTTCCCATCTTTTTAATGACCTTTCCCTTTCCTCATGAAAGATGTTCTTGATCTTTCAAGATCATCAGATCTTTGGTCATTAGTGTTCACTGAAGTAAATCTCCTTGAAATGTTCTTGAAATTCAGGTCGGATAGACGGAAGGTTGTAGTTCATTTCTCATGGACGTGTTTTATTGTTGTTCAGCTTCCACCTGAACATATGTATGTGCAATTGGTGGTTTATTCTACAGTGGGTCGATGGACTAGTTTTAGCTTTACTATTGAGCAATGTTCCTCTTAAAGTCATTTAATAAGAATCAATGTCTGTTTGAGGCCAGTGTGGGTTCAGTGGCAGAATGCTCAGCTTCAATGTGGGAGAGCTGGTTTAGTTCCCTACCTCATGCATAACCCACACTCCTGTATCAGAAGAGGCTTGACTGCTAATATGACATACAAAAGATTTCAGTGGAGTTCCAAGACTAAGATGGATTATAGGAAATGCCTGGTGATTTACTTCTTTTAAAATGGCTAATTCAACCTTATGGATAAAAATACAGGGGCACCCTAGGGGCTTCAGCTTTGTATAGGGTTCCCATGAGTTGGTGGCTGCTTCAGTAACAGCCAGCAATGACAATGATCAATTTTATTTTGGTGAATCAAAAGGCATTAATATCACAAGCCCTATTAATAAAGTTTAAGGAGTCTTGGTGGCACTATGGGTTAGGCACTGGGGTACTAATCACAAAGGGAACAGTTCATACTGAGCAGTGCTCCTGGGAAAAAGATGAGGGTTTCTGCTTTTATAAAGACTTACCATTTCAGAAACCCTATACAGAGTTGCTATGGGTTGGAATAGGCTCAATGGCAATAGTTTTATGAGTAAACTCAACTGGTGGCACAGATGTTAAATTCTCAGCTACTAACTGAACAGTTGATGGTTTCAATCCACCAGCCACTCCAATGGAGAAAGATAGTAGCCACTTCCATGAAGATTACAGTCTCTGGTACCCAATGGGCGGGCAGCTCTACTTTGCCCTATAGGGTTAGTAGGAGTCAGAGTTGACTTGGTGGCAATGAACATCTGGCAAAGTCATGTTCTGGATTTATAATATGCTTATTTTCTTGAAGGGCAAGTGGAGCTCAGGAAAGCAAAAGGGTGTTCCCAAGTCAGAATAATCAAGGGGGTTTCAAGATGGAGCAAGTATTTGAGTTCAGTCGAGGCTAGGCAGGGAACTGTGATGAGAATTCCCATCCCAGGAAGTACAGTGACACGTGGCCTTTTACGGAGGCAAAGTTCATGGTAAACACTACACAATCACATGCTGACTAGCTCCTTCAGTTAATCCTTTCTTTCATCTCCATTGAAAACGCCGCGATGAAAACCTAGAAAGACTAAAGAGGATCTCTGCAGCAAAACCAGTCCGAGCACTCCCACACACATGAGGATCACACTGATGAATGCATTCCAAGCTGTACGATGTCTTTCCAATGGAGATCTAAGAGCTGGTACAGTCACTGCTTCATGTACAAAAATGAAAAACCAAAGGCTGTGCGCCTTGTGTGCTGAAGAGAAGGGTCTTCTGGGTAACCTTGGAAACACCTGGCGCTGTTTCAACTGAGCTCCATCCCCTGGAGGACAATGTCATCTCCCACATAGGGCCCAGCATCTGTGCCTGCTCTCCCTACAGATGTTGGCTCAAGGATCTCCTGTACTGGGCAGCTGTGAGAAGGGGCAGCCCCAGAGCGATTCACTTTTCCTTACGTTCAGTTAAGACTCACACAGAAGACTGTCGGGCCAGGAAGCAGAGAGCATAAGCAATAGTTCCTGCCCTCAAAAGATGCTCAGGTAATAAGAGAGGCACCTGTACTAGCATTGAAGGCCATTCAGCTGAGGAATGTGGAAGGAGAGACCTCACACTGGTGCCTCCTATCTTTCCCAGGGATGCGTTTCTGCCTGGAGTTCCCAGGGGTCAGGGAGTCCGTGTATAACTTTTTCCATTCAGCAAGGCTAGTTTATCATCCATATCACCAAACTCTACCCTCCACCTTGGCCTTTCCTCTCTCCACCACACTGTCCCAAATGGTCACCTCTCCCGGGCAGGAAGGCTTTTGTACTCATCATTCTTTCCTCGAGCTGCCTTTCGAAGGCCTCTCCGTAAGCGATAGTTAAATTGAATTAGATTGCATTAAAAGCCTACACATTTTTGTTATGTTGAATTATACTGTGACTTGTGATTATGTTTTGCCTTTGAGATTATTAAATATTCAAACTATCCTATTTGTCATGCTTCTTGCCACTGCAAGGGGGGGGGGAAGAAAGGAAAAACGTCCCCAGATTCACTCAACTTCTATCCCTTTGGGTAATATACAGATTGTCAGAAATTGGAAAACTAAATTAAAATTGTGAACAAAAGGCAAATTCAGCTCTTCAGGTTTTGTCTTAGAGAAATACCCAGGAGCTATTTATTATAAATAACAGCATTAACTTTCAAATGCAAATAAGTAAACCAAGCAGATTTCAGGAAACTCTGAAGCTGTTTAATGTCCATATGGCTCTCTCTCTTTGTTAGGGGGCAGGGGGGGCGGGGGGGGAGGGGGTTCACTGAGCTGCAGGCCGAGAGCAGGACCAATGGAAGAGATATGTGCACAAATCCCTAAACAGCACCTGAGGCAGGCTGCCCTTGTGGTTGTGTGTCACCAAGTCAATTCTGACTCTTTATAGGACCTTATTGGACAGAGGAGCACTGCCCCAGTGGGATCCCAGGCTGTAATCTTTATGGAATCAGACTGCCACGTCTTTCGTCAATTGTGTGGCCGGTGGGTTGGAACCACTGATTCTCTGATTAGCAACCAAGCACCTAAGCACCCTCCTACCAGCACACCCTACTTGTGGTCTCCCAAAGGCAGCAAACCAACCCACTGACATGCAGTCGATTCCAACCCCTACTGCCCCTCTCGAGGATTCCCCAGGCTCCAAGTCTTCCTGAGAGCAAACAACTTCATCTTTCTTCCTCAAAGCGAGCTGATTGGGTTGGGACCGTTGACTTTTCAGTTAGCAGCCCAACATCCAGCCCACAGCACCACAGGTGCTAACATCAAACAAAATAGGTTAGTTTCCAATCCCACTTAGTGGATTTAGATTTTTTATGCGTGTGAAATGAACTCCCCACGGGAAAAGAATTCCAGCATCTTCTGCCTTCTAATAGCAGAACAGCAAATCTGGAAAATATATAGGTATTTAGAAATGATGGTGACAGTGACTATCAGGAATCTGGACATTCTAGTTGGGCTCTTTTCACTCATCACAACAAAGGAATGGACCCTGATTAGGAGAATGGCGATCCCATTGAGTGGGATTTCGGAGTGCTCCCTCTATCGGCTCATGTAGAAACCACATGCACTGATTGGTTTCATGCTTGAAACCACTCAATAAGACATGAGCTTTATCACCACCCCCATAGAAGCACAGAACAGCCTGTCTACGGCTCCACAGATCTAGAACATGTCTGAATTGAAACATGACTGAGGCAAATGGGATACTTGAGCCTCTGGTCCTAACTATCATGTACTGGACAATGTGGCTAAGAATCTGAGATTTAGAACAGGATCCACATCCTGGCTCCATCTCTAACACTAGTTGCCTTTGTGTTCATGCAAGTTTTTACACATTTCCAAGGAGAGTGGGGAGTGGGGCCTTTGTAAAGTAAAGCAATTTGAAAATCTCTCAGCTATCCTAACGTCTGGTTTAAAACAAATTTTTTTGGGGGGGGAACCTTTTATGAAACATAATCTTCTACCTGCAATACGTGAGGATTTAGTAAAAAAAAAAAAAAGTACTGATTTCTTTCTCTTTGAAGGTGGGAGTTGGGGAGAACCTTTTTAAAGATGTTCCTCCCCAGACACAGGTCAATCACAGGGTCTCAGTAAGAGGAAATTTTAATAAAATTGAAAACAGCATTGGTAGGAAAAATGCCAGGTAGCCTTTACCAAGTAATGTCCCCATCACAACAATTACCTGTTTGTTCTTTGAGGGCAGCAAGGATTGTCCTAGGAGAATTTCATTGAGCAAACCTTCCCCCTCCACCCTCCAGCCTGACCTTGTCCCTTTAGACTTCTTTGGGTTCCCTAAAGTCAAAGCTCATTTCAAATGAACAGTGGGTCCCCCGTGGATGCCCAACTGCCATTTTAATGGGTCTGAGTCCAAGTGCAGATGGAAATACTTAATGAGATGGACATACCGCGCTGCAGTAACTAGAGTGACCTGGATAGAACTATGGAGACCTAGACGGAAGATATGTCAAGAAGCAGTATCTTCACATTTTGGTATTTATGTTTAATAAGGGATTTAACAGCAATATATATATATATACACACAAATATATATATATATATAATTACTGACTCACATTTAAAGTAGATTTTATTGTATCCACTCTGAGAAGCCTTATACAAGTTTTTGTTTTGATTTGGTTTAACCAAACATGCGTCTTTAAAAATAATAAATTAAAAGCTACCATGTTACCTCAAACCCTAATCAAATAATAAATAAATAGATAGATGATAGATAGATTGATAGAAAAATAATAAGACCACTCTGAGCAGGTTTCACTGCAGAATCAAGACTAGGTTTGTTTAATCCCATAAAAAGTTAAAGTTTCTGAAACCCACAGGGGCAGTTCTGCCCTGTCCTATAGAGCCCCTATGAGTCAGAATCGGCTTAATGGTAGTACATTTTAGTTGAAAAGCAGCCCCGGTGACACAATGGCTAAAGCCCTTGACTGCCAGTCTAAAGATCAGTGGTTGTAACCCAAGATCCTGTCCATGGGCTAATGATGCGGCAGTCCAAAACCCCAAGCCCCACGGGATAAGTGGCACGTCGCCGTCTAGCGTTGCTATGAGTCGGTGCTGACTCGATGGCAGTGATGGAGATGTGGTGTGGTTCTGCTTACAATGAAGGCAGGGGACCTGAGTCTCCCTATCTGTTCTCTTTGGAGCCTCCTGTTGACTCTGAGGTGCTTAGAGAGATGCCAGAACGTTGTGTTGCATCATTTGAAAACCACACCCTAGTCAGCAAGCTTGTCAACAATTCCAGGTTCTTGAGGAGCTAATATTTTGGCCATCGAAGGCCTCTAGTTTCACCTGGAGACCTAATAGTCTCCTTGTATACCAACTCCATTTAATTACTGTTCACTACCCATGGTGCTCTGTTGAGAAGTGCTGAACTCTACCTTGGCTTATTACGGAAGTACTCCAACTTATTCATGAGGAATAACAATGGCATGGAGAAAAAGGAATGTTTGTTACGGGTCCCTGGAGCTAGAAACTCCAGGGATATTTAGATGTTTAAGGCCTCTTACCCGCTTCTAGTCACATGTACTCTAGAGTCTCCCGGTCTCCATCTGCCTTGTGCTCGAAATGTTCACCTTTGCAAAGCAGCCAGTGCCATTTTTGATGCCCTTAATGGTAACGGAACTGAAGTCTGCCTCATTACGCATTTTAATATACATCAAGTTTTTTATCCTCTTAAATATTTCTTGTATTTGTTCGTGTTTTCGGATTTGTAAAGCACTCGATGACGGATCACAGATTGACAGGTTTGCCCCAAGTCTGACAATTTCCAAAGAGCAGAGTTAATTTTCTGACTCCAACTTAGCATCCTGTCTGGATAGTCAGCTGCTTCTTAGCTGGGGGTGGGGTGGGGAGGGCATGGGGCATGTGTGACACAGAAAGGGGGCAGAGAGAGAGACAATCAGAAAGACAGACAGAAGGACAGACAGTGAAGAAGCAAGGCAGGCTCAGAGCAAGCTCAGGGACCTTCCAGAGAAAGGTAATTTCCAGAAAAGAATGAGGAACATGGATACAGGCTTCATGCTACTGTTAACCAAATGAACGTCTCTGAGACGTTTGAATTCTGCCAAGAGATGATTCCATATTTTTAAGTTTATCTGGAAGTCTGAATTCCAAATAAGTGGACAAAGAGTACACCAGAATGGAGATTCCTATTTTTTAAAAGGAATCCATTGACATTAGATTTGCTCCAAAGTGTCAGGGTATACGGTAATAATTTATCAGTCAAGTTCTATGTAAGAGATACCTGGCGGAGAACAATAAGAATATGAAATATTTGAAGCCCTGAGGTTCCACCATTAGACCACATGGCCTTGTTTGCATGCACAATGCAGCTCTTGCTCACCACAATATCGCCAGAGTCTTGAGTAAACACCTGGCACATGGGAGGCTATCTCCAAACATTTTCTGAATGGAAAATTCGACTGTTTTTAAAATAATTGCCTGGTTACTTATTTTGATAAATTAGTATATAACTAGGAGGCTTGGTAGCTCAGTGGTTACCCATTGGGTTGTGATCCATAAGGTTTGCAGTTCAAGACCTCTGTGGGAGAAAGACAGGCTTTCTCCTGTCCCAGTTGCTGTCTTGGAAACCCACAGGGGCAGTTCTACCTTATCCTATAGGGTCACTATGAGTCAGCATCAACTCAAGTGCTCAAGTTTAGTTCGGTGTGAGTATAAATCTGGTCCATTTTTCTATAAAATAGGAATTTCTTTAATTGGCCGTGGGAATGCAGGATACGATGATGAAATATGGAGAGTCTCTTCAAATTGGAGAGCAAGACATTACTAATAGGTGTTTCAAGCTTCCCACATTGACTCACATCCCCAGAAAATTCATTGCTGAGGTGAATCAATGAAACCTCTTATTTGGGAAGGAAGTCTCTCCCTTGCTCTGGGAAAGAGAATTGGGTATCTGGATATTGGAATTCAGGGCTTTCTGTCTTCCCACACGATTCAAATGCCAGTGAGGGTAAGAGAGAGACTTTGGCCGGTCTCTCTGGGCCTGGCTGGGAACCCCTGGTAGCACTCACATCCATCCGTTGTCCGCACCTCCATGTGCACCAGGTCCGCCTCCTTATCCAGTCCAGCCACCGACCTGGAGAAGCAAGGGAGAGACAGAGGCTCAGTGGCCACGGGGACGGTAGACAGCAAAGTGGGAAGAGTCACTGAGGACACATTGCTTGAAATCCACTTTCTAAAGAGAGATTCCTCTGAACTGGGTGGTTTGACAGAATATGGTCACTGGTGACCCCCCAATGGCAACTGCCGCAGGCACTATCACCGGTGATGGTTGTGAGGCCACAGTCCTGTAGTTATGTCGGTGAGGAGAGGGGGAAAAGAGTTCACCACAGCCAATGCTTGTCCAAATCCCTGCCCCCCGCCCCTTTCTTACCTCCGCACACTTCCATCTTTCTTCCCCTCCTCCGTCTTGTCAACTCCATGGCTTCCACTGCTTCCTCCCTTGTGCTTCCCAACTCAGAAGGGCTATTCCCATATCCACCACTGGGAGGCGGTGGTCTCCTCTAAGTTCTGGCTTTACGTCACTTTACCCTCCCAAGTCTGATCATTCCTAAGACTCTGCTTATGACCTTTATTTAAAAGCAGTCAAAACCTGCCCTTCTAAGGATGAAATTCTCCCTAAGTTTTGGATGAACAACCTTAAAGGCGGGTGTGTGCTCCATAGCTGGAAGAATGCTCAGAATCCCTGCAAATGAATCCCATGGGTCTGTTCACTTCCACAGGTGATATTGTGTCAGTTGGTTGTTGAATTAGCTATCTGAACCACAGGTAGACCCAGAAAGTGAACTGAAAGAGCCAATACAGGTATGCAGATATTCACGTATTAAAGATCACACAACCTGAACTCTTAGAAAGGGTCTCCCTCATAGTCTATTTACTCGTATGTTAAATATCACTCCAACGAGACTGGTTTCTGCTTTTCCAGTCTTCAATAGCTAAAGAGCAGCAACTTAGAAAGAGGAAGTAGAATTGAAATTGGCGAGACTTAACAGCAGATTACTAGAGAGAGAGAAAGAGAAATAGAAAATCTATAAAAGCGATCGAAGAACTCAAAATCCTTGGTCCACGCCGTAAATCCTCTTACTTCTCAACAGCCCAGAGGGCATGACCTCAACACAGCAGTATTCAGTGTTTGACATTAACACAAAGAAACTAAAGATACAGACAAAGGCTATCGCTATGCAAACAGAATGAGAAACAAAGAAACAGGCTAAGAGACTAGGGTTAAAGTGACATATTTTAGAAAAGACAGTACTAAAGACATTGATAAAACGATCACTTCCTTAAAGGAAAACTTAAGTTAACTAAAAAGTCCATTTATATAATATATTTCACCCCAAAACAGCTGAGCAAATTAGGTTCTACTCTAATGATATTTTCCCCTGATGATCATTAATATAATCTTTTCATTTTGATCACTGTATTGGATACTAACAACAGACTACAAAGGTAAGGAGGGCATTTATCAATACTCCTATTTGACTAAAAGGGAAAGTGAGGCATGGGAAAACTTTACCTAAGTTACCTAAGGTCATACAGAAAGCAGGTGAGAAATACACAGATGGCTTAACTAATCAAGAAGGAACATCCATTCTTCAAGGCTGGTCTCCTCTTCTTGAAGTAGCTTTCATATTCAATTTGCTCATTCTTTGTCAAGCTAGTTTTCAGTCCCACTAGCAGGGCCCTGTTGGCACGTTGGACATCCATATGCAAGGTCAGCAAATTGAAACCACCAGTAGAGGGAGAGAGATGAGCTTTCCACTCCCCAGAAAGTTGCAACCTTGGAAACTCACGCGGGCATCTCTAGCCTGTCCTATAGGGTCACGATGAGTCAGCGTTGATGCGGTGACTGTGGGTCTTCTGAGAGCAGCCCTTGGTCCTTTGTGAATGTGCCCTAGTGGCGATCCTGGGCAAGCTTTATACTGCTAGCCCGAAGGTCAGAGGTAAAGATCCTCCCTGTGTTTTGCACAAAGAAGCTGGTATTTTCAAGATTAGAGATGTCTCAACCTGATGTTCCTCCAGTCTCCCCCCACCCGCCACCCCTCATGCCACTGGCAGGTAGCATGAACTCAATCGAAGCCATAATAATTAAGCCTGACAGACAATTTTGTCGTAGAAGAAGCACAGCCAGAATGCTCCTTTGAGGCAGGCATGGTGAGATTTCGTCTCACATACTTTGCACATGTTCTCACGTGTTGTCAGGGGAGACTAGTCCCTGAGAAAAGCCATCAGGCTTGGTAAAGTAGAGGGTCAGTGGGGAAGAGGAAAACCTCTACAAACGAACTGCCCAGCGGCTGCATCAATGGGCTCGGCATAAAAACGATTGTGATCACAATGCAAAACCGGGCACTGGTGTACATATGGTTGCTGCGGGTTGGAACCGACTCTGTGACACTGTGTTAGGCAGGGTTCTCTAGAGAAACAAAGCCAGGACACAGTATTATATAATCATGATAAATAGATCGATCGATAGATAGATAGATTTATACACCAAGAAGGAGTATAACAACTAATTGGTCCACACAGAAGTAAAGACAGTTCAGCTCAACTCACTTCCATGGAACAGTTAATACACTGGAAGTTCTTCAACTCACATGGTCACATGGGCAGGCCGGGTCTAAGGTCAAGGAAGCAGATAGTGGAGTCCTCTCTCGGGCTAAGCAAGCGGAGTTTGCCCATAGGCAGCAAACAGCAGGTGAGTCACCAATATTCAGCTGCTCAAAAGCTTAGCGAAGCAGGACCAGATAGGATATTGAATACAAACAATGCAAGGCGACTGGATCCACCAGCCTCAAGTTCAAGAGATGTATGCACCAGGAGCATGGCAAAGGCGGGTCTTGAAGGAGCCTCAAGTTCTAGCATCCTGATCCATGGTTTGGCTTGGCCCACAGGTGGTATAGCTCCCAGGTTAAGGGAGAGAACGAACTAGATCTGCAGCATGTTCCAGCACGCTCCAATCACCAGAAAGAAAGTGGTGGTGGTGGTGGTGGTGGTGATGGTGGAGGAGGTGGTGGTAGTGGTGGAGGTGGTGGAGGAGGTGGTGGTGGTGTGGTGTGGTAATGGTGGAGGAGGAGATGGTGGTGGTGGTAGTGGTGGAGGAGGAAATGGTGGTGGTGGTAGTGGAGGAGGAGGTGGTGGTGGTGGAGACTTACATATCCGTTTATCTCTTTGCTCTCCAATCAAACTGTGACTTGATTAATCCCACATGTTCCTATTGGCCAGATTGGCACAATAAACGTAATGATTACAGTCTACCCCTTGCCATCTTTACACCTGTACACAATTCTTTAGCCATATACAATTTCCAGTCATTAATGAAATAACACTCCTAACATCATACATATAAACAAAAATGCACTGAATCTAATTGTACCCGGTACATTGTACATGAGCCAAGGAGAGATATTCAATAAGCACATATAAAGAATAAATACTGACCATCAGAAGCCTCACTTTTGCATTTGATCATAGTGGTAACTGATGAGTAGGAGGTTACCTTCTTCTACTACTCATTTTTGGATAACCTTTGCCCTCAGCAAGCACCTCAGCTGGCTGTAGTTCTTTGCCTGGGGGAGGGGGGGTGACCCTGACCTTCATTCCTGAGGGGTCTGGATCATTAGATGTCCTGTCAGGATTGGGTTTCTGTAGCTTAACATTTTTTTAAATCACAGGGCATGGTAGTACTAAAAGACAGCCTACAGGATATCCTAGATTCCAGATATATTCTTCTTTACCTCCATTATGTAGCACCAATCCAATGTCCCCTTGGTAATCAGGATCAATCACATCACTCAGTACAGTGACCCCCTTCCTGACTTGTTGATACAAAGGCATGAGAAGCCCAAAAAGGCCAGGTCAGAGGGGGGGGGCATTCTCAGCTACCCATCAGTGGAATCACCGTTGTATTTCCAGGTGGGAGAGTTACTTCCTTTGAGACTAGGGGCAGGAAGAAAAAATGCTGCTAGTGGATCAGTAGAAATAATCGTGAGTGATCCCACTCCGGCTTCCAAATCTTGGTTCCTGAATCCATGAATCCTGGCTATTGGAGACACGGCACCATATATTGGCTGCTGGTTTAGAGCATATACAGCTTCCCGGAGAACATCGCCCCAACCCTGCAAGGTGTAGCCACCAACTGGCGCCATAATTGTGTCTTCAGGAGGCCTTTTCCTCATTCTATCAAGCCAGCTGCCTCAAGAACATGATACGACCAGTCGATTCCATGGTCATGGGCCCATTGCCACATTTCCTTTGCTGTGAAGTGAGTTCCTTGATCTGAAGCAATGCTAAGTGGGATGGCAGGTCAGTGGATGCGGCATTCTGTGAGTCCATGAGTGGTAATTTGGGCAGAAGCATTGCGTGCAGGGAAGGCAATTCTGTATCCAGAGTCGGTGTCTATTCTAGTAAGAACAAAATGCTGCCCCCTCCATGACAGAAGTGGTCCTATGTATTCAACCTCCCACCAGATTGCTGGTTGATATCGCCAAGGAATGGTCCCATATCTTGGATTCAATGTTGGCTTCTACTGCTGGCAAATGGGGCAGTCAGCAGTGGCCATGGCCAAGTCAGCCTTGGTAAGTAGAAGTCCATGTTGCTGTGCCCATGCATAACCTCCATCCCTGTCCACTTTGTTCATGTGTTATTGGGCAGTGACAGGAATGGCAGAGGAAAGAGGAGGACAAGTCTCCACAGTGTGTGTCATCTTATCCACCTGATTGTTAAAGTCTTCCTCTTCAGAACTAACCCTTTGGTGAGCATTCACATGAGACAAGATTTTCTTTACTTTCTTGGTCCATTCAGAGAGGTCTATCAACATACTTCTTCTCTACACTTCCTTGTCACCAATTTTCCACTTATGGTCCTTCCAATGTCCTGACCATCCAGCCAAGTCATTAGTCACAGCCCATGAATCAGTATATAATTTCACATTTAGCCTTCCAGGCAAATTGAATGGCCAGGTGCACTGCTCAAAGTTCTGCCCATTGGGAGGATTTCCCATCACCACTGTCCTTTAGGGAGATCCCACAAAGGGGCTGAAGTGCTGCTGCTGTCCACTTATGAAAGGCACCTGCATATCATGCACAGCCATCAGTAAACCAAGCCTGAATTTTCTGTTCTTCAGTTAAAGTATCATAATAACTCCCCAAGATGCCATAGGTGCAGACTTGGAGAAGGAAGGTAGTGTGAGCGGAATGGAGACTTTGGGTATTTGGGCCACTTCTGCATGCAGCTTCCTTGCCCCTTCAGGTCCTATTCTAGCCCGAGCTCATATTTACCTTTTCCACTTAATGAGGGAGTGTTGCTTTGCACATCCAACTTTCTGACTCTGTGGGTCAGAAAATGCCCACTTCTTGATGGGCAGCTCAGGCCTCTGGGTGACTTGGTGGTCTGTGGTGAGGTGTTCATTCTCCACTAAGGCCCAGTAATAGGCCAATAGCTGTTGTTCAAAAGGGAAGCAGTTGTCTGCAAAGGATGGCAGGACTTTACTCCAAAATCCCAAGGGTCTACGCTGTGATTCACCAAGAGGGGCCTGGAAAACACACCACACTGCATCTCTATCTACAACTGACACCTCAAGCCCCATTGGGTCAGCTGGATCATATGGTCCCAGGGGCAAAGCAGCTTGCACAGCAGCCTGAACCATTGCAGAGCCTTTTCCTGTTCTGGGCCCCACTCACAGTTGGATGCCTTTCATGTAACTTGATACATAGGTTGGATTAGAACACCCAAACGAGGGATATGCTGCCTCCAAAATCTGAAGAGGCCCACTAGGCGTTGTGCCTCCTGTTAAGTTGGTGGGGGGAGGGGAGCAGATGCAATAGCTTATTTTTCAC
The DNA here is from genome assembly GCF_050624435.1 of Tenrec ecaudatus. Classification (NCBI taxonomy): domain Eukaryota; kingdom Metazoa; phylum Chordata; class Mammalia; order Afrosoricida; family Tenrecidae; genus Tenrec; species Tenrec ecaudatus. The sequence goes on along the minus strand of NC_134545.1, from coordinate 89,755,260 downwards.
TTTAGTAAGACTGTCTGGACATGCCCACACCATTGGACTCCTAGACATTTCTACTGAGGTGGAGAGAACCTAAATCTTCATTGGGTTGATTCCCCAACCTCTTGTACGCAGATGTTGTCCCAATGAATCTATTCTTTGATACATCCTCCTTAGTGGGTCCAAGCACCTTAATGTCATCAATATAATGGACTAGTGTGACATTTTGTGGAAGAGACAGGTGATCAAGGTCCCTTTGGACTAAATTATGGCACAGGGAAGAAGAGTTGATGTACCCCTGGGGGAGAGTTGTGAAAGTGTATTGTTGCCCCTGCCAACTGAAGGCAAACTGCTTCTGGTGGTCCTTCGAGACTGGTATTGAGAAGGTGGCATTGGCCAGATCAGTAGCTGCATACCAAGAACCAGGATAAGTACTAATTGGCTCACATAAGGAAATCACATCCAAAATGGCACCTACAATTGGAGTTACCACCAACACACTGTCATTCTCCAAGAGTCATCTGGTTTTTTTACAGGTCAAATAGGTGAGTTAAATGGGGATGTAGTAGGAATCACCACCCCTGCATTCTTTGAGTCTTTGATGGTGGCACTGATCTCTGCAATCCCTCCAGGAATGTGGTACTGCTTTCGGTTTACTATTTTCATAGGCAATGGCAGTTTTAATGGTGTCTACTTAGCCTTTCCTACCATGATAGCCCTTATTCCACATTTCAGGGATCCAATATGGGGGTTCTGCCAGTTACCAAGTATGTCTATTCCAACGATGCATTCTAGAACTGGGGAAACAATGACAGGATGGGTTCGGGGGCCCACTGGACCCACAGTGAGGTATACCTGAGCTAAAACTTCATTGATAATTTGACCTCCATAAGCCCCCACTCTGACTGGTAGGCCGTGAAAACATCGTGTGTCTCCTAGAATTAGTGTCAGTTCAGAGTCAGTGTCCAGTAGTTACCCCAAAGTTAGATTATTTCCTTTCCCCCAATGAACAGTCACTCTTGTGAAAGGCCACAGGTGGAAGGCTAGAAGAAAGACTAACAGTATAAATCTTCGGTGATGTAGCAGGGTCCTTTCTTCAAAGGCACCTGGCCTTCCCCTCAATCAAGGGGATGTGTGTCTTGATTGAGTGGTCGTGACTCTCTATAGCAGTGGTTCTCAATCTTCCTAAGCCATGACACTTTCATACAGTTCTTCATGTTGTGGTGACCCCCCAACCATGAAATTATTTTCATTGCTACTTTATCACTGTAATTTTGCTATTGTTATGAATCTGGCAACCCCTGTGAAAGGGTCATTCGATCCCCAAAGGGGTCGCGGCCCACAGGTTGGGAACTGCTGCTCTATGTGCAAATCTCAGAGTTTGCTTAGGGCAGTTCCCACTGTTAATCCTGATGCACATAAAATAGCAGTCACAGGAGTCTTCAGAGATGCTGTGCCCACTTCATACACTTGTTCCTGATGGTTGTGGCGAAAGGTATGTCCTCAGGGCACTCCATTTTTGCATCTATGGGATTACTCTGATAGATCCATTCCAACATACCAATTTCCCTAAGCTTTTGGATGCCTTCTTCTCCAGCGTACCACGGAAGGCCAGGTACCTCAAGTTGGTCTAATCTAGGCCATCAGCCATCTCAAGCTTCAGTGAGCCAACCAAATATGCTTTTAGATCATCTCTTAACCTCTCTTGCTGAGACACTGAAAAAAGAATCTGTAATTAGGGAAACTCACACTGTCAAGGAACTCAGACTGGTCTAATGTTACACTTCTTGCACCGGTGGACATCCCACACTCTTAGTAGCCATTCCATGGCTATCTCCCTGAGTTCTGCTTGAGTATAGCATACGTTTTCTTGAGTCGTCTTCTGAACCTCATCGTTAGGGCTGTAACTGTTTACCAGAGGAGAAAGACCAGGCTCTCTCCCATGGAGCTGCTCCTTGGTTTTGAACTTCCCATCATGCGGATCACAGCTGGACTCAACCACAACACCACTGGGGCTCTTTTCCAAGGGATCAAGGTAGCAATTTTTTCTAAGCTCTCGAGTTATTTCAATGTGCCATTATATCTGAGGATCACTGCTTTGTATGACTCAGTCACATCCCTTACGCAATTACTAATTAATTTCTGCATCAAATGAATTAATCTTGTTAACCTCAAACCCACCCTATAGGACAGAAGAGAACTTCCCCCATTGAGTTTCCTAAACTGAAATGTTTTTGTATGGGAGCAGATTGCCAGATTTCTTCTCTAGCAGATTGATAGGTGGGTTCCAGCCAGAACCTTCTGTTTAGCAGCCAGGAGCTTAGCCACGCACCACCAGGGCTCCTGTGTCTTTCCTCCTTGGGTGTAATTCTTAAGGATTTATATTGCATTTCCCTTTAAATATTTGACACCCATGTTCCTAGGACGTAGAAAGTGCTACCTTTTTGATAGTGCATGATGTTACTGGACTTATGAATCAATCTCCCGCACCTCCTGTGAGAAGCCAACAATTCCACATGAAGCACACACAAGGGGACACAGCCAGGACTGAGGGCCGCCACAGAGACTGCGCAGTCTATACGGATGCAATCTCTGCTCCACAGCCTCCCTGTGCTTTTAATAAACAAGCGAGCATTCTCAGGATTAGAGCCTTCTTAACCTGTTACTCTTCCATTCTCTCCTTCACTCACCCCCCCCCCCCCCCCATGATCACTGGCAGGTAGCATGAACCAAACGGAAGCCATAATAGACAAACCTGACTGTGTTCTATGAGTACTATGCTGTGTTTACAAAAGGAGTTCTGGTGCCCCGGTGGGCGAGCACTCAGCTGATAACCCAAGAGATTGGTGGTTAAAACCCACCAATCGCTCTGGGGAAGAATGATGGGGACGTCTGATTTCATAAAACTAATTACAGCCTCGGGATCCCAATGGAACAGATCCGTGCTGTCCTCGGGAACCAATGCAGCAGCAATGGGTTTTATTGAGACAAGAAGGCAAGTCCTTGCCACCTCAGGTGCTTACAAAAGACAAGACGGATTTCAACAAGCACAGAGAGTGTGCCCTTTCTTAGGGCTGCTCTCTTCCTTTCATCCATCTCAACGTGTTCATGCTTTGAAAGGCTAGAATCACAAACCACATCTCTGGGAAGCCTTGCCTGGCCACTCCCACTCATGCTGACCTCTGCCCTTTGCTCTGTTAGAGACTCAGAATGTGCAGTGGACATCTGTCAGCGCTTGGTTGTGTCTTTGGAGTTGGGATTGCCTTGCTAGAAGGGACACATCTGGTTTTAGTCTATTTGGTAATTCCTTCCCTTCCATTCTTGATAGACCTGTCTCTCTGACTCAAGCATTTGTTTTTGACCAGGGCTCCTGAGTTGGCACATGGCCAGCAGGGGATCGACATCACCTTGGCTTCTGTGATTTAGGGTATCAAGACGAGTTAGAGGACTTCCCGAGGGTTTCTCCACGCGGAACCGGAACAAGCAACTGTCTTTGCTCTTTTTGTTCACCAGGTCAAAAGTGTCAGGAGAAATGTTTTCCAGCATGACAGTCGCCCAGAGAGGAAGATTAGATCTGAGAGAATGGTGGCGGTCACAAAGAAAAGAGCTGATTGGGTGACTGAGGGTTGCCATGTAGGAAGAGGGAGGAGGGTAAAAGAGAAACGAAGGAGAGGGAAGATAGGACAAACAGAAAGACAGAAAGAAACATACAGACTCAGAAAGAGAAAGCATACATGTGTGTGCACCCACACACAGATCTAGATCATCCACTGCCACAAATGAACACAGGGAGAAACAATGAGAGGCTAATAATGATAAATATGTTTGAAGATATTTCATGCAAAATTCAGTCAGTTTTCATTTCTGTTCCAACTTTGCAGCCTATTCCTCTACCCCAAACCATAAGAGTACCTTTGCATGTGAATGTGCATGCACACACACACACATACACACACACGTAAGCACACACACATATTTAAGCACCCACATATGTATACATATATATTTGTGTATGTATACATATATACTACTGAGCACAAATGTATATATTTTGTATGTGTATACACTTTTATATAAATATTTATATATATTTGGAATTGATGAGTTAAGCTTAAGTCATCAATCACAAATTAAAAGTATTATTCTTAATATGCAGCCATTTGGACAATATAATCTCTTCCTAAGGGCAGGGACAAGGCCCTGATTATATTTCTCCAATATTTGTCATGTACCCAGCCCAGGATTCAAAAGATCTGATTAACTATTGAATTCAGAGATTTGTACTTCAAAGTTACTCTATCCATTTGTCCACAGGGGACGGGGTTCATTTGTTCAGGTGGCCAGAGAGGGTGTGAAATATCTTCCAAGTTGGGAGGGAAACCTCTATTCATTATAATCCGAAGTGACGTCCTTGTCCAGGGCACAGAAACTTACTGCCCCTCTGGGCTGTAAGAGGGGCAGAAGTCTAGGGGATCTCAGCCTGGGAACTAGGAACATTTTGGATCAAGTGGTTTTAGTGGGGGCCTGACCTCTGCACTGCAAGCAGCCTCCTTGACTGGTCGGATCACAAATCCTGGTAAGCAACCTCTGCTGTAGGCTCCACTCCTCCCTGATGCAGAAGTAATTTTACTAATAGTTTAATTGCACTTGTGCAGTCACATCTCACTTGAATTGATAAGAGTTTTGCTGACTAATATATCATTTTTATTGGTATAGCATCAATAAATATCTGTTTAATACATGATGGTTTCATTGGTCAAACTTCTTAAAATCTGGAATCCTATCTAAAATGGTCTTCCCCTCCACACCTTCCATGTCAGACTTGAACACATTGTTGAATCTCAAAGTCAAACCTTTTAACCTCTGTTTCTTAGTGCCATGCAGGGGTGCTGCAAAGGGGAATCCAGCACTCTCAGCGAGCCTTCAGAGTGTTCAAGTGGGTTTCTCGGGGGGAGGGAAAGTATTGAATGTTGTCACTAATTTGATAACAACCCAAGAGGCCAGAAACAGATGATCAGGTGGACCCCTGAAAAGTTAAGGAGGAAGGTAAAAGTTATTGTCCCAAATTGCAGACCCTTTTGAGTCTAAGGTAGAAAATAAGCCGTCAGAGGACAGAAGCCAGCTCAGAGTATCCCACACTCACAGATATTACAGGGGGACAAAGTGAAAAAGGAGTCAGTGAAGGGGGTATCCACACCTATTTCTACCACTTGAACACTGTTCAAACAGTCTCCAATCCCGAGCTAAACAGCAGGATGGATAGGAATCTTGACAGCTCAGCCCAATGTGACGGACCCTGAGAGAGTCGGAGGAAGCCACCTGTCAAATACAGTGATCCAGCCCAACCTCTGCAATCTCAGTAAATTGAGTTTCACAAAAGTGCCCAAAGGCAGACAACTAGTTATATTGATTCCAATTGGGGCCTCCAGCTCGGCGGGCTTCCTCGTCACACACCTCTGAGAAAGGGAGGAAACACGGAGCCGTGCATGCTGTTCTCCCTTTGGGCGTCATTCCCGGGGCCAAAACTGCGTCGGGAACAAGAAAGCAGGAGGCTGGGATATAAATGAGAGCGTGATGGGGGGCACATATTAATAAGGTCAGGGTTTAAATGGTGTACAAGCTTCCTAAGAACTCTCGTGTCGTGGGCAGCTCATTGGGCAGCTAAGTTCAATGTCTGCAGTTTGAAACCACCAGCTGCCCAGGGGAAGAAGACAAGGCGTTCTGCTCTCTAAGTGCACAACTCTTCTTCATGGGAACCATCGAATTGTAAGATGTCTGAATTATATGCTCATAAAATCGTTAACGAAAATAAAAAGAAGTGAAGAGACAAGAAATGAAGACATTTTGACCTAAGAATTATAATAAAATGTTTTCATTTCTTAAAAGAAAAAGACGAATGGGCTTGGAAGCCCAAAGGGGAAGTTATATTCAGTCCTGTTGGGTTACTATGAATTGGAATTGACTCATAAATAGATCTCATCGATGTTATTATTGGAGCTAAATGAACTAAATACCCCAAAACCTTAGAGGAGGATCATGTGGCGACAACAGTTAACACTACAGAATGCTCCGGAGGGGCAACTAAAAGCAGCAGACTCTCCTCAAGATGATTGACAGGTGGCTGAAACAATGGATTCAGGCCCAGGAACAATTCTGAGGACGGCGCAGGACTGTTGGGCATAGGGTCGCTGTGGGCTGGAACCAACTCCATGGCCCCGAAGAGCAACATACAATGCGTACGTTTACAGAAGTGACATTTCCTTAAGTGTAATTATAGTTGTCGAGCACCACTAACGTGCAAACAATTTTACTACTAAATAAGTATACTATCTCATTTAACTTTAAGTAAACTTTTTTTTTCTTTCAGACCAGTGTGGTTTTTCGGTACATGGCGATCCTATGAACAAGAGAAGTCATAAGTGCATCGTGCCTTACAGCTGTTATTGTGTTTCAGATCATTGTTGCAGCCATTGCGCTAATCTCTCCCACTGGGCACCTTCCCCCCTTTCAGTGGCCTTCTCCTTTACCAAGCAAAATTTCCTTCTCCAGGGACTGGCCGCTCCTGATCACATATCCAAAGTATGTTAGACAATGTCACACCATCCTGCCTGCTGAGGAATATCCTGGCTATACTTCTGAGAGACACTTGTTCATTCTTTTGGCAGTCCTTGATATACTTAATATCCTTCACCAACAACAAAATTCAAATGCATCCGTTTTTATTCGGTCATCCTTATTCATTGTCTGGTTTTTGCATGCATATGAGGCAATAGAAAATGCCAAAGCTGATTGTGAACAGAGGCATCATTTATTTTATATTCAGAGGAGCACACGGAGATTTTGAGATGTCAGGTTACCTAGCCATGGAAAAAAAAAGACAGAGTGCAGATTCAAACACAGTCTGTCATACTCTGCCTTTGGTTGTCTGTGTACCTCAAATTGTTCTTGATTCTAGATTGCAATCCCCTTAGAGACGGGCTGTTGGTCTGATTAAACTATGTTCCCTTTGTGCCTAGCCTTCACCCTGGCTCCATTCTGCTCAAATATCTGTTGTGTAGATAAATACATGACAGAGAGCCATAAGAATACCAAACGTGTGTTTAGGATAAATGTTGAAAAGAGTTCTTTCATATGGAGAAACAGATATCATTCGCTTAATTCATCTGTAGACAATTAAGTGAATAAATCTTCGTTTTACATTCAACTGCAATTTTCACCATTTATCTTCAAAGCAGTACTAGATCTGTCAAACACAGCTATCTGTGATTTGCTTGAGAAGTGTAATCATCCTTTGAACATGCTGGAGAGGTGGTGCGAAAACCCAGCACACTGAAGCCACTCCAAGGATACGGCTCTTCTAGTGGATGCTCTGGGAATCTCCCACCCAGATGATAAACATACCCCTTCCTCTAAGGATCCCTGGTGGTGCAGAGGTTAACCACTTGGTTGCCAACCTGACGGATGGTAGCTTGTGCCCACCAGTCACTCCACAGGAGAAAGAGATGGTAGTCGGCTTCTAGAAAGATTACAGCCTTGGAAATTCATGGGGCCGATCACCTCTGTCCTACAGGGTCGCCATGAGTCAAAGTGAACTTGGCAGCAGCCCGTTTGTTTTTTACCTATTGTTCCCTCCACCCGGCTTAGCATCTAATTTCTAAATGCAGACTCTCAGATCCATGTCTGTGCTATATGGCAGAGTCCTCCCTACAGCTGCTTCAAACAGGGCTTGACCTCAAGTCAAGTGGAGTTAAAAAAAAAAGACTTCCCAGATTTTAACTTAATTTTGCAACATTTTAACATGTGGCTTAGAGAAATTGTCTTGGGTATTTTAAAATTGAGTCCAGAAAGAAGAGAACCCTGAAAAAAAAATGACAGAAAGTGTATGTCCTTTAAGATTATGGGATCAGGGCCTTTTGTGGACGGTAATTAATAACTAGAGGTAAGCTTGAAGAGCCTCAAGGAGAAGAGAGATGTGATATGACACAGGCATGGTGGTACATACTGTACATACATGCTATAGGGAAGGATAGCTTACAAGAGATGTATCTGGAGACAAAATAAAGCAGAATTTGAAAAGCCACCAATCCAGGATAACGGATCATTTCCTACCTACACGAATCCCTTCCATTTGGTTTGTTGTCATTGCACAAAGTCCTCTGTGCCTAAAACCATCTTTATTCTATTTAAGAACAGATTTTCATAAAGATATCCTTTATTGCAAACTGGTTCTTGTAGAATGCTCTATGTGATTTAAAATTTTATCTTTTTCTAGTTGCCAGGAGATACCTACAATAGACAACTCTGGGCATGAGTGGCCCCAAAGAGGAGGGCTTTGTGGAGATCTTCCTCAAACATTATCCCGAGCCCCTTCCTGCCCAGGAGAGTCAGCAACTTCAGCCACTCACGTGGGCTGCAAGGTAATGACAAGAAAGGCAAGCTCCGGGTAGCAGTCGTGTTGGGTGAGACGCCCTCACACATTCAAATCCTGTCATGTGAGAAGAGCAGAGAGAGTTTGACTAGACAGAGTGTCTGTTAAAACTTGGACTGAGCAAGCGTGGCTTTCTTCATCTCCACCACCAATGGGTGGGTCATAATTGGAAGTACATCGCCATGCCAACTCCCTGATGAATTCCACTGACATGTAAGCCGTGAGCTCTGACTCTATGTCTACCACCACCAAGATGAAAGAGGAAGGAAGGTGCCAGCAGAAGTAAGATAATGCCGCAGCCTTCTAGAAGAGCCAGGCGGTGTGGGAACCAGAGGTGTGCATTTAGTGAAAGAAAATGTGGCAAGCGCTTCAAGTGGAGGAATTCAGCAGAGTCCTGTGAGAGGACACAAGGGTTGGATTTGATGAATAAGTAGAGAAGAGAGGCACTTACAGGTGCCACACAAGTAGATCCCGCTGGCCCACCACTGTGGTGGCCCTCTGACCTGTAAAACACACATTTACCAAGTGGGGCCTGGACACTCAGACAGGGCATCGGATATAATTTGAGACATACAGGCTCATTAAGGAGCAAATTCATTAACCTCTTTAAATCTCCAATTCTCTATAGTCACAACTTCTTCAAAATGCAACACTTGATGCTACATTGATAGAGTGGGTATACTAGGTCCTGGGCACCTTAGGGAGCACACATTTCATCATCCACTATGTAAAACCCCAAACCTCACTGCCATTGAGTCCATTCAGCCTCCCAGCATCCCTATCGGGCAGAGGAGGATGTTCCTTAAGATTTCCAAGGCTGTACATCTTTTCAGAGGCAGATAGCCTCATCTTTCTCTTGCGGAAGAGCTAGTGGGTTTGAACCACCATCCTCTGGTTAGTAGCCCAATGCTTAAACCACAGCACCACCTGGCTTTGTTTACACCGTAGTATCTAACACAACTTTGCATTGGGATGCAGTACAAAGAATCCTGGACCAGGGGGAAAACACCACCATTCTAGCCATAGTCTGTATTGACCATCTGTATAATCGTCATGTCACTGGGTCTAGCTCTCCTTCTGCCCGAAGGAACAGGTGAAAGAGGGGCCCAGGGATACTTCCCATCCCTGGTCTCTGAGGTTCAGTCACTCTGCAGCTGTTTCGAAGGAGGCATTTCCAGCTCCTTCTTTGCCCTTTGCAACTATGATACTCCTGATTGTCAATGCTCTTCCATGATCGCCCTCAGCCCTCCCCCTTCTCTGTGAATGAACATTACTAATCACGTGCGTTTGACAGCAGACAGACCTCTGGCTGCTGAGAACCCTTTGTATCTCTCACAAGCAGGTGCCCATCCAGCTAGCGAGTGTCTCCTGAGCATCCTGGACCTGCCAGAGGTCACCTGTATGGCAGAAGAGATGAAGCAGGACAAGGGCAGATTAAGGAGCTTCTGGGAATTTAACAGCAGGAGACCAGGAGTCTTGACTGGTTTCAGAGCACTTTCACATTATCATCTTGTTTTATCATCTTAACAGTCTTGGTGTTAAGCAACTTTAATTCTTAATATATAGACAGGAGTACAAAGGGAAGAGCTGAGCCAGTCAGGGTGCAGTACAGCACCGAGGAAACATACAACTTTCCTCTAGTTCTTTGGTATCCCCCCCTCACATACACACACACACTGTCATGACCTCAGTTCTACCTTACAAATCGGACTAGACTAGAGCATGAGTACTACTACACATAAGAGCCCGCAACACAGGGAATTCAGGATAGATAAACCCTTCAGGGCCAACAATGAGAGTACAGATGCCAAGAGACTTAGGGGAGGGTGGGGGAGATAGGGGGAATCAATCCCAAGGATCAATCTAGAAACCCCTCCCAGAGGGACAAACAACAGAAAAGTGGGTGAGGGGCAATGGAGGATGATGTAAAATATGGGGAAAATAATCTATAACTTATCAAGGGTTCATGAGGGAGGGTAGCAGGGGGAGGGAGGGGGAGAAATGGGGAGCTGATATCAGGGGCTCAAGAGGGAAAATAATACTTTGAAAATGATGACGGAAGCACGTGCACAAATGTGGTTGACACACTGGATGACTGTGACAAAAGTATCTGCAGACATCAGTATCTGCAGACTCTAAGTCCAGGGCTCTCAGTGATGGTGGAACGTGGGCGGTTGCCCAGGTAGACCTGGAGACCATATGTAAAGACACGCAAAATGATGCGGCACTGGCGGGATGAGCAGGAGGAATCCCTTGAGTTAATTAAAACGAGGCAAAGGGCATTAAGAAGACAGCTGGGGAGGTGTTTTGTGGAAGTTCTAGAGAAGAAAGGGAATCGGGTGTATTTATAGACAAATAATGGGCAGAAGAGGGGAAAAATGTGCTGCCTCCGGCAATTCTCATCACGTTAATGGATGTTGCCAATTACTGTGGTAACACTTTTAATTGGATCTCAGCTCTGAAGAGAATAAAATCAGACTTTCCTAGGCTTCACCTCAAGACTCTCAGGGCACACGTTCTGCGACATTATGCCAGTGCAGAGCTGTTGGTCCAAAGGGTACATTGATAGCTTTCCTTGCAAGCAAGGCCAGACCCAAGCTGGGATTAAGGGGAGTAGTTAGAAAAAGGGCATCTGCTTTGTGGGGTTCTGTGCATACATGGAAATGGGTCTAGAAGGAAATTACACTGGGAAAAACGCTGGAGTGGCAGCATCCCCAGTGACAATATAATGGTAGTTAGAATTTGTGCATTCCTTTATTTGGAATAGCTCCTGTATTAAGACATGGCTTTGTGCTATTTCATATCCCACCCCTAGAATGGAAATATCTTGAAAGGAGTTACCTCATCATTGTAACCTCACTTCCTAGCCCAGAGCAAGCACACCACTGCTTATCAAACGTGCTAGACTTCCTACTGGGTTTTTACCCATGAAGGCCTCGAGGCTCAAGTAGTCACCACATCGATAAAGGGCAACTCCCAGACTCGAGTGGGGCCTTTGCTGAGCACCCATCTTCTACTTGAATCTACTGAGAGGCACCTTGGAGGTCAGACCGAATGATCTGTTTGGGAAAGATCCCAACCTTGAGAGCCTCAGGCAGCACGGGCCTCCTCGGCACACATGAGATTGGCAGGAGCTTGAACCAATCAAAGGCAAGTCTTGTGTGTGTGTGTGTGTGTGTGTGTGTGTGTGCGCGCACGCGCATGTGTTGTTTTGTTTTTCCTAGAATCAAACACACATTACAGACCTGGGGTTACAGAGCCACCTTAAGAAGCACTGTGTCCTTTGCCTTGTTTTAATTAACTCTAGGGATTCCTCCCATCCATGCCGTCAGTGCTACATTATTTTGCATTTCCTTACAGAAAGATCGGTTTCATTATTGGCGGGGAGCACTTTTAACAGTGAAATAGAGGTAAATAATGTATAGGGGACTGCATGACCAGCATTGGTAACTAGACAATCAATTGAACTAGACACCATCTAACAAGAAACTCTCAATGTTTAAAATACACCTCTTGTTTAGATCATCCTTGGCTTTGATCACCTCTGAGCCATTGTGAGGTGCAGGGAGGGGTCGGGAGGGGTGCACCCTGCTGGTCACTATGGAAATATATTAAGGCCAAATCTTCTGATACCCAGAGGTGTTTTTAGCTGGATTAAGCTTCCAGCTCTGGGGAAAATGTATGGTCTTCAGCATGAATGCTCTTCCCATCTGCCAGGGCAGACAGTGTAAGCTCCACACTAGGCCTCTGCATCTGAGTGTAGCCCACTCGAATGAAACGAGAGTTGTTGACTTTTGCAGAAGGAAGTGGTGGAAACCAACTGATATTCATCGGCAATGCCAATAAGAGTGCAGTTGTTGCCTGATGCCCAAGCAAGGTTTACTGATGTGTCAAGATAGTTGCATACTTTTTGATAAATTGATCCTCTAAATTCTATCACATCATTGACATTAGTGGGTAGCTGGAGGTCCCAGTCCTTGTAGCCCACGACAAACTTAGTCCTTATCAGCTTTGACTTGGCATTTTCGAAGGTCATCTGATAACCAGCCAGCCAGCCCTCACAGCAAAGACAGCTGAGCCGTGGACTGCAGGTCCAGCAACATCAAAGTCAACATCACAGTCAAGGATCTGGTCTTCAACTGCAATTTCTGTCCCCAGAGTAATATCAGTGTTCTATTTTTTTAGCATCAAATGTCAACTTTCAACCTTGGTAAATCTGGTCTTCAATTGCAATTTCTGTCCCCAGAGTAATACTAGCAGTCTATTTTTCTGGGACATTCCGAACATACCCACACCATGTATATTTTGTCTTCACAGTCCCAGTATGTTTCCTGGTGTCTATGTTAGACGAACCAGAGGTTGAGTGTTCCACACCACCGCCAGACTGTTTTCACGTCCATTGCATCAACCCCAAACCAAATCCTTTGTTGAACACATTTTTGGCAGCATGGATGGAGGAACACGCACTGACCATGTGTAGCTCTGCCTTTAGGTTCCACGGCAAGACGGTGGGAAGGAGTGGCCCGTGACCTAAAAGGGAACTGCCACACGGCTCCACTAGCAGCTGAGGCCATTCTCTTGCTCAAACTTGGGTGGCAGCTCAGGGTGAAGTGAAGGAGACCTAACCTTGCTTTTCAACACTTGCAATAGGTCTTCTGCAGAAGATTGACCCAATGGAATGTGACCTTTGATGTCTCTACTGATGCTTCCATGAGCATTGATTGTGGATCCTAACCAGACAAAATTCTTGACACCTTCGATCTGAAAGCATCAGTCAACCACAAGGCGCCAGGTATTGATGGAATGCTAACTGAAACATTTCAACAAGCTGATGAAGCACTGGAAGGAAATTTGGAGGACAGCTTTGGCCAACTGTCTGGAAGCGATCCATATTTTTGCCTATTCCAAAGAACGGTGACCCAACCTAATGCTCAATTTAGAGAACAATATCACTAATATCGCATGCAAATCTTAGTACAGGTCTTTACTTAGTGACTAGCTTTTGTTGAGTTGACACTGACTCATGCAGATTCCATCAGTGTCTGTGTCTAACTTTTCTCCATAGGGCTTTCAATGCTTAAATATGGGAAGCAGATCTATAGGCCCTTCTTTCAGGGGGCTTTTGGGTGGACTGGAACCTGCAACCTTTCAGAGAGCAGCTGAGGACATTAACCCTTTGCACATGGCCTAGGGAATACTCAACACATCAGTCATTATTCTGGTCTTCCTAATGGTCAGGCTTTGGCCTTCTCAGCTGTCCTGACACCCTACACTCACCCTGCATTTGTCTATATGGATAACGCTGTAGGCACATGATCCAGTTGAGGTGCAGGGATGAGACGGGTAGGCAAAAACCACAAGATCCTACTGAAAAGTACAGTGGTGAACTCCTCCCTCCCCATCCTGCCAAGAGGCTCCGTCCTAAGCCACTACACATTCCAGAGACAACGTTTGGAAGAAGCGGAAGCTGGGACAATTCCACCTCCGTGTGTGTGCGCAGCCCGTGAGCTGCTGCTCACACCTGCATCCGTCAGCCAGGAGCAGGGCGGCCCAGGGGAGGAGTGAGAAGTCAGGCCCTCTGGGACAATTAAAATTAAACTGAACCCGATGCTCTGGAATCCTCTCTTGGGAGCCATTCCGCCTAGTCTGGGGTTGGGGCAAGATCACTTAATAGGCCCTTTTTCATCTTTAATTTCTCTGATTCAGAAAGTTTACAAGATCAATTGCGAAGAGGGCTAATGTGAGGAGATGAGGCAGCAAGTTACTTAGGGCTCAGAGTCAGCTAATTCTTTAGCTTCTAACTAGAGCCCACAGGGACCCACTTACAGAAAGCTGGAGAACTCTTTGCCTCGCTCAATCGCCCCTCCCATCCCCAAATCCCCTCTAAATAAAGAATATGAATTGCAATCCAGCAAGAACAGCCTATCAGCTTCAAACCAGCCAGCACTCTCCAGGAATCTCAGGAATATTGTCCTTCCAACACTTATGCTTCATTGTATCATAGGCCTCCCGATAGCACTGGGCTCATACTGCCCTTACAATAAGTATGCTTCTCCTATCACAGGGCTCATGAGTTCAGAGCAAGGTTCTCTCACCATCTTCACACCAAGGGTCCTGGAGACCTTATGTCTTGTAAGGCCACCTGAGCCAAGGCAATGTCAAGCCAGATTCAATGGATCGTCTAACCACATGGGTTTAAATCCATTACTCCTAGTGTCTAGCTGTGCAACTTTAACCATGCTATGTCACCTCTCCATGCCTTGTTTTCATTATCTGTAGATGGAGGAGGCATCCCTAGCTGTACGAGTGTGTCTAACTGGGGTGGCTTGCGTGCTGCCGTGATGTTAGGCCATCAGTATCTCAAATACCAACAGGGTCACCCATGGCACGTGGGTTTCAGCAAAACTTTCAGACAACCACTTGCTGGTAAGAAAGGCCTGGTCAGCTCTACATCTGGATACGAGCCAATGAAAATCCTGTAATCACACCAGAATACTGTCCCGTATGGTGCTGAAAGATGGGCCCCTGAGGCTAGATGTTCGAGATACGCAGTGCTGTACCTGGGAACTGGAAGACACCAGTTGTGAAGAAGGCATGGGATTGGCCAGCACTTTCTTCTGTGGTGCGAGGTGCCACCAGAAGCACAACCACGAATCAGAGTGGACTCAACAGCAACTGACAGTAAATGAGGACAACAAGGGGGGGTTGAGGCCATTCATTAAATCACGTACGTCCTGTGCTGCAAACAGCCCCTGACACTGTTCGTGCCATTGTTCCCTGCTCATGGACCATCCACTGTCACACACAGGATGAACGCAAGGGTCACATTACAAGGTACCAACACCGTGAAACTTGGACGACGCATGAGAAAAACAGGGCTAGCCCCAGACTTTATCCTAGCTAGTTTCCTAAGTAGCTGCTGCATTCATCAGGTGAGGAAGTGCCAGCCTTCTGTATACTTTCATTCTTTCCCTGTCTTCTTGGTGCCCCTCCCCTCTCTCTTCCCCATAAGAACTGAAGAACAGGAACAATGCCAGTGACGGTCATTTTCCCAAATGGTTTGTGCAAACAACATTGAAGAAAACATTCCCTCCCATCCATGAGACCTACATTTTCCAAATGGAAAGACAACCTCAGGCCAAGTAGCTCAAACCAAGCAGTCTGGGCAATACACCCTGCAGGGCCCTTCCATTTCCCTAACAGGACACTGGCCACTCATCCCCCATCACTGGCTGCATAGTTTCCCTTAATTATGGCAGAATTAAGCTAAACTTTTTTTCTGCACAAGTGGCTCTGAGGGATTCTAGAAAGCCTGGGAAGGAAGTTTCAATTTGTTCACTTGCTGAGAATGAATTCTGCCTCATATAACTCCTGACACATTGCCATTTTTAAAGGGTTTGTTAATTTCCAATGAGCAAGTGGCACATCAGATATCTTGTTTATTCAACAGATGCTCCTGAGCTAAACAAATGGTTCTTGTTTAACAAACATGGAAACATCTTGTCAGCTTTGCCGAGATCATCCTGTTTAACTCTCAAGGGAGGGTCCTGTGGTTTGTGGAGAACTGTGAGCTGCCTTCTCCCTTCTACAGGACTAGGATTTGGGTTTCATTCGAAGAGATGGTGGTACGCTCCTCTTCCCAAGGTGTAGAAGCAGCTCTAGGACAAGACCAGACCAGTCAAAGTTCCAGTCGCATCCCCCAACTCACAGCACCCTTGGGTAGAGCAGAGCTCTGCTCTGCTCCACAGGGATTTCAATGGCTGATGGCTCAGAGATAGATCATCATGCTTTGTTTCTGTTTTACCTCTAACTGAATAGCTGAGTGTGTTAACCGAGTACACCACTCAGATAATGGTCCTTGGATTTCTTCACTTCCCTAAAGTGCCCTAGGCTCCAAATGGACATCTATGGGCCCCATAATCCCACAAGGTTCTGAATCCTAAAGCCCTGAATGAGATATCCATCTCATCCACAAAGATCCTGTACAATTCAGATTTCAATCTCAGCCCTGGAGTAAGCCAATTTTGGTTGGACTCCTGCCTTGGCCGTTTATTGATTGTGTGAACTTGGACTGGTCATTAAGCTCTTTCGAACTCAGTTTCCTTATCTGTGAAACAGAGCACATAGTGACTGTCAAAGGCAAAGGTGTTGTTGATAGTGAGAACTGCAATGCCACGAGTCCAAATGGCATCAACCCTGATATCAGAAAGCCCCTCGCACTTCAGGGACTTTATGTAATGGAGCTGAATTCAGGAATGAACTTAAGGAGCAGATTCCCGGGAACTTGGGAAGGACCCATTCTTTGGAAGGAGTAAGTGTGACATGCTTGATGAGGTGAGGGCTCGGTGAGGCGAGTTAGAAATGAGATCTCAACACAGAGTAGAGTCCTTCCAAGCCTCAAAGCTCCAGTCTGATATCATAGTTATCTTCATCTCGAGAGCTAGGGAACTGGCCTGGACTGGGAACTGGATGGGGGTGAGGGCTGGGAAGGAAAAAGGCAAGCTGGTCAGGGGCACACGACACATGGAGAAAGACGAGAGCTGATCTCTGTCAAGTCTGCGTGCGATGAGAAATCCATCTGCCTACGGGTGCAGCAGAGTGCACATATTAATTATAAGGGATATGGCATTTCAGAGCCTTTCTGCTGGAGAGCATCACAGAGTATTACCAAGAGATGATATCTAACGGGCTGAAAATTAATTTACTCCTCAGTTTATATATGCTTTGGAGAGATGCCCAATGAGGTCGACCCTGGCTGAGCCTGGGATGACCAAGTCCTGTCTGATTGGGTTGCGGATATTAACCGATCTGAACATTTGGAAGGGCTGCAGAGGAATCCTGTGGGCATGGCAAATCATCTAATGGAAACGTGACAAGGTGGGTACTAATAGGATTGCCACTGGGCACATGAAGGAACTGAGGCTTAGAAAATGTACCCCAAATATTAGTATTTCCGATGGAAGGGCCAAGAGCTCTAGGGCAGAAGATGTGCCCTTCACGACTCAGATAAGGTGTGAGAAGGGGCTCAAGGTGCAGGCAGTAGATAATTTGAAGAGTCAGGTACCTTTGGAGTGAAACTTTAAAAGTTCATAACCAGATTGCCAGGAAACATGCACCCTGATTTCATCAGCCTTGCATGATTAAGGTCCCGGAGGGAAACGTGCTCAAGTTAGGCTTGGAAAACAGAGTTGGTGTTATTGCACCAGGTGTAGGGCCTGGGTGGGGAGGAGAGAATCAGCAGATATTTGCAAGTCCAAAAAGTTGGTCTAGACATCTTGTATAAGAAGGCACTGTATACCATACTAACAGGTTTGGAAATCGTGATTTTCTGGGGGAAAACAATCTATTGTAAATATGTATGCTTACATTCAAAACACCACCTGGTGGGCATACTCCAATTTTGAGAAAATCAGAAACAATCTTTAGTGATGCCCTGCACTGTGGTGATTTACATTTATTGCATCTCCTTATAAACCATGGTAAGATGACTTTTTGGTTAGATCATCCAAATCAAAAACAAACCCCTGCCATTGAGTCAATTTCCACTCACACAGACTCTCTAGGGCAGAGTAGAACTGTTCTGAGGGGTTTCCAAAGCTGTAAGACTGTATGGAAACAGAACTTCCCACCTCTTTCTCCTACAGAATGGCTTGTACATTTGAACAATGACATTTTGGTTTGTGGCCAAGTGCTTAACTGTGCCACCTGGACTTCTTGGACAGACCACACACCCTCCCAAAGGCAGCTTCTAGTGGTCTTTAAGAGAGAGGGGAGGCTGCAGTTACAGCAGCTGCCATTCTGTTGATCATGATTGCAGTTCATTAAGAAATCTAAGTATGTAAGAATGACATAATGCTGCTAATAACCTTGAATTGCCTCAAATTTACAAAAATCTGAAGGAGAAATAATTGACCTATATTATTTTTTATTATTGATCACAGAATTTTTATGATATATTTTACAAATAATTATGACTCACTAACACACCATTACACTTTTGCTTAAAATTCTTGGATAGGTCTTGTCTTCAGCAAGAGAAGTTTGTAACTGAAGGGGTAGCAGGACGGAAGATAAAAGGTACCATAAAGGACGGCTCTAGTGGTAGCAAACTGAAGACAGGTAAGAAGCTGGTTCGGGCAAAAGACGTTAAGTAGCTCATTTTTACAGAAGCGCCAACACGGAGGAGGTTTCGTAGGTGTAATAAACACACCTTGGGGATCAAAGAAGGTTCCTATTGCAAGACGTCGGGAGCTAGGCTGCTAATGGTGGCCAGGGTGATTGATACTGCTAGGTCAGGCCATTCATAACTATACTGTTATGAAAATAATATGAGGGATTAAGAGGACTAAGTGAACCAAGTATATAAAGAAAAGAGATGGAGTTCTGTTTGTGTGTATTTTGGGAAATGGCAAAGCACATTTGGCATTTGGGGTTTGAGACGGATGAGAAAGATCACTGTGGAGTCACCGGGGAGGTTCCGCGTAGGTGGGGTTAGAGGGTATCTGAGATCCTGGAGAGAATGGAGGAAGGATGGTGCTTAGTGATCAATACACAGACTACCGTAATGATATGTGTGGGTTTGTCTTTCTGGAAATTATATATATATATATATATATATATATATGCAAGTAAACAAGACAATGAGGACACATTGACATTTACAGGGCTCTCTGAATCAATAGAAGCCAATGATGGTTGCACCAAAGACAGTCAGGAGACTAGACAAGCAGGAGAAAACACAGTGGTGAAGGCAGAACAAAGTCTTGGGGAGAAGTGGACATCATGCCAACACCTACTAATGTCATGTAGGAGAAGCCATGCACAGAGAGACGGGATTTGGCCCTGAGGACTTCCAGGCTAATCAAAGGCCGGGATTGGCGAGGTGGAAGCCCAGCAGAAGGGGATGGAAAGAGGTGGAAGGTGAGGAAGCACACTCATTTAAATTATTTAGTAAAATCAGGGTTTTGAACCAGCTCGCGGTTCATTCTAGGGTGACACACTCTACCTGCTGGGAATTTTCATTTCTATACTATATACAGTACATTACCAAACACAAGGTGAGGGGTTCTAACCCCCCCAGCCATTCCTGATAGAGAATGATGAGGCAGTCTGCTCCCTTACAGAGTTACAATTCTAGAAACCCTGCTGAGCCATTCTACAGTCCTGAAGGACACTGCGAGTTGTAATTGACTTGTTGGTAATGGATAAGTAGGGAGTTGCCCCTGGATACACTGATTCAGAATGTACATCTTAACAAGAGTCCCTGGTTTTTCAAAAGAATCACCTGAGGATTTACTACAGGAATCATGCGATATTGTTGGTAATGTTTAGAATGAAAAGAAATAGGATACAAAGTGTAACTGGGCAAGTCGATCGATGTAATTAATAGTCGCTTAAAATATTGAATTGGCAAATGCTGTATTGTATGTGTTTATTGATTTGTAAAAATAAACAAAATTGAGCAACTGGATATGTAAGTCCACAAAAGAGTAAGCATCGTTGTTCTTCAAAACCAACAGAGAGACATGGAGAAAGACAACTTTAGTGTGAGAAGAAGCAACCATAGGGATGTTTACCCAGTGGAGGCCCTAGGTTTCTGATGAGACAGAAGCTCAATTATTGATGAGATAAGTGATGGAGAAGAGTTGAGGGGCTACTCTACAATGTTCAAATTGTTAACATTTCAGATTATTCACTTTCTACATTGTATTTATAAATCAAAGTGGCATTTAAGCAATTTGAGGGACACGCAATGGATTAAGAAAAGCACAAACATCAAATATATACATTTGGGTTTATTTGATTTTTCATGCATTCCCTTTATTTATCTTTTTTCCAAGATGCTTTGAGCGTTTGTTTAGCTTTAGCTTGGAGCTCAAGTATATCGCCCGCAAAGGACATTCTGTGCCTGACCTCTGAGAATGACCTACTTCTGAGTCTACCAATAGCAGGACTTCTGTGTTCTATCCGTACACTTGCCTTGTCCCTGCGAATGCCTCAGAAGGTCGAAGAGTTTCTTCTAGAATTGCATCTCCTCATTCATCACCACTCAACCCCAGGCTGTGGAACGTGCCTGGAGAAGTTCCCAATATGAGCTGGATGTCTGTACTCCATTCAGTTAGTCAACGTCACTGAATGCTGTAAGAGTTTGAAACGTCATCTGCTACGGCTACTTCTCAAAATGTCTGGGTGAATATATTTTACCAAATCATCACAGACTTGTCCTTTCCATAGATGCCATAGAGTTGTCACAGCAATGTCCAATTGCTCTACAAGTTTCTCAACACGTCATCTCCACGTATGTCTTTATGTTGTGTCATCTCAGCACAGAGCTGTGACAGGGTGCTGAGCTGCTGTGGTCCTTGGGCTACGCTTGGAGAATTAGTGGTGCTCACAAAAACTTCTCCGTCTTCATAAGGAAGCTAACGTGCACAGGATGAGGGAACTAACTCAAACACACCACTTCTCAGGAGGTAAGTAGGTAAAATAGTTAAGCACTCAGCTACTAGTCAAAAGGTTGACAGTTCAAACTCAAGCCTAGGTGCCTCAGAAAAAATGTCTGGTGATCGATCAACTTCCTAAAGATTGAATTCTTAGAAACCCAATGGAGCAGCCCTAGTTTGAGCACTTGAGGTCAGTGTGTGTCAACTAACAGCGACAGATAAAAATCCGGGGACCCAGGACTACTGATGGCAGCCACACCGCTGCCCCTCCTCACACCCACTCCTGTGTAGATTAAGGCAGATGGACCTGCACACACAGATTCTGAATCATCAGGCCCATTCTATTGGCATCATTGTCGGTCTGATGACAGGGGGCTTTGGTGAACACATAAAAGGACTTCGCAAAGTTCATGGGAAGAATGCAATGAAAGGATAAAGGAAAGTTTCACAAACAGTTGAAGCCCATTCATCTCTGTACTATGAAGACAGGACTTTCCAGCTTCCCAGAGTAGCCTGGGTCCCTCTACTGCACATGTCCATACACCCAAACCCCACATACTGCCGGCAAGTCGATCCCACCATGGAGAGGCTCTTCGAGAGAGTGGAAGTGCCCATGGGGTTTCAAAGGCGGTGGCTTTTTTTTTTTTTTTTTTTAGAGAAGTCACATCTTTCTCCCGTAGAACTTCTGGTGCATTCGAGGTGTTGATCTTTCCATTAGGAGCCAATGCTTTATTCACGGTATCACTAGGACTCCTGGCTTGCTCATAGTACAAAAACCAAACTCACTGACATCGAGTTGATTCTGACTCAGAATGATTCTATAGGACAGGGTAGAAATGCCTCAATTTGGTTCCCAAGGCTGTAAATATGGGAACACAAAGCCTCACCTTTTCTCCACGAAGCAGTCACTAGTTTCAAACTGCTGATCTTGAACTTGGAACCCACTATGCCACCAGGGCTCCTTTATACACTTGAAGAGCAGCCTGTAATCAGCCTTTATTGCTCTGGCCTCAGATTCAATCCTATCTTTGATTTATGTCTGGAGGACATGAATAAACAGCATAGGTTGCATGTCAATGTGGGTGGGTCAGGATTCTCCCATGATATGATGTAAGATCATGTGATGTCAGATGGGATCCAAGATGGGATCTCCTAGGAGCAGGCAAACAATTGTTGGAGGAATAGAGAACAGTGTCACCTCCTTAATCTGGTCATGGTCTTGATACAATTGAGGGGGTTCCATTCGTGGTGTGGCCTGCTCAGTGTAGATTGACAGTGTGTGAAAGCTAGGTCACTTCTATTGCTGGAGCTGGACCTTGTATCTGGTTAGTTGACCTTCTGTTATGGCGCCTGCCAATGCCAGGATTCATTCAGTTCTGCATCAATCGGCCTGTGGTCTTTTTGCTTCACCTTCCTGCTTCCTGTTCATCAGCTCCTGCAGCTGTATGACTCAGGAGAAGCCTCCAGCTTACACCTGGCCCACAGACTAGATTGGATTTACCCACTTGTACAACTGTATAAGTCCTTTCTTGATAAAGACCTCTTTTGTGTAGATACACATATACACATCCCTGGTTTGGCTTCTCTCGAAAACCCAGCCTAACATATTTGGTTTCCATAACTCCCCCAAAGCAGAAACAATTTCTGTTTTGAGCACCATTGTATCTCAGGGCCCAGTAGAAGTTCTACTGGTAGCCTGGCTACCACTAGAAGTTCAATACAACATTTTGAAAGAATTCATTAATGAGTGGAGAAGGGATGCTATGATGACACTCTGAGGCCATCTGCAGGCACTGAGGGGAACTAGCGGCACGCCCAGAGCTACCCACTGAGGAGTAGCCTAGGACACCCAGAGACCTGAGCTTGGCTCCAAGGGGGCGGACTTGACTTACTAAATGTTCTCTAGGGAAGGGGAGTTCAGAGGATTATTATTAATACAGAGGCAAGTATTAGATAATCTAGAAATGTGGAGCTGGTTGATAACCTCAGAACCCACATTTTCAGGTTCTGTTACAGTTATTTTGGGCTTTCGTTGGAATTAAGACCAAGGTAGTGGACTACTCACAGGAGGAGCCTATTTAGTGAAAGGGTTTGAAGGAATGAGCAAAAACCAAGAGAAGACATGCAGAAACGGATAAAAGAAGGTCAGGCTGGAGGGTGGGAATTCTGCACAACCTCATCATACCTATGCTCCTTTACCTGCCAAGGGCTGGTCCCATCGGGAGCAGAACACCACAACAAAGGCAAAATGAGGGCCTTCATTTGTCTGTACCCAAAACCCTCAGCGGTGACTTGGCCAAGGACGTCTACTCCATGGTTTCTTGTCTTCCTGTATGCTTGGACCTCTGTCTGCACAGCCATCTCCAATCTGCCCCTTCAGTCACAGTACCAGGTGCCATCAGGTGCCTTGGGTTACAAGTTGGGGGTTCTTTAGCCTCAGAAATGGCTCTAGGCTTCCATCTCAAGCTTGCTTTCCTTCGCTCCAGTAATCATTCTTCTCTCTAAAGCTATCAGAAGCAATGTGGAAAGATAACTGGGCACAATGTCTGCCCAGAAAGTGCTTGGACAGAGGGAGAAATACACATGAGCAGTTAATGAAAGAAGTCAGCAGAAGTAACGGTCAAGACAGATCATACTCCCTCTGTCCAATCTTACCCAGTAAGGTTTAGAAAGCCTCTCAAACACACTTATTTCTGTCTCGGAAACATCAGCACCTGCTGCTGGATGGTCACATAGTAGAGCCCTCAGGCATCTGACACCTTATAATTCTCTGGGCGAATGGTACATTCTTCTGAAGGCAGGGCTATGGCTTGTACATCATTCAATCCAAAGAGAGTTCTAAATGTGTAGTTGTGAATGACTCAAAGGAAATACATTACAGGACCCGGACAACTGCACTTTATGTCCATTTACTGGGCCAACCACTACCTAGAACCTGTTAGAAGCAAATTCAGGGCAACAGATACCAATAGGTGTGATTGAAAGGCATTACCTCTTATTTCAGAAGTGGTTATATTTGAGATTCACGTTGCCATTTATAAAAGGGGGAGGGAGGGGTAGGGCAGCAGGAGAGACCACGTCTGGGAACACCAACAGCGGGAACGGAAACATCAACCATAGAAGTAGAAGTCATGAAGACAGCCGCTCCTTTGTTCGGAGTGATTCTGGGTGCGTGCTCCACCTCTCTAGGGTGCAGTTTCCTTATCGGTGAAATGAAGGTGCTGGGTCTGCCGTCTCCCTTCCCCCTTGCAGCTCTCACCATACAGATGTCTCTTAGAAACCACTATGTCTCCCTTGGGTCCCCAGGGTCAATGACCATTCCAGAAACGGCTGCCGATGTCTTCAGAGCCGCTGGAAGGAAAAGGTTCTTACTCATTACAAAGCCTCATAAATCATCCTGAGACCATAGGATGTTTTAATACGGAATCACTTAATTTAATAGTCATTTTGACATAAGGAATTGTTTTCTTAAAGCTAGAACTGGCTGTAAAACCTCAAGTGACATTTTATGGCTGTCGTATAATAAAATCATTCAGCAATTAGTGATTAATGACATGCAACAGCACATTTCTCCATGGTCAACTCCTCATGCTACGGTCTCTCTCTAGTTTCACTTACTTCCCGGTTCAGCAAGCATGCCTGGCAGTGCTGAGACTCTGTGTATCACTACAGGGCGTTTCTGAGCCCCAGAGTCTTCCCACCCTCCATCCCCACACCAGATTGGAGGTGCCATGGACAAACACAGTTCCCTGCATGAGGAAGGTCAAGACACCATGGAGTAGGCTTCCTTGGCCAAGTGTCAGTGGGGAGGGTTCAGTGGGAGAAGAATGAATGTGCTAGGTGTGTCTTTGTCAGTGTGTTCTGAGGTCAGAAAGAATGAAATCATACCTACAACCACCAGGTGGGGTGGGGAGGGGACCTGGAGAGGCTGGCCTTGCCACTCAGAAGGATCGATGTGGATGAACCAACTCGACTCCTCATATTTTCTAGGTTCTCTAACGCCTCTCAAATCTTCTGCTGCAGAGACAATTTTCATCAATCTCATTTTATACTCAAGTCACTGGTCCTGAGTGATTACGCAGACCAAGTCCCCACAGAAAATAATCTGTGGGACCATGATTCAAAACTAAGAAGTGTGAGGCCAATCCAATAATATGAGATGATTCTGCCTGCAAGCTGGTGAAAAAGGAAGTGCCAACCTTGCCGGCCAGGACCTCGGGCACTGTCTGACATGGCACGGCATGCCCACTCAACAGTCTGCTGCCAAGTCAGCTTCCACTCAGGCCGAGCCCCTGCACAATGGTGCAACATATCCCCCTGTCCTATGCCATCCCCACAATCAATTCTGGGTTGGATCATTGGGATCCATCATGGTGATGCAGGGAAGTCTGTGTGATTTTCAGTGGTTGACTTTTGATAGTAGATCGCCAAGCCTTTCTTCCTTTTCTCTCTTAGTGGGAAAGCATCACTGAAACTAACTCAGCATTATACCAACATGAAAGTCTCTGTTGACTCAAGGACAGTGGCTATATTTGTGGTGCACTCCCAGGAACCAAACCCAGGTCTCTCTCATAACAGGGAAGAGGTCAACCATGATCTGAACCAACAGGGAACTAAAGCTGTCCATAAATAAATGATATTATCATTGTTATTTGCTATGATCACTCCTGGTTGACTCATTTAGGAACAGGGATAAGAATTGGGAGTAAGTATCTCTCCCCACTGTTGTGAATATAAGGCTGTACTACCTGGAACCCTCCTCCACCCAAGGCATTCACTCTCCAGCTGACAAATGCACTGCATGTTGATGACTCTCAGCAGAGTTCCTTTAAGAGCATTTTCTATCATTGAGCACAGTCATCTAGCCATGGGCCTGGGGCTTCTTTGTGGCAGCCTAATTCCTACAGCTCATCGAGGTACCAGTGCACAGTCCCAAACCCTGCTCTCGAGTCTGGGTGGTTCAACTCCTATCAGATCACCTAAGGTCTCTGATGCCCTAGCACAGCAGGTCAGTTTCTCTTATTCCCTCCGCCCTCTGAGATGGTCTTTTTCTTAAGAGCATTCCCTAGTAAAGCTCCGACTCACAAACTGCGCCACACAGTCTATTTACCAAGGAAACAAAGCCCACTACATGCTGCCCACCCAACAAAACAAAAACAAAAAACATCAAACATGCACATTAGAGGGGGAGAATCACATGGAGGGCTTGGGAGTCTTGTTAAGCTGGGGAAACTGCATCATCGCCCAAACCACGGTTCTTCATGAAATGTGTAAATACCATGCTAATTCACGGACAAAGTCGACAAGCCTGTTGATTCATGGCTGGTGGAACTCAAGTTCTTGGCATTAGGAGACAGAACACCACATTGTAGGATCAGAGAAGCATTGAGATGTGTTTTCTGTTCCCCGTGATGGTCTTGTTCTGCTTTTACATGGCAAACCACATTTCTTTGACTCACCTACAGTTCTGTCTCCTCCTTCCCGTGCTCGCTGCCCCTAGCAATTGCCTTTTAATTGGCCACCTGCTTCCCAGCTCTTCCCGCTATCTATTCTCTGTCCTTCAGCCCACTGCAAGAATGATCTTTCTGAAGGCCACTCCTAAGTGCGCTCTTCCTTGGACAGGTCCCTTTAAGGGTGGACTGTTACTGCAAAATCTTCAAGCTGGCCTTTAAAGCCCCAGTGTTATCACTTTAATCTTATCAGTTGCTCTCCTCCCACAAGTTCAGAGCCTGAACTCCCTGACAGACTGAACTATTAATTTCTGAAATGCAGCCCATACTCTCTGAGGCTCCTCTACATGTTCATCCCGCTCCCTCCTGTGCCGGAAATGCCTGTCATTACCCATTATACCCACTTGCCGAAAGGTTAGTAGTTTGAATTCACTGAGTGTCTGTGCAGGACCCAGACCTATTGGTACTCTCCTCTAAAGATCACAGCCTAGAAAGCCCTACCTTAGACGTGCACTTTGTCACGTGGGGTCATTGTGTATTGGAAATGGAATCAACAGCACCTGAAACAACAGCGTAGCATACCGGAGGATTCCCAACACACACACACACACATACACACACGCTCTGCCTATTAGAACTGAACCATCATTCAAGCTTCATCTCACATGCCACCTCCTCCATGAAACTGTACCATGGTCCTCAGCTTGTCCGAGTCCTCTTACATAGCTTACACCTCGTATAGGGCACATACCATTGAACACTGTACCAACCACAGGTGACTTGTCTCAACTCTTCTCTGTCCTACTGTATCAGTTAGCTTTTGCTGCATATGCAACTGTCCCCAAAGTCACTAACTGCAACCAACGGTTGTTTACTCTAGTCATGCCTCCTTGGGACAGCCAGGGATTGGCTCAGCCGAGCTGAACCCAAGCAGGAGTCATCTCATACTCAGGGCTGAGCGGGACACAGCTACCATGGTGATGGCAAAAGCAAGCAAGCACACCCTCATCCACAGAGGTATTTTATAAGCTTCTGCCTGCATCACCTTTGCTAATTGGGCCCAGTTGTAAGTCCCATGGATAGTCCCAAGGCAGCATGTTGGGGGAAGACGTGACATGTGCAGTGGAAAGGCACCACGAGGGTAACAGGAAGCAGACTTGGGTGCATGATTCTCTTACTTAAGAAAGACTTTGGAACTGGAATTCTCCCCGTTTGTGGTGTCAGCTGCCAAGAGTCAGACCCCAACTCCTGGGGTCATTCTGAAAAATGGAATACAACACTGCCTGATCCTATAGGGTTTTCATTGAGAGATTTCTGGACCAACATAGTCTTGCTTTCTACTACATCACAGTCTGGAAGCTCCACTGACAAACATGCCTGGAGTTGACAATGTCTTCATTGGTGGGAATGAGTCTTCCACAGTGGATTTGAAGGAAGGAGGGCTTTTAGCACGGTTATCCAGTCTATAGATAGTGTCATAAGTAACCTGGCTGTCATGTTAACATAAGTTCCCAGCGCAGTTTTTCTTTTAGCTTTCAGCATCAATGTGTAAAAGAATTCCTGGGAAGGTTTGTTTAGATGGAGAGACTTGAGGCAAGGCCAAAGATCCAGACGAGGGGCTTCCAGGTAAGACCACAAAATCAGCATTTTTAACCAGCACCCAATAGAGTGCAGGTTCTCCCTTGGCCTTCATCTGAGAAACAAGGGTGTCCCTGATTGTCTGAGGGGTGGACCAGAATTTCCTTTCCTGCCACCATTTGTGGCTGGAGACCAACACCCAGACTGAGAGACCCATGGGATGAGCCCTCGCCCCCAAAGCCTTTGAGTCTACCTCTGAGTGTCACGGACAGGATGGAAAGAGGCAGAGGAATCCTAGGAAGGCTTGAAGCCTTGAAGCTACCCAGTGGCACACGGAGAAGGAGTGCCCAGCTGCCCTGACTCGTGTGCTCTTTCCACCTCCCAAGTCACTGAGTTTATCTTTCTAACTTGTCGGATTTCTTTTAATGCTAAAAAACTCCCTACCCATCCCACTCCAACATTTAACAAAAAGGAAAGAAAAGAAAGGAGGTGAGTCTGGCTCTCCCAGTCTTGTAATTCATGTTCCAGATCTTTCCCACAAAAGTGAAAAACCAGTCATGAAGCCCGATACCATTTGTTCTGTTTCAGTGTCCTTCTTTTTCATAATATGGTTACACCAGGGAGCTGGGAGTGGGGTGGGGGGAGGAATGGAAAGAGATGCATGAGACAGGACCTTGCCTCTTGTGTTCTTCTCATCGCTTGGAGAAGCACAGAGCCATCCTATTTTAACTCCCCAGCAACTTTGGCTCAGCTGCTTGGCAATTATTCCATACCTTGTTGCCTTTTATAGATCAAACCAGTGCCAGGGCCTGACCTTTTCGATGCTTCAGTCTCCTCGCATCCATCCAAAATGCTGAGTGGGCAGAGTGGGGATTCCCCCAGGGACCCTCCCCCTGTCTCCACTGGGCACAGTTCTGCCCAAATGACTTGACAGCTTCTCTTAAGAAGTGTTAGGGGGAAAGGATGGAATATGTCAGGAAATGACATGGCTGGGCAGCAGGGAGAAGGGAAGGGGAGGGCAAATCCTTAATCCATCACCTCACTGTCCTTCCAAAGAGATGCTACTGATATTAGCAAGAGAGCTAATGAGGGGGAAAGGTCCCACTTGGGGGAGATTTGATGAGAAGTACAATGAATCCCTAAATAAGAATTGTGCTTCCTGATTCTATTGGTAGCAAAAGGGATGGAGATGGTATAACATGCTATTTCTTGGATTCAAATATAGAGAGAACACCCTGTCATTGAAGAAGCAAATTGGTGACAGGTGAGAATTCCACAGATCATACAGAAATTGCCTCTCTTAAACATGCCTTTGAGAACCAAAATGACCCTAAATGCTCTTTGTCACTGAAGTAATGAAGGACGCCATTTCTATTTCCAATCTAACCATCGCAGCCTGTCGTCTGCCCTTGTACCGAGCTCTGTGAATTAGCATTTTACTTAGCAAAGCCGCGCCCCTGTAAATATAGGCAGTTATCCTCTCACCGAATCATGCAGAACCCCTTGATATGGAATGAACCAGGTAACGTCTTCATGAATACAACGGCTTCGATAGTTTGGCAACTTCTTTAAGCACCGAGTATGCCTGCACTGTTATTGGAGATTTCAGGTGGCATAAGCCCCGAGGTACAACTTTTGAGGCAATTAGACATACCGGGGCGTGTCCCACGTACACACACATGTGAACATCAGGAGAGTGGATGTCTTTGAATGTATTTGGCGAAAAACATCAAAAGCACTTTGGACCGCCAGAAGAGCAAACACATCTCTCTTGAAGAATGGGGTCAGAGTGCTCCTTCGAAAGGACGATGGGGGGCTTCTCCTCACCATTGTTTTATTTCTTCAATAGAGAGTCTCCTTCCAAAAGAAGTTGCATGCAGGTGCTTTACACAGGTCACTACTTAAGAAGCCCAGTGTCTCTCAAGGCATCAAACAGTGGGGCCAAAAACCTGAGACCCAAGCATCTCACAGGCCTGTGCATTCTGCAGGGGCTCCTGTTCATGTTGATCTAAACTCCCTTGGAGTTTCCAAGAGTATCGCTGGAGAAATACTAGGCCAGCTAAAATTTCAAGGTCCTCTCATTCGACCCCATCCATACATATTTACTATAGATGAGGATATACCAAGCCAATAGAATATTATGCCACTATCAAAATAATATTTTATGACTATTAGGGCCCCAGACAGAACATTGTGCAGGTGAGGTTTATGTGGGAATGGAGGAATGTATCATAGGCCTGTCATCTGACTTGCAGGATAAAAGGTGAAGTGAGTGCATGCACAACAACTCCTTGCACCTGTGCAACAAGGTAGAAGAGTGCAAGAGAGAATACAGTGTTGAATTAAGATGATTAAAATCTTCAATGTAAACCTTTACTGCTATTGTATCAACTCACGTCCAAACACGACTTGTAAGTGCATACTTTTAAAGAGTCTAAATACCCACAATGGATGGATGGATGGCGTGTGATAAGAGTTGTACAAGAACCAATAAAATGATTTTTTAAGATAGAACCAATAAAATAAAATTAAAAGTCTAACTTAAAAAAATTAAAAGTCCAGTTTTTCATTAAATAATGGAATTTGGAATCAAAACACTTCAGACAATTCGCATCTGTCATGACAAAAATCAGCAGGTAATCGAGCGACAGAGAGTTTCACAGAAATGCACTGAGCCTCAAGGAAAGCGCCAAATGTGAATAAATCTTCATAAAACACGAATACCGTGCCATTCCTCTGCAGCAAAGATGGATGCACTCCATTACTCAGTGGGACAAATTCAAACTACTTCCTTGTCATTGGAGGCCTGTCACAACTGCGGCT